>NC_039363.1:54402802-55002802 GCF_003573695.1 Papaver somniferum
CGAGGACGTTCTTATTGAGGTCGACAAGTTTATTTATCCAGTGGATTTTGTTATCCTAGATACCCAACCTGTCCCTGACCCAGAGAACCAAATACCAGTGATTTTAGGTCACCCGTTTTTAGCTACATCCAATGCGATCATTAACTGTCGAAATGGTATTATGAATTTGTCTTTTGGTAATATGACTATTGAGCTGAACATTTTTAATATTAGTAAGCTACCCTCTGAACTAGATAACCCGAGCATAGAAGAGGTGAACATGATAGGAACATTAGTCGAGGAGTCATTACCAAACACTTTGTTAGAAGATCCATTAGATAAATGCCTAGCCCACTTTGGGATTGATTTTGATGATGACGATGTAATTAATGAGGTGAATGCTTTGTTAGATTCAACCCCTTTGATAGACACTAGTAATGGATGGAAACCTAAGTTCGAACCTCTACCCGTTTCTGAGTCTACCCTAGTTCCTTCGCTAGAAAAGCCTCCTAAGTTGGACCTTAAACCATTACCAGACTCCCTGAAGTATGTGTTTTTAGGCCCATCTGAAACTTTACCTGTGATTATAGCATCCGACTTGGATAGTGATCAGGAAAGTAGGCTAGTGACCGTCCTTCATAATAATAAGGAAGCTTTAGGGTGGACCATAGCAGGCATTAAGGGTATAAGTCTTACTGATTGTATGCATCATATCTATTTAGAGAGTAACACCAAACCTTCTAAGGATACGCAACGTCGACTGAACCCTAATATGAAAGAAGTAGTTCGAACCGAGGTTCTTAAGCTGTTAGATGCAGGCATTATCTACCCCATTTCAGACAGTAAGTGGGTCAGCCCCGTTCAGGTTGTTCTTAAGAAATCCGGCATTACTGTAGTCCAGAATGATAACATTGAGTTAATCCCAACCCGGGTGACCACGGGTTGGCGTGTCTGTATTGATTATAGGAAATTGAACAAGTTCACTAGGAAGGACCACTTTCCCCTTCCCTTCATCGACCAAATGCTAGAGAGATTAGCTGGACGTAGCCATTATTGCTTTTTAGATGGATATTGCGGTGATAATCAGATTGTCATAGCTCCAGAAGACCAAGAGAAAACTACTTTTACCTGTCCCTTTGGTACCTTTGGGTATAGACGCGTGCCTTTCGGGCTATGTAATGCCCCTACGACCTTTCATCATTGTATGTTGAGCATATTTTCTAACATGGTAGAACGGTTCTTAGAGGTCTTTATGGATGATTTTTCAGTGTTTGGTTTGTCTTTCGATGAGTGCTTGCATCATTTGTCATTGGTTTTGACTAGGTGTAAGGAAAAGAATTTAGTGCTTAATTGGGAGAAATGTCACTTCATGGTTCGTTCAGGAATTGTTCTAGGGCATATCGTATCTTCGAAGGGTATAGAGGTAGATAAAGCCAAAGTTTACCTTATTAAAACTTTACATGTCCCAAAAACCGTAAGAGATATTAGGTCATTCTTAGGACATGCAGGTTTTTATCGTCGATTCATTAAGGATTTTAGCTTGATTTCTAGACCTCTTTGCGATTTGCTTGCAAAAGACGTTAAGTTTGTCTTTGATGATGCTTGTTTAGAGGCTTTTGTGAAGCTTAAGAATTTACTCACTACCGCCCCCATAGTCCAGGCACCCAACTGGAACCTACCCTTTGAGATCATGTGTGATGCTTCAGATTATGCTATTGGTGTTGTGCTAGGTCAGCGAGAAAATAAGTTACTTCATGTGATTTATGATGCTAGCAAAACTCTGAATGATTCCCAGTTGAACTATACCACCACGGAGAAGGAACTATTAGCTATTGTGTTTGCCTTAGACAAGTTTAGATCCTACCTCTTAGGTTCTAAGGTTATAATCTTTACTGATCATGCTGCTTTGAAGTATCTTCTTTCCAAGAAGGATACTAAACCTAGATTGATTAGATGGATCCTATTGTTGCAGGAATTTTCTTTAGACATTAGAGATAAAAAAAAGGTGCAGAAAATGTAGTAGCATACCACTTGTCTAGGCTTGTTGTGGATACCCTTAATGATTCTCCTCCTGTTAGGGATATTTTTCCTGATGAACAATTGTTCTTTGTTACCCAAGCACCCTGGTATGCTAATATAGTGAATTATCTTGTTACTGGTCGAATGCCCCAACATTGGGGTAAACAAGATCGTTCTAGGTTTTTAGCCGAGGTGAAGCATTTCTTTTGGGATGATCCTTATTTGTTTAAGTATTGTCCAGACCAGATTATTAGGAGATGTATACCTGAGAGTGACCAGTCCAGTATTATTTCCTTTTGTCATGATCATGCTTGTGGGGTCATTTTAGTGCTAAGAAGACTGCTGCTAAGATATTGCAGTGTGGATTCTATTGGCCTTCGTTGTTTAAAGACTCCCATAGTCACTGTGTTACTTGTGAGCATTGCCAGAAATTAGGAACCATTTCCCGTAGAAACATGATACCCTTGAACCCTATTTTAGTAGTTGATGTTTTTGATGTGTGAGGTATTGACTTTATGGGTCCGTTTCCTAATTCTTTTGGTAAGCTTTACATCCTTGTCACTGTAGACTATGTCTATAAGTGGATTTAGGCGGTTGCGTGTAAAACCAATGACCATAGGGTTGTGATTGAGTTCTTGAAAAATAATATACTTACACGTTTTGGTACACCGCGTGCTATAATTAGTGATGGAGGTTCGCACTTTTGTAATGGACCTTTTAGGCTTTTGATGAAGAAATATGGTATTACACATAAGGTAGCTACCCCGTATCATCCAAACTAGTGGTCAAGTAGAGGTTTCTAATAGGGAGATAAAACGTATATTAGAGAAAACAGTTAATCCTAATCGGAAAGACTGGTCGTCTAGGCTTACTGATGCCTTATGGGATTACCGTACTGCGTTTAAGACCCCCATTGGAATGTCGCCGTATCGGCTTGTGTATGGAAAGGCATGTCATTTACCTGTTGAGTTAGAACATAGAGCTTATTGGGTTGTTAGGCAGCTAAATGTTTTACTTGACAAGGAAGGATCCCATAGGAAACTCCATCTCAATGAGTTGGAAGAGATTCGTATAGATGCTTACGATAGTATGAAGGAGTATAAGAACAAAATGAAACTTGTGCGTGATAAGAATATTTTAAGAAAGTCATTTTCTCCAGGTAAAAAAGTTCTTCTGTATGATACCCGCTTGCATCTTTTCCCTGGGAAGTTACGTTCTCGGTGGACGGGTCCTTTTATTGTTCACACTGTCTTTCCTCATGGAGCTGTTGAGATCGGGACACCAGATGGTAGTAGTTCTTCGAAGGTTAACGGTCAGAGATTGAAACCCTTTTTAAAGCCTTTTCTTACAGGTAATGTTGAGGAGGTCCCTCTGGAGGACCCTGTTTACCCTTGATTGACCATCGAGGCGATTGTATATTGTATATTAGTTTTTTATTTCTCTCTTCAACCAGGTACTATCTTTCCAACTTCTCTCTTTACTGATTCCTCATGTTAATTTGCTTTTTGGTATTGCTCTTTCATTAGAAACATTGAGGACAGTGTTAGATTTAAGTTTGGGGGTGGAGAATAAACTTTTTTGTTAGCTTTTAGTTGCAATAAATAAACTCCAGAGCCTAGAAATTTATGCTTATTAAGGTTGGCACTAACCAATCTAAGTGGATGGGAACATCTTGGTTGTAGGAGTTAAGGAACCAATCTGATTAGATGGAAACATCTAAAGAGTCTATTCATAAAATCACAGAGCTCAGGTGTTAGAATTAAAAAAAAAACATGGTAGTTTCGCCATAACTCGTTGAATCCTAATCCCTTCTGTTTTTATTTCTTAAGTGATTTGGTGGGGCACACGACTCAAGTTGTTACCATTGCTAGGGTGAAATAGGGTGATTGAGAGACAAAAAAAAAAGTTTGAGACCAGACCATCAGACCAACCGGAATAAATTCAATAAAGTAGACCACTGGTGCCCTTGTATATGCTAGTTGTGTTGACCTAGAGTTAGGTTTATCGACCACTGGTTCCCTTGTATTTTCCAGTTGTGTTGATATTAGTCAGACCGGTATCTCAGTCCATTAGGATAGGTTCATCTTGGCAGAGGCCTTCAGAAAGATATGGGAAACACCGTTCACTTTAAACCATCTATTTTTCTCTTTATCCATCTTCTTAATATTTCCATGTGATTGGTTGACTCCGGTTATGATGTCTATAAACTATCTGAGTAGAGCTCTGTCACTTATATATGAATTTTAGTATGATGAGTGCAAACTCGTGTACAAAAATTGGAATTTCGCATCAGGGTACTTCCTCCTATAGTCAATGATTGTATGCCAACCAATGAGATTCTTTAGTGCCTTCCAAGGTTCTGCGTAGATAGCTAGGGTCTGGAGTAAAGTTTTTGTGGGTACACCTCTGGTAAACCTTTCGGAGACAACACTCCGCCGCTAGGGCCACCTAGAGGTTTAACGACTTGTTGCACGTGCTCAGTGTAGTCATTTTATTTTCTTGATTAGATCTGCTCGAGGATTAGCAAATAATAAGTTTGGGGGTATTTGATAGACACATTTTTGTGTCTAAGTTGTCCTCAATTTACTGTATTGTTGGTACTCGATTTCGTACTTATTATGGTGTTTTTTGTATTTGTAGGTATTTTTGGGAAACAAACATTTTTGGAAAAATCGGCTCAAAAAGTTGCTCGAGGCACCCGGAGGACATTTGTTATACTGACCCCAGATTTGGCTAAGGAGCACCCATGGATATGTGTAGCCCAAATTCATCCACATCACCCATTTATATCGGCACCCCCACTCTGGTCAGGGGCCACCCTTCTTCTTCATTTGAATTCAAGAACTGGCGGGAAAGTTTGGTTCTTCCCTGGAAAATTAGGGTTCAAGAATTCAAAGGGTTATAGTGTGATTCAACGGCTGATTTCGATTGGGATGAACGTGATATTCCAAAAAAATGCTGGTATGGGTGTTCAAATGAGTTTACTTGGGCTGGATAATCATTGGGAATAAAACAGGGGAGTACGTCTGCAGTTGAGATAATAACTGTATTTGCATGAGTTGGAGAGAGTTCTGCGCATGCTAGGAAGATTCTAACTACCATTTGTGTCGTGACAGAGATAAATAAGGAGAATTTGCAGCTATATAACGCGTGCAGGAGCAGAAAAGGGAAAGATTTCCCGTGTCTGATAGAGTTATTGAGAATTATCATGGAGTTATTACAGTGATTCTTAGGCCATGTTGCATAGATAAACACTGTTCGGAGGTCATAGAATGGTTACTGAGAGTTTGGGAGAGTTTTGGAGAAGACAGAGGCGATAATCAGAACCACCAGAAATACTTTTCTGTTGCTGCTCATCTGAAAAACGCGAAGAACATACCATCCAAGACAGTCGTTTTTCAACGGTGGAAACGACACACAGGCGTGGGTCGAGAATTAGCGACAGTACTGTTCTATCGTTCTTTTTAGTTTGTAACACATATAACTGTTACAAACCCGGTATTATCATTGTTTCTCCCATTTCATCATTTGTACACCACCTTTGAGCAATAGAAAATGAATTTTGAGCGTGTTTTCCTAATGATGAGCTAAACCCAACCCTTGGGGCGACGGAGGAAGCCATTCTCTCAAGAATTATGTGGTAATATTTATTTATAAATTTATGCAATATTTTTATATGATTAATGGTATTGATGAAAAACAATTAAATGATTCTTATTAATCAAATGTATTTTCTCTTGATGATGCATGCTTAGTTTTAGACTCCTGATGCGTTATACTTGCGACTAACATTTGATATTTCGGGAATCTGATTTTGGCAATACTTTAGAATCGAATCAATTGTTTAAATTGCATGATATAAATTAATTTAGAACCACATAAGTATTGATGAATGGTGAAATCCTAGCTCCATCCTCTCCATAATTTTCACAACATATCAACATTTATTTGCTTTATTTTCTTTGCTTTAAAATTAAGTCTAAAATCTATTGCTTTCACAAGTCTCAACGAACCTACTACTACAAAACAACTTGAAATCACATCAGTCAATTTTCTTTTTTGGTCGAGGACTAGCAAAATTTAAGTGTGGGGGAATTTGATAAGCACGAAAGTGCAACACATTTTCACCCATAAATACATTAGCAGGGACTCATTTTATCACTAATAATCTTGTTTTAAGTCTTTTCAAGAAAATAAGCTCTTATGGAAAATGTTGCTCGAAAAGTTGATTTTGGCATCCGGAGGACACGTGTTATTCGGACTCCCAATTTTGGATAAGGGGTATCTCATTTGATAAGGGGTACACTAATTATTATCGGCACCCAAGCACTCTGGATAAGGGGCGACCTCATCTTCAACCTTTTGAATTTTCGTTTTGGCGGGAAAAACTGGTTTTGAACCAGCAAAATTAGGGTTCGAGAATTCAACGAGATTTGGTGAGAATAAAGTTATGAAATCAATTGGGTTTATTCTTTTGGTCCAAAAAGGGCTGAATATGGTGTTTGATTCTATTAAAATTGGTTGGTTAATCACCAATCGAGAGAACATCATTATTGGGATAAGGGTTTGGAATTTGAAGATGTTTAAAGGAGATTTAATCGCTGGACCTGTTTGGGATAAACATGGATTCTATGGTTAATGGATTTGATCCAGTTGGTCCAGAACATCGAGTCTTGGTTAAACAGGGGAAGGAAGTATCATGTTTTTCCCGAGTTGTATGCGTGTGATTGGGAGCTGGTAGAGTGTATTACGCGGCCTGAGATGAGTCATTAGTGTGTTTGGAAGTTGGTTGAATGATGCAGACGCGTGAGAAGCTAAAACAGGGATATATTTTCGTGTTGGTGTTATTTTGGGAAGATACGTGCGGTTAAGGATAGATATTAGTTGAGGACTCTATTCTATTGATGAAGAGATATTTCACAGCTCATTTAAGCGTAAAGAAGAAAAGAAAAAGGAATTATTCCGTATCTTGGCAGCATTAAAGAAAAAAATATTTGGGAGTTATTGTTGAATATTTGGTGGTGGTGGTGGTGGTGTATAAATAGGGTACTTTCGAGTCATAGGAAAAATGGAGAGTTTGGGGCAGTGACTGAGCGTAAAATAGGAAGTTGCAGAGTGAACCATCACCTGCAGGAAAAAGAAGCCACAAAGAACATAACACTGCAAACTGCAGTCGTTATTTCTAGTGTCTTATTTTTCCAGCATCCTAGCGTCTTAATTTTCAGATATTTGCAACAGTCCATTTGTGACAAATGGCTTCAGTTTGCAACAACTATTGTAACAGTGTGTTGTGTGACATCGAAAAAGTGTTACGAATCTCTGTTCTATCTTATTTCTCAATAAAAGCACCATTTGAGCTATGAGTTATCTTTTTGGGTGTATTTTTACGATGTGGAGCTAGACCCTACACTGGGTCGACGGATGAATCTGAATTTCATACATGGGTAAAATTATTTTATTTTCTATATGACTTTTGCACTAATGAAAATAGAATTATGATTTTAATTAATTAGTTATTATTTTATTTGATAGGTCATGCTTGCTTAAATGTTTGATGTCCCATGCTTACGATTTATTACTAATATTTTGAGAATCTACTTTGGCAAAATAAGAGTCGGTGTTATTTTATTTATTGAGCGATAATTGCTGATAATAAATAATTGAACCTTATGTTATGAATTCGGTGGAATCCTAGTCCCAGTAGCTCTCGCTTTTATTTGTTATTTTCATTAAGTCTTTAAAGTTAATCTTCACAAGTCTTAGAGTTCGAATCTTATTATTACAACACAATTAAAAATCCCATCAGAAACCTGGAGCAGCCTCATGTTCACTCTCCAACTGGAATTAATGAGGTTACTTATCTAGTTTGTTGCATCAAACTCTATAAGGGGATCATGATTTGTGACAAAATATACAACCCACATGCACAAAGTCTTCAAAAAACTTGACAAGTAATATATATGCTTTGTCTCTGAAAACTATGTGCTTAGTGTTGTATCTTTAGGCATAAAAATGAATTTCTTTTGCTTTTGTGGTTGTATGCCAATCCTGCAATTCATGTTCAACAACTTGGAATCAAATCATTTATAGAAACTTCATTATTGAATAGATCATAATAGGTGACAAAACAAACTTGCGATTAAAAAGGAAACCTGCAGCAACATCATGTTCATGGGAATGGCTATAATCCTAGACGAAGGATACAACTCATATCGATGTAGGTGTACACTAATCCTGCAAGGCGCTCTAAGGGATGGAATAAATTCATTTTGACAAAGTTTATTTTGTCTAATAATGAATTTATTCAAACGCTTAAAGAGATTTGCAGGACCAATATTGTCTATATAGAAAACGTAACAACAAAACGCATACAAAACAATAGGGATATATATTACAACCAAACAACCATAAATCTAGAGCAGCAATCTGATGAAAGAGATTACAGTTAAATAAACCTTATTTGGGTTGTAATTTATAGAAAGAGATTACAACATCTAAGAGAAAAAAGAATGTAAAGCAGTAAACATCAGCATATAAAGAATATAGATTAGAATAAACTATTGAAAGATAATGCAAACCACTAAAAATCAATAAACCTTAAATGTAAAGTAGAAATCTATTGAAAGACATTACTCAGGGATGCTAAGAAGTAAACAGTATAGATGTTAAGCAGTAAACAACAACAACAAAATCGAAAATATCTTGTTAAAAATATGTTGAAAATACAACCAGGAAAACTCTAATTTTAAATGGAAAAGTACAAATCTAAAACATACCAGTGAATCTATCAAACAAATTGAAACCCTAAAGGAGAAAAATAAATAATTTTGATAAATCTATTCGTAGCTAAATGGCACAAAGAAAACACCTTGAGATTGAATGAGATATAGTGAAATATGCGAGTAAAGAGATATCAGATTTATTCGTCTCACTCTTTTGAGCTGAGTGAAGATGGGAAAAAGTTCGGAGTTCTTCGTCTCACTCTTTTAATAAAACAGGAGGAGAGTTGAAATTATTGAGTCAAATTTGAGAGGGAAATCTGAAGGGGTTTCAAATTTGTGAGGGAATGGATATCAAAAAGAGTTATTAGATTGGGAAATTGAGAAGGAAACGAAATTTGAGAGCCAAAACTTTCGGACAAGAGAGAAGAGTACAATAATCAAGGAGAGATTTGCTTTTTCTCTCAAAATATCTAAGTCAAAGGCGTCAGTATCGAGGTAAAGTTGGTCAAATTTGTGGTCAAACACATAATCGGAAATAAAATGAGACATACTCAGGTTACAAGATTACCATATATAAACCCCATGTTGTCATCCAGGTGAGGATGAGATGTGAAATATCATAATGAATGGTTCCTGAGTGGATTCTGCAAACCTATTATGGAACTCAGCTTGCAAGATTACCATATACAGACCCGATGTTCTCGTCCAGGTGAGGTTCGAGATGTCAGATATCAGATAGGATGGTTCATGAGTGGATTATGCAACCTATTATGGAACTCAGCTTGCAGTATTACCATATACAAACCCGATGTTCTCGTCCTTGTGAGGTTTGAGATGTCAAATATCAGATCGGATGGATCCTGAGTGGATTCTGCAACCTATTATAGAACTCATCTTGCAGGATTACCATATACAGACCCGATGTTCTCGTCCAAGTGATGTTTGAGATGTCAAATATCATAATGGATGGATCCTGAGTGGATTCTAAAACCTATTATGAAACTCAGCTTGCAAGAATACCATATACAGACCCGATGTTCTCGTCTAGGTGAGGTTTGAGAAGACAAATATTAGATTGGATGGTTCCTGAGTGGATTCTGCAACCTTTATGAAACCCAGGTTGCAAGGTTACCATATACAGACCCGATGTTCTCGTCCAGGTGAGGTTTGGGGTATCAAATATCAGATTAGATGGTTCATGAGTGGATTATGCAACGTATTATGGAACTCAGCTTACAGGATTACCATATACAGACCCGATGTTCTCGTCCAGGTGAGGTTTGAGGTATCAAATATCAGATTGGTTGGTTCTTAAGTGGATTATGCAACCTAGTATGGAACTCAGCTTGTAGGATTACCATATACAGACCCGATGTTCTCGTCCAAACGAGGTTTGAGATGTCAAATTGCAAGATTATCATATACAGACCCGATATTCTTGTCCAGGGGAGGTTTGAGTTGTCAAATATCAGATCAGATGGATCCTGAGTGGATTCTGCAACCTATTATGGAACTCATCTTGCAGGATTACCATATAAAGACACGATGTTCTCGTCCAGGTGAGGTTTAAGATGTCAAATATCAGATTGGATGGTTCCTGAGTGGATTCTGCAAACCTATTATGGAACTCAGCTTGCAAGATTACCATATACAGACTCGATGTTCTCTTCCAGGTGAGGTTCGAGATGTCAGATATCAGATTGGATGGTTCCTGGGTGGATTCTGCAACCTATTATGGAACTCAGCTTGCATTATTACCATATACAGACCCGATGTTCTCGTCCATGTGAGGTTTGAGATGTCAAATATCAGATCAGGTGGATCATGAGTGGATTCTGCAACCTATTATGGAACTCAGCGCATGATTACCATATACAGACCCGATGTTCTCGTCCAGGTAAGGTTTGAGATGTCAAATATCAGAATGGATGGTTCCTGAGTGGATTCTGCAACCTTTATGGAACTTAGGTTGCGAGAATACCATACAAAGACCTGATGTTCTCGTCCAGGTGAGGTTTGAGGTGAAAAATATCAGAATGGATGGATCCTGAGTGGATTTTGCAACCTATTATGGAACTGAGCTTGCAAGATTACCATATACATACCCGATGTTCTCGTCCAGGTGAGGTTTGAGATGTCAAATATCATATCAGATAGTTCGTGAGTGGATTCTGCAACCTATTATAGAACTCAGCTTTTAGGATTACCATATATAGACCTGATGTTCTCGTCCAGGTAAGGTTGGAGATGTCAAATATCATATTGGATGGATCCTGGGTGGATTTGTGCAACCTATTATGGAACTCATCTTACAGGATTACCATATACAGACCAGATGCTCTCGTCCAGGTGAGGTTTGAGATGTCAAATATCAGATTGGATGGATCTAAGTTGATTCTGCAGCCTATTATGGAACTCAGCTTGCACAATTACTATATATAGACCCGATATTCTCGTCCAGGCGAGGTTTGAGATGTCAAATATCAGAATGGATGGTTCTTGAGTGTATTCTGCAACCTTTATGAAACTTAGGTTGCAAGATTACCATATACAGACACGATGTTCTCGTTCAGGTGTGGTTTGAGGTGTCAAATATCATATTGGATGGTTCATGAGTGGATTCTTCAACCTATAATGGAACTCAACTTGCAGGATTATCATATACAGACCCGATGTTCTCGTCCAGGTGAGATTGAGATTTCAAATATCAGAATGGATGGACCCTGAGTGGATTCTGCAACCTATTATGGCGACGGTTAAAGTAAATTTTCCGGCGAAAGCAAATTTTCCCGCTACCGAAAGCAGATTTTCAGGCAATGGTGAAAATGACCTCAGAGAAAGCAAAAATTCCGGCGACGGTGAAAATAACCATATTACCCTCGCCGGAAGCAAATTTTGGACGACTGTAAAAATGACCAAAGTAGCTTTTATTGGGGTTTATTACTCTTCATGGTAGGGGTACCGTTATAAATTGCCCATTTAAGTTTTCAACCACAAAATCGTCTGAATTCAGACCAAAATTGGCGGTTATTATTGTCAGGTGATACTACCGATTAAAGCTTTCTCTAGGGAATAGACGTGACCCTGCAAGAATTTATAGTTTATTCCTGTTACGAACTGTTGCTTGTTTTAGGTTTGACTAGTTTATAAGGGGATTAACATGGGAAATCAAAGGGTCATAGAGCAAATAATTTCAGAGAGAAAATTTGTAGAGGGAGATAACTGTTCTCTGAATTTTTTTTCTAAATCAAATCAATCAAAATGGTCGGTGATGATGATCGACGCGGACGAAAGGGTAAAGCCCCCATGAATGAAAAGCAACAATTGAAAGAGTTGGAAGAGAGGGAAAGACGATAAAGGTTATCCGCCACCATGAAGATGATTGGGCAGATGACCAGGGATAATCTCCAGAAAGTACAAAAGAGAGTAATTGACTTGTTGAGTGCAGTTGAACTCGATCCTCTCTGCGAAGAAACGCATGCTGCGGAAAATAAAGTAGAAGAGAAACCGGTAGATATTTTTCCAAAGAAGCGTCTTCTTGACCTTCATGGATGAAGAAGAGAAGGAAAAGTTCTATGCAGTGCAGGAGAAATGGATGAGGTTGGAGGAAATGGCGAAGATCAAGGAGGAAAGGAGAAAATAATATGGGTCACTCGCTAGTGATGCAAGTGCTACCAAAGATGAAGGCCCAATTGTTGTTGTTTGGCATAACAGGGATATACCCACTAACTATAGATTCAGACAAAGCTGCATCTGATCTAGAAGGGACACTTGAGTATTTTCGCGAAGATGAGATTCTTGGGGTTAATGATGAATTCTTGGCCCAAAAAACCGATTTTCCGAAGCGGCCGATTCAGATGAAGATGAGGAGGAAGAGGGGTTTGGTGAAGAAGAAGAGGGGTTTGGTGAGGAAGAAGAGTGTTCTGAGAAATCTGAATCTGATGATTCTGATTCCGATTCCGAGTGATGGATATAACGAGTAAGCCTTATCGAAAGGAAAATGGTAAGTCACTGAGTCATGGTTTCTTTTTTGGTTGTGGAAATGGAGACTGAAAATGCAGAAGATGATACATGGGAATGTTGTGTTTATTTTGATTTTTTCTTTTTGGTACTTGGATTTTTCGTGTGTAACTGGATATAAAATGATAGTGTTGCTGCTAAATGTTGCTCAACACTGAATGAACAGAATGGTTGTAACTTTTTGAAATGCAATATGATGAAGTCAGTTTATTTATATTCTCCAATGATTGTGTGCCGATAATGTTGGAGATGCAGGTTGTAATCTAGAAACTAAAACTACAATGCAAAGAACTGGAACATGTACAAGCCTAAAATATAATTAAAACAAATGCATATCGAAAACAAGTCATTTTAGTGTTTCTTAATAGTTGCCCTGCAATACTCTGGGTTCACATAAGGTACATCATGTTTTAAATTGCATCTTTGATTCTCTATCCAGTCTAATTCACTCGATGGAGAGGCATATACACACCTAGTCTTAATATACAATGGCGAAGGGACAAATAACAAATATCTATATATGTTTGATGTTTATATATTTGATCTTTATATCTTCTGTCAATACATGTCTAACAAAAATTGGCTTGTGTTGGTTGCGTTATATTCGACTTGCACATAATTGACACAAATCCTACTTGGTGGAGACTTATGCATACCTAATTTAATTTTACAATCTGACAATGAATACAAATCACAAAGATTCCTGAGATGATGATTCTCAAAACTGAATACAAGCTTTATTCACCAATGTTGACATCCTACAACCAAATATAGAGATGTTCATACTTCATAATCACCATCAGAAATTGTACCATTCAAAATTAATAGTGTGTAACCTCTAATTTGTAAAATCATTAAACCCCCAAATGAATGAATGAGAAATACCTTAGATGAAGATGACCAAGATTTTTATTTCCAAAATTATGAATCACTATGAATACTTTTATGACATATCAATTAAACTAAAATCTAGGCTTGAGTCGATGTTTCATAGAAGAATCGATTGATTCATTGTTGTTGATGAAGTTTTCTGCAGCTGAATCTCCAAGAAACCCCCAAATGAATGAATGAGAAATACCTTGGAAGAAGATAACCCAGATTTGCATTTCCAAGATAATGAATCAGTGTCAATACTTCTATGAGAGATCGATTAAACTTAAATTTATCCTTCAATCGAAGTTTCATAGAAGAATTTATTGACTCATTCATTGTTGTTGCTAAAGTTTTCTGTAGCTCAAATGCTGCAGTTCAAGATATGACCCATCTATACACAAGTGTGTTGATTTTATTTTGCTTGACCTATTTTGTTTGACCTAATTTTTTTGACATTAGTTGATTTGAGTTGTTGGTCAGGGACTAGGGTATTGAGATATAGCATGATGCCTGAGCCAAACCATATGCAGTTCAACATATGGACCATCTATACACAAGTGTGCTTATTTTATTTTGCTTGACCTATTTTGTTTGACATTAGTTGATTTTAGTTGTTGGTCAGGGACCAGGGTATTGAGATATGGCATGATGCCTGAGCCAACCCATGCTGCAGTTCAATATATGGCCAATCTTTTAACTAATTAACAAATCAAATAATTATGTCAAATATACACAAGTGTATTGATTTTATTTTGCTTGACCTATGTTTGATCATGTTTGTTTGACATTAGTTCATCTTAGACCTCCGGTATAGATATTCCACCCGGTTAATCAGAGATTGGGATCCACTATAATTTAGTACACCAAATAAATATCATGAATGTTAAGCCATTTTAGGTGTAAACACTACCATTATAGATGTAGTACACCAGCGCCACATAATGCCTCTCAACAGGTGCTGGCTCTTCAGTATCTACCAAAAATAAAATATGATAATTGGTGCTTGGTTGAACTGTGTATCAACCCCTTAATGGCAGTTATTATCTATGAAGAGATCGGAAGAGTCTACAATTAGGCTAATGGGGGTGTACCAAATTAGTGGGGGCCGTACCATCCCCAAGGAAAAATCAGTTTTGTTTTATATGATTTTGGAACCCCCACACCCCCACCCCACCCATTAATTTGGTACACCCCCATTAGAAATTTTGGAGTGCATGAGTTAAGGAAGAGTTATGATGGGTTTAGGACTTGTTGCGCATGCCTTTGAATATGAGTGAATTTTTAAGGGACGAGACATTCCACCAAATGCCTTAAATGACTATTAATGGCATCTTATCTACAAAAGGAAATTAAACAGAAAATTTCCAAAATATACAAAAATCATCCCAAAAGAGGCAAGGAAATTAAGAAAAACATAGATTAGAGATAATGGGTGATCAAGGAGGAAACAATGCCAACAGAGATAATCAGCCTTCTGCATCTTTTAACTTCGCCAAGACAGTTGAAAAGACTCTGTGTACTAGAGAGTTGGAAGATTTGAAGGTTTTTCTGCAACAAGAAATTGACAAGAGAAATCGTCAGATTGGGTACGAAAGAGTTCGTCAGGAAAATGCTCCAGAATATGAATTATTGAAGAGGAAGAGAATTGCAAGAGATGCGAGGAAAGCTAGAGAAAGAGAGGAGAGAGATGAGGGGAGACGATTTGTTTGGAGAAAGACCGGCAGTGCAACCGAAAGTGAGTCTGAAGAGGAAATGAATGATTTTGAGAGAAGTGATAATCATGAGAGAAATTCTGAGACAGAGGAGCAAAGGAGGAAGGGAGAAAAGAAGTCTGATGATGCATGGTATGAAAGATACTTAGCAGAAAAAGAAATCCCTCGTCTTTTTGCAAAAACTATGAATGAGAGACTGAATGATGATTCTGATGGAGAAACAATTAATGGTCTTGATGAGAATGGTGAACCAATTGTGGTTAGATATTTGGAGGAAGAGAATGAAGATGACGAATAGAGTGAAGATGCAGTTGATAGAGGTTATGGAAGTATAACTGAAACAGGAAGTCAATATAGCAATGAGTACAACGATGAGATGGGCAGCGACGACGGTGATGATAGTACAACTGAAACTGCAGGCAGGCAGTATAAAAATGAGGACATCAATGAGATAGACAGCGACGACGGTGATGATTCTGAATAATCATTCCTGGAAAATCAACAAGATTTCGATGGGAAAGCTTCGATTTTGTGAAATCGGACTAAGAGCTTCTTCGTGAAAATTCAAAGGAATCTTGTAGGTTTTTGTTGATCATTTTTCTCATACTGCTGAAGCTGCTGATAGAATAGGTATAGGTTTTCTTGTGGTTATTTTGCTTTCTCGTATGTTTTTATTTATTTTTGAACAGATGGGCTTGTTATACTGTTATGCAGATGGCAACTGCTAACAGTTTTAGTATTATGTGTTTAAGGTGTTTGCAGGGGGTTTGAACAGTCTAGTTTTTCCTGGTATGAATAGTTAATCTCTCAGATGTTTGAGGGAATTACAAACTAGGTTTTTGGGTCATGTTTGATGTTGATCTTGTGAATGGGTTCGATTGTTGAACTGGTATTTCATTATTCTTTTGGTGTTGGCCGCAAAAAAGGTTGTAATGGGACTACTTAGTAATTAGGGGTATGATCTGTAATAGTGATGGCATTTGTAAATGCGGTTAATAAAATTGCAATTTCGGTTTTGAAAAAGCGGAGGTCTAACAACCACACTCAATATTTAGATTAGCAATCTGTATGGACTAATTCCAATGAAGTCTTCAAGTCGTTAACTTACAGGGTCGTTAACTTACAGGGTCTCGGTAGACACCCAAAGTCGAAGACTTTCGTAAACAAATCTGTATCACACAGAAAAGTCTATGGTAATAGATAAATCCGTCTTCCACAGAAATACCTACGAGTTTTTTTTCCGTCTTTTGATAAATCAAGGTGAACATGAACCAGTTGATAAACCAGACTTATATTCCCGAAGAACAGCTCAGTATTATCAATCACCTCGCAATAATCTTAATCTACGAGGGAAAGAAGATATTGTGGAATCATAAACAATGAGTCGAAGATGTTTGTGACTACTTTTATATCTTTCCTATCGGAGAAATCAATCTCAAGCCAATCTTACGATTGTACTTAATACGATAGAAAACGCAAGATCAGATCACACAACTACAAGAAAAGTATTATCGGTCTGGCTTCCCAATCCCAATGAAGTCTTCAAGTCGTTAACTTACAGGGTCTCGGTAGACACCTAAGGTTAAAGGAGAATCGACTTTAGCTAGAAACATAAGGTTAAAGGAGAATCGACTCTATCTAATACAACAAGTATCACACAGGAGGTGTAGGGATTAGGTTTCCCAGTTGCTAGAGTTCTCCCTTATATATTCTTTCAAATCAGGGTTTGCAATCAATGTTAGCTTAGTAACAAAGCTTAAAAAGTAGGGGTCTAACAACCACACCCAATATTTCGATTAGCAATCTGTATGGACTAACTACAATATATTTTTAATAGAATCAACTAGACATTCAGACTCAATCTTAATAAAAGTATATCAAAGTGTTATATCTCTCTTTATCGATTCAATACTTACTCAAGCAAATAGAAATCTGCGAGTCTAATTGAATACAAGAGAAATCACTTGAACTATACCAAAGACCAATGTTCAAGGATCAATCAATTTCAGTCAACAACCAAAGGTTGGATTTCCCAATTGATTGATTCATCGCATAACCTGTGATATTTCAATTATATAACAAAATATAATGCGGAAAAGAAATAACACAGACACCAGAAGTTTTGTTAACGAGGAAACCGAAAATGCAGAAAAACCCCGGGACCTAGTCCAGATTGAACACACATTGTATTAAGCCGCTACAGACACTAGCCTACTACAAACTAACTTCGGTCTGGACTGTAGTTGAACCCCAATCAATTTCACACTGATTCAAGGTATAGTTACGCTCCTACGTCTCTGATCCCAGTAGGATACTACGCACTTGATTCCCTTAGTTGATCTCACGCACAACTAAAAGTTGCTACGACCCAAAGTCGAAGACTTTCGTAAACAAATCTGTATCACAAAGAAAAGTCTATGGTAATAGATAAATCCGTCTTCCACAGAAATACCTACGAGTTTTTTTTTCCGTCTTTTGATAAATCAAGGTTAACATGAACTAGTTGATAAACCAGACTTATATTCCCAAAGAACAGCTCAGTATTATCAATCACCTCGCAATAATCTTAATCTACGAGCGAAAGAAGATATTGTGGAATCATAAACAATGAGTCGAAGATGTTTGTGACTACTTTTATATCTTTCCTACCGGAGAAATCAATCTCAAGCCAATCTTACGATTGTACTTAGTACTATAGAAACAGCAAGATCAGATCACACAACTACAAGAAAAGTAGTATCAGTCTGGCTTCACAATCCCAATGAAGTCTTCAAGTCGTTATCCTACATGGTCTCGGTAGAAACCTAAGGTTAAAGGAGAATCGACTCTAGATAATACAACTAGTATCACACAGGAGGTGTGGGGATCAAGTTTCCCAGTTGCTAGAGTTCTCCCTTATATAGTCTTTCAAATCAGGGTTTGCAATCAATGTTAGCTTAGTAACAAAGCATTCAATATTCACCGTTAGATGAAAACCTGATTAGATTCAAGATAATATCTTTCAACCGTTAGATCGAAACTTAGCTTGTTACACACAAATGAAATGCACGTTTATTTAGGTTTGTGTAACCATACCCAAACATGTACATCTAGTCGGTTCACCAGTAGTTAACCAAATGGTTAGTCGTATGAGCATTTTCATATCAACTATATTCTTCTTTACCATAACTAGTTCAAATGAACTAGTTATAGAGTTGTTCAATTGCTTAGATCTTATAGAAGTACACAAGACACAATAGAAGCAAAAACGATTTGATTCACTCGAATCGATTCATGAACTTTATAGCCACGGTTTGCAAACTTGCATTCCTTGGTTTATATAAGTTTAACTTCACGCATAATCGTTTTTAGAAAATAACCAACTTAAGTACGCGGACCGGTACGCGCACTTAAGTACCCGGAATAAGTTTGTAAACAGTTCATAAACTCCAGCAGATTTTCTCGGGAAGAGAACCTCCGACAGTACGCGGATTGGGTACACGGACTGGGTACGCGGAATCTGTTCCGGTTTTCCTGAGCAGCAAAGTACGCATACTTTGGTTCAAGGAATAAAGACTTATACATGTATTAGGTACCACACAATGATTGTATCCAACCATGGTTATATAATCTAAACTCTCATTTCAATCATTGAAACATTCTTAGAGGACGTTATATAGTTGTTGTTCACACACTATTTTTCGTCAAACCAATTTTCAAGTAATTGAAACTCAATATGACTTTCGTCACTAGTAAAGATGAACTTGGAAAAAGCGAAATCTTACCAACACATATTTCGAGAAATAGATAAGCGAGATAAACTCGGCTCGAAATAGCAAATGTGTATAATCAAAGTCTATATAGCAAAACGACTTTTGTCTCGAGATAGGAGGTAGAGTAGATAGATAAGTTCAACTCTCCACATACCTTTTAATCGATGAAGTTCCACCAGTTCCTTGAGTAGTTCTTCGTCTTTGTATGATGATCGCCATGGAGTCTTGAGCTCAACTACACTTTCTATCCTAGTCCGAGACTTAGCTATAAGTAGACTAGAAATCAAGACTTATAGTTTTGATCACTAATATTGACAAACATGCTTGAGATAGAAATGCATGCGAGTTCGACCGAGCAGTGCTCTAACAATCTCCCCCTTTGTCAATTTTAGTAACAAAACTATCAATACATGAGGAATACAAAAATAGATAAATAAACTTTTGTAGCTTCTCTTCCACATGCTTGATCTTCTTGGTTCTTCAACATTACTCGAAATATTCGTCACTTCCAAGTACTCCAATGATCCCAAAGGTTGTAAGTTTAGTATCACCGTTGTCGAAAATTCGTAGTCATAACAATGAGAAAACAAGAATTCTCAATCATTGTTATACAGTGTCATAGTATTATTACACAACATCAAAGTTCAATTGTATCACAACTTCGACAACAATACTATGGTGATATGTTTCACTCCCCCTTAGTCAATACTCCATCTCACATGGAAACCACTCCCCCTTACATAATGATCCGAAAACCATATGTATTTGTAGTGTGAACTACACATTGATTCTCCCCATTTTTGTCAATAAAATTGGCAAAGGTACGAAAACTAGTGGGATCCTAATGATATTTCCGTAGAGACATTTCATGACCAAAAGAAAGCACATATCAACTTTTTAGATGCCATCATATAGCCGAAGCTAAATGCATTCATCAAGGAGTTTATAAAGATACAAGATAACCCCTATAATATTCCACAGCCGCACTCCCCACAAAGATTTGGCAATTAAGCACAAGTTCACTTCAGTGTATATTATTTATATGTCCTTAGTTTTGACACACAATAAATATATCCTTATACAACAATAAATATGTCCCTACTTTTTAATAACCTTATCCATTTAATATTAGATTACCTTAATACCCTCATCCATATAATATTTTTCTTTATTTCAAAATGGAACAAATTTCTTCCTCTACCACTTCACCACCACCACCACCAACATTCAACTACCATTCTACCACCACCGTTCAACAACCACCACCTACCAACCTACACCACCACTAATATTTCACCATCACTCCTTAACCACCACCATTACACCACCACTACCACTAGTTCGTTGCCGCCACCACCATTAGTTCGTCGCCGCCGCCACCACCACCGCCGTCACTACTGGTTCAGATATTTTTGTATCAACAACAACAGTTGATCCAAATAAAAATAGAACCAACAATAGAAGTTGATCCAGTTTAAGGGATCAACAACGATAGTTGATCCAAAAAAAAGGATCAACAATAGAAGTTGATCCATGTAAATGGAGTGAACTTGGCGCGAGTCGAACACGCATCATCTGACATGGAGTCATTCATGCTACCATTGCACCATAAGTTCAACATTGGAAGAAATTTACATGATTTAAACTACAAAGCATAATTTGAACTACAAGCATGATTATACTTATCCAAGGGAATATTGTCAACAATAGGAGTTCAAAGGATCAACAACAGTAGTTGATCCCATAAAAAATTGGGTCAACAACAGGAGTTGATCCTATAGATGGATCAACAACCATAGTTGATCCAATAAAAAATTGGGTCAACAACAGGAGTTGATCCCATAAAATGGATCAAAAACAACAATTGATCCCATAAAAACATATAAACAACAACAATTGGTAATTACATGTAGCTTCATAAACACCACCTTCATCGCTTCCACCACCGCCACCACCACCAAAAACAACCAGAACCAAATCCAACACCAATTTCATCATTCCAACCAAAACCACCTCCATATACATCATCAATTTCTTAGTTCTACACTATTCTCATCTACGTCACAAGCACTTACAATACCACCAGTACCGAAAGAAACTTAGATTCAAATACATACCTCATCCGCCATCGATGCTATACCACCACCATAAATCGTAACCTAAACCAGATCTCGATCTATAATTGCAACCTAAAATCAGATCTCCATCGATTAAAGGAGATATCGTACTTATCTTTCGATTCATTTTTCGTTGATTAATATTCGTTTTTCAGTTGTTGTTGATGATTTTCATCGACTTTTCTCCATCGATTAATTTTGTTTTTGATGAAATGATGTCGTCGATGGATCTGGTTGAAGTATAAGGGCAAGCAAACCATGATAGAACACAAAATCAAACACATGAAGTGACGAAGTGGTGGTGTAGATTTTGGTGGTGCTGATTTTGGTGGTGGTGGAAGTGATGTAGATGATGGTGGGAGCGATTTCATTGATTTGATTTTTTTCTGTCGTAAGAAGTGATGAAGAAGAGGGACAGTGAGGAGGATAAATACGAAATCATCAAAATTATGTTTTTAATAAAAAATTCAATTATTCCATTAGGGAGTTTGTTAAGGATGTTTGTGAAGGCCCATCAAAGGAAGGACAATAGTTCAATTTCCACTTCAATTAAGAACTCTCCCCCATAAGATGTCATTCCCAAAAGAACAACAAGAGCGACCTTACTTTCACAACAAAAGAAGGATTTCTTTGAACATAACAAATCACAAACGAATATGAATTTGAATCCAAAAATAATCAATTAAATTAACCACAAGAAAACCCATGATTAATTCAATCGGAATACACAACTAAATTACCAAAAGAGTGTGATCAATTCAATTGGTCATGCTCGACATAAGAGAACTTACAGAGACGCACAATATATACATAAAATATGGATCATGGAAGATCAATAGTGCGGAATATACAAGGATTCATTCTATTTTCCATCACTATTTGCACAATGATATACAGTAGACATAATCCTCATAAACAAAAGTTCATCCTATCTTCCATCAGTATTTGCATAATGACATATAATAGGCTTAAAACTTTTATAATGTCAAAAGTTCATTCATTCTTTTATCAATACATGCATATCGACATATGAAAGACTTAACTTTTGACAAGGTATGAGACAATCATAGTTCACGAACGCAAACAAACATAACCCATAATAAGTTTGCAATATGTAAAACCATAAAGATTAATACTGCAAAAATCATCTTTCAAACAACTTTTTAGAATTTAAACAAATAAATTCAAAACAATAAAGATGAAAACGTTGGACATAGCTATGTGTAATCATAATAATGGCTATTCCAAACTCTAGTTATTCTTCCTAAAAACACAAGAATAAAATTCTCATAAGAGGATTTACTAGACAAAATAAAATCATAGTTCATTGAGAACCTCATACCTTTTAATAAATCCGTCAAAGAAGGTATCACTGATTTCCTTTACTCTCTTGAACATAGACACACCATGATCGTGAGTTAGAATACTAACTTTACGATCAATAAACCGAGCAAGTTGTCTAGCCTTGACACAGTCCATGATGATATTCTTTTGATTCCATATCAGAATATTCTGATTAGCAAGGATTCCGGCCTGACCATCTAAGAGTTGGTTTAGTTGCAGTTGAAGATTCGAGAACTCGACCTTTCAATATTTCTGAAAACGAGTTAAATCCTTGACAGAATCATCAATCCAGGAGTTGTGATCATTTTTTCCAAGCATCTTCTTTAGAACCAGCTTTTGAATTGACTCACGTCCTTGAGTGTCTTCCTCCATATCAAGATGCACAATCTCTTGAGATTTTGCAGAGTTCTCCATATATTTTTGATAGGGATGGAAAAACACAATAAAGAGTATATATATGTGTTTGTAAACAGGAGAAGGAAATTCTTTTTATGGAAACCCTATGAACTCACAAGAGTAGAACACAGACGTTCACGGACCGTTCACGAGAGAGGGATGGATTTTAACAAAATCCAGTAAGAGGAAAAACACAATGTTTGTCAAATATTGCTCAATAATCCTTATAATTAGAGTCTGAGTCATAAAACAATCTTTCATAACTTTGATTGATTGACAAAAGAAAATGACACACAATGACGTACAACAAACCTTGAGACTCCCATTGTCATCATCCTTGTACCTCTCAAGATAGATTCAAGGATGAGAGAAGTGATATCACTACTAAACATGGGAGAGGGGTTGTACAGGTTGTTTGACCGTTTTACTTGTATATTCCCCTTTTTCCATTGATTATAATGTATTCCAGAAGAATTAGTCATAAACCCTTTCAAAAGTCTATCTGAGGGATTTTTCTGAGGACTGAGTCTAGGACCTCTAGAAATAGGTTCCAGAAAAGGGAATTTGGAGGTTTTCCATTTTCTTGATCTAGACTTACCAGACTTGTTCTGATGAACACAGGAAAAATCTTCATTAGAGGAAAAAAGTTTATACCGTAATGAGGAACATGCAACCTGTGATGATTTCTTAAAGAGAGATCGTTTTTATAAGATTTATGGTTTTCTGTCGGCAAGAGATTCACTGTAGACGTCCTCAGACGATTTACTCCATTGACAGTAGAAAGAAGCAAATTATGGAGATTAGAAATTTATTTCCTCCTAGCAAAACAATGAATAGCATAGTGATTCTTTTTCCCATAGAATGAACAACATCGTGAGATTGAGACATGATTGCCTTGATCCAAACCTTCATCCTTCACATGCACATTTTACAAGTGATTCTTAGTAGGTACTTCCTTGTAGGAATTTTTCTTTGCACGATGTAAAACCTTGTGAGAATCAGGACAAGGTGCAGAGGATGACTTAATCATCAAAACAAAGTTTTCCTTTTTCAAGGCGTTACACTGTTCTTGGGAAAGTTGCAGAGATGCAACAAGTTTCTCTTTTTCAACACGATAGTTATTTATTTCAGATGAATGCGTCTCAATCAAATTTTTTTCTCTAATTGAAACTTCCTTGACAATATCCTCAAGAACACTAATCTTTTCACGTTGTAAAGAAGTTTCTTGAAGAAGTTTTAGATATTGTTAGAGAAAGACTCAATGATATTATAGAGTTCACGTTCTCGACCAAGAGACTTTTCAAATTCATCAATGAGCTGATCATGATTCTCAAAAATCAATAGTCTCAGTCGAATTTTTGAGATTCTGGTGAGCTCCTTTTCAGCTTTTGCGATAGTGTCAACTGTCTCTTTAGAGGAACATATATCAACATTTGATAGATCCTTTTTTCACCTCGGGATTTGGAAGAATCAGCGAAGGAGTAATCCTTTGAGGTGACCCCAAGACATTTGACAGATTTAAAGGCTTTGGAAGGTATTTTGAAAATGTGAGGGTCTAACAACCACACCCAACACTTCGTTTGGCAATCTGAGAGGACTTACTCCAATACACTTTCTAGAGAATCAACTAGACAGTCAGACTCAATCTAGATTAAAGTATATCGAAGAGTATAATATCTCTAACTCTTAAGTCAATCCGCAATCAGCAAATAGAAATCTACGAGCCTGATTGAATATAAGAGGAATTACTTGAACGGTACCAAAGACCAATGTTCAAGTGTCAATCAATGTAAATCAACAACCAAAGGTTGGATATTCTAATTGATTGATCTTAACGCACAACCTGTAATATTTCAATTATATAACAAAATATAATGCGGAAAAGAAATAACACAGACACCTGAATTTTGTTAACGAGGAAACCGCAAATGCATAAAAACCCCGGGACCTAGTCCAGATTGAACACCGCACTATATTAATCCGCTAAAGACACTAGCATACTACCAATTAACTTTGGACTGGACTGTAGTTGAACCTTAATCAATCTCACACTGATTCAAGGTACAGTTACGCTCCTTATGTATCTAATACCAACAGGATACTATGCACTTGATTCCCTTAGCTGCTATCACCCACAACTAAGAGTTGCTACGACCCAAAGTCGAAGACTTGGTATACAAATCTGTTTCACACAGAAATGTCTATAGGATTGAATAAATATGTCTCCCACAAAAATACCCAAGAGTTTTTATTTCGTCTTTTGATAAATCAAGGTGAACAGGAACCAATTGATAAACCGGGCTTATATTCCTGAAGAACATCCTAGTATTATCAATCACCTCACAATAAACTTAATCGACTATCAAAACAAGTTATTGTGGAATCACAAACGATGAGACGAAGTTTGTTTGTGATTACTTTTCTATCTTGCCTATCGGAGATATAAAATCTCGAGCCAATTATTTCAATTGCACTCAACATGATAGAAACAGCAAGATCAGATCACGCAACTATAAAGATAATAGTTGGGTCTGGCTTCACAATCCCAATGAAGTATTCAAGTCTTTAACCTACAGGGTCTCGAGAAGAAACTTAAGGTTAAAGGAGAATCGAATCTAGTTATGCAACTAGTAACACACATGAGGTGTGGGGATTATGTTTCCCAGTTCCTAGAGTTCTCCTTTATATAGTTTTCAAATAAGGGTCCGCAATCCAAGTTACCTTGGTAACAAAGCATTCAATAATCATCGTTAGATGAAAAACCTGATTCAACCAAGATAATATCTTTCAACCGTTAGATCGAACTTATCTTGTTACACACAAATGAAATGTACCCTCATTTAGGTTTATGTAACCGTACCTAAACGTGTACACCATGTTGGTTCACAAATAGTTAACCGAGGTTAGCCATATGATTACTCTCATTTCAACTTTATTCATCTTAACCATAACTAGTTCAAATGACTCAAATAAAACTAGTTAAAGAGTTGTTCAATTTTTTAGAAGACACAGTTGAAATCAAATCGGTTTGATTCACTTGAATCAATCATGAACATTATAGCCACGGTTTGCAAAGATTGCATTCCTTATGATTTAAGTTCACGGACTTGACCGATTTGACAAAGTAACCGTCTTAAGTATGCGTACGGGTATGCGTACTTAAGCAACCATTATGAGTTTGCAAATTTTCCAAACTCAGCAGAAATTTTTGGTTCAAAAACTTCCGCCAGTATGCGTACGGGTACGCATACTTAAGGTGACTAGTTAAGAGTTTTTCCAAAACCAAACTCAGCGGAAATTCTCAGTTTGAGAACTTCCGCCAGTATGCGTACGGGTACGCATACTTTACCTGTCTCCTTCACCAATTTCGTAGACACACATATGCATACTCTTGGATTCCGGTTTATGGACTTATACACTAATGTGCGAACACACTATATATGCTTATATCCAAAGATGGTTACATCATCAACTTTTTATTTCAATCATTGAAACATTCTTCTATAATGAAAATAGCCGTTTTCACATACTATTAGAATCAAAGCAATTTTCAAGATATTGAAATAATCATTATTGACAACTTCCAAGTCTTACACCAAATGATTGTATAACACAAAACATGTAAGATGTTACACGGAATTTTCTCATGATATAAGATGAACTTGGTCGAAGCGAAAGCTTACCAACACATATTTCGAGAAATATGTAAGCGAGATATACTCAGCTCGAAATCTCAAATGTGTATAGAGAAAACT
Organism: Papaver somniferum; assembly: GCF_003573695.1. Classification (NCBI taxonomy): domain Eukaryota; kingdom Viridiplantae; phylum Streptophyta; class Magnoliopsida; order Ranunculales; family Papaveraceae; genus Papaver; species Papaver somniferum. Next base: position 54,429,492 of record NC_039363.1, read on the forward strand.
ATATCGTAACACGACTTATTTCTCAATATAGGATATAGTAGAAATAGACTTTCCAAGTGATAGATAAGTTCAAGTATCCACATACCTTTTGTCGAAGAAGTTACACAAGCTCCCCTTAGTAGTTCTTCGTCTTCAAGAGATGAACGTCGAGATATTTAAGCTCAACTACACTACCTATGTCCTAGTTCGAGACATCTACAGATAGGATAGAAATCAGGACTTATAGTTTTGATCACTAACATTGACAAACATGCTTGAGATAGCAACACATGCGAGTTAGACCGAGCAGTGCTCTAACAGGTTTCTTTTTCTGTTGATTTGAATATAGTGGGTAACATTTGGTATGTTGGAGATGTCTTTGTGATTTCTGATGAAAGGAACAATGGTATGTTAAATTGTGCTATGTTGATATGTATTATATGATCTATGCATTTACTAAAGCATAATCTGAATTCTATCAATAACTAGAATCCCAGTACAAGGTAAGGGAACATATTATGAATCCTAATTCTCTCTGGTTTCATCTAAAATGCTGAATCTGCTTCTCAAAACATAATACAATCTTGATTCACTAATGGTAATAATATCCTACACCCAAACACTACAACTGAATCTAAGTTTATCAACTAAAGGTATAACAATTTTTAGATCATCTGTCAAAGTCGTAATAACTTGACTCAAGATTGAGTCCTGTGAAATCTACATGATTACACTGACCCACAAAACTGCTTGTGCTGGTGGAGGCATACACACACCTAATTCTAATCTACAACGTAATCTGACCACTGACCCAAGAAACTACTTTGGCAATGAATTCAAATCATAAAGAACTAGATTCAGTTATAGGCAAAGGAACAAATTATGAACAATAACTTCTCTTTGGTTTTCATCTAAATTTGTTGAAATTGGTTGGGATTCTCATTAGAGATACTGCTTCAATACACAATTGATTGATTCACCCATCTACAAACAGATGGAGATATCCTATAAACAAACTGTGACATCCTACAAACAAGTAAAATACTATGTCTGACTTAATCTAATTATCAACTAAACCTACAAAGTACACTGAGATATTCTTAAAACATAATACAATAAATTGAAACATCCACAATTGCATATACAAATCTTCTTAATCACACTCAACAAACACAAAAACCATAAACCTAAAATCTACAATCACATATAAATCTAAAAGATATAGATGTTCATAAACACCATCAAAAATTGCATCATTCAAATTCAAAATCAATAGTTTCTAACCTCCAGTTTGTAAAATTATTAAACCCCAAAATGTTGAAAAAACTACGATTCAGAGGAAAACGAATAAACGAAATACCTTAGATGATGATAACCCAGATTTGCATTTCCAAGATTGTGAATCAGTGTCCAAACTTCTATGAGAGATCGATTCAACTTAAATCTAGGGTTACATCGATGATTCACAGAAAAATTGACTGGTTCGTGTTGTTAATGCGGTTCTCTGCATCTGCATCTCGATGTTTCCGAACCTCAAATAGATGGAGTAAAATGGAAGGAGAGGAAAAGAGAAATGGATGGAGATATGTCTCAAGCTCTCAGTTGTTCTCGACATATTTATTCTCTTTTAGTTTTCGCACAAAGTTTAAAAAAAAATGAAAAACTAATTTCATTGATTTTAGTTTCGTTTTCTGATTTTTGGTAATTAAAGTGAAGAGTTATAATGGGAAAAAAAATGTTGCAGAAAAAAAATGAGAATCGTTGGGAAGCTGGGTAGCCCTTGATTATGAGATGAAATTGGGAGCTGATAGTAGTAATAGAGGCGCTAATAGTAGTAATGGAGGGTAAAAAGGTACCTTGTCAATTTAAGTTGAGGATATGAATGTGATTACTCACAACTCTCCCGAAACTCTGTAACAGATACCAATTATTGCAAAGATTATCCAACGTTACAAAGTTACCAACGTCGATACGACGTTACTTAAAAAAAATCCGTTACAAAATCGAGCATTACAAATTCCCTGATTTCGTGTGGTGATTTCTTATGAGTTTCGCGTTCTTTGATATATTATTTTACTTCTCCCTTTTCTCCTCCTTCCGTCCTCTGTTTTAGGTCATTCTGAACCTGCTGCGTCGAACTCTTCTTCATCCTCGCATCGTTCGGTTTATTCTCCTGTTAATCTCCCCTCTACTTCTAATCCGGTCCGATCTCTCTCTCTCTCTCTCTTTTTTTTAAAAAACGTTGAGTGTTTGTTCATTGCGTTTGTTTGTTGTTGTTGTTATTTTTATTTTAAGGATATGGTTAAACGAGAAAATGTGCATGTCAAAGGGAACGACTCGAATGTGCATGCCAAGAGCAGCGAATTGTGGAGTGCTAATGAAAAGCGACAGAAAATGACTACTAGAAGCAGAAATCAAAAGCAAAATGTTATTTTATTTCACAAAAGGTTAACTTTGTTACTTTTAGAAGTGTTAGAGCATAGCTCGGCTGAACCCACCAAGTGTTGGTATGTCAAGTTTTTTTGTCATATTTTAGTGAGACAAAACTCATTTAAGAGTCGCTTGATTATGTACTAGAGTCAACTTCGTATATTTTGGATTGAAAGTATTAGGATATGAGACATTACAAGTATTGAAAAGAATTGAAGAAGTGAAGAAGTAAGGAGCTACAACGACAACATCATCCTTCCACTTGAGGTTAGTGATATTTGACTTGAACTGTTTCATCCTAACATATCTTTCAAGTCGTGCATATTGAAAACAAATCTGCGAAGCATGAATGATTATACTCTAGTTAGACATAGTATTAAGGAATACAATACGAGGTTTATTTCTTAGCCATTAAACTTTGTAGATAAGACATCGACATAATCGTTTGAATGCTATTGTGATTATGTATGGGTATAAGGTGAAGATTTCATCCTAGGAAACAATGTTTTACATTTGTTTTAAGGAAGTAAGTTCATGAACTTGTTTTGTGAACCGAAAGAGAAATCGCCAGGCATTATTGGTATTGTTGTTCATTTCATATCTTTTAAACTACCAATATCTGTGATTATTATAACCGCTCATGACTTGTTTATGTTCTTGGTAAAACTCTTCACAAAGGCCCGACTTTTGTATTGGTATGACTTTTATTAGTGAAACCTATCTTAAGTAATCACCTGAGATGGTATGATCGATTAAGTGTTATTGCTGTGACCGACTCTGGTTAAAGGGGAACCGTTCCTAGTAAGAGGTGCAACCTATCACAAAGGGGAATCGATCCTTGTATGAGGTGCATCAAGCTTTTAGTAGAAAGGGGAACCGATCCTATGAACATGTGCAACACGTTTTTAGGCAAAGGGAAACCGATCCTATGGACATGTGCAACAAGTACAAGTTAGATACCATATATATGTAGGGAACCGATCCTAGTACCTAGTCAACCGAATTTTGGTAACTAGCATGAATATGCAAAGTAATCACATGGAGGTAGAACCGACACTTGTTTTGGTAGAACCGTAAAACCCATGTTTGGTGATTGAGTGTTCTTGATCAATCACGTAGTTCTTGAAAGTCAGATGAACCAATAATAAACTTGTTTGGAAGTGTGGCAAATCGGTTTCAAGATTGTAAGTATGAAAGAGGACTTACAAAATAAGGATGTCGACATACTTTCAACATGTGCAGTAGCGTTTATCTTTAATTTTTCAAAGATATTCCTTAATAGCTAAAAGAAGAAAATCCAGGATCGATTAAAATAAATTGAGAATCTTTTATTTAAGGTTTTTAATTTTATTTTTGGAAAATGAAAATTAGTAATGTGCATTTTCTAGTTGGAGATTGTCTAAGAGATTTTCGGTCATTATTTTGGGCAAAGAATTTCTACGAATTATGGAAACCGAATCTGGAATATATTGCATATCTAGAGAATATTTTTGGTTTTGGAAATTCCTTGGTGTCCAAACTTCCTTGGTCTATAAATATCAAAGTTTGGATTTCGAGCAAACTAATCCTCAGAGACAGCAAAACTATCTCAGTTGTGCTGCTACTGGTGAAGAAGCCTATTCGGAGAGGAGAGTAACCTAATTAGGAGAAATCTCTTACGGCCGCTCAGTTTAAAGATTTCTTTGGGATTGAGAATCTCTATTAATACCGTTAGTGGGAAACTAGATAATTGCGGTTTATCTTTTGTTTTTAATTGATTTGATTGACTAACGGTGGTTGAATTTTGAGTGCACCTAGTTTGTTTATGCTTTAGAATCTTCTCTTCTAATATAAGATTCACTCAAACTAGATCGAAGTTTCAACGGGGATCTTTAGATTGTTTGTATATCTAAAGACGTCTTGTGATAACCCATTGTTAACAGACTCCATTCTGTGCGTGATTGATCACAAGAGATTCAAGTTGATTGTGTGCAGGTGTTTATTGAAGATCTGAGAAGATTTGAAGACAAAGAAGACTTTGAATATTTCTAATTTGGGTTCATAATCTTTGGTGTGCACAATACTTGTTTCGATAAAATAGGATCCAACTATAATCGGTTTATCCTTGTGGTATATTAGATTGATTAGTTGTGTGGATCGGCATCAATACAATTCTTTGTAATTAAAAGTTTTTTGAGATAAACAGAAGATCCTTTTGTCGAACTCACATCACTTGGTTGAAAAGAGTTGACACCAAACATATTTGTTGGTCCTTTACTGTTTGGAATACGAACCAAAGGAATTGTTCCAAGTACGTGACTTATTACAGGTCGGAGGCATGGGAATACAGACGGAACTAGGTGAACTATAGGTTTATTTGCTTGGTCTCAACTATACGAAGTTGGTTTAATTTTGTATAGCGGCTTAATATTGAGAGTATTCAATTCTGGACAAGGTCCCGGGGTTTTTATTCAATTGCGGTTTCCTCGTTAACAAAATCTTGCTGTGTCATTTACTTTTATTTTCCGCAATTATAATTGTTGTTATTATAATTTAAATTAAATTACACAAACATTAATTCCTATTTACTTGATAAGTAATCCTATTGTGTTTGGTTAAGTCCGAAACTTTTATCAAGTAAACATACTTCGTTGTTGTATTGTCTCGATCTCGTATCCATAAACGATCACACGAAGTGTGAACCGATTTGTTGTATTGTCTCGACTCAGTCCATTGAAAATAACTTTCGAAGAAAGGACTTATAGGTGGAAAAGTTTTAGATTGAGGTATATTTGGGTACCCTCGTCTTTTCAATTGGTATCATAGCAGGCAAACACGAAAAGATCTAACAATCTGTGTTTGGTGCGATCCAAACTATAAGAAATTGAATCTATTTATGATTCAGTTAACGTTATGCAAGAATACGACTACTCAAAAGTTGATGATGTTACTACTTCGTTGACTCATGATCCAGGAGTTGCGAAAACATCTGTGTCCATCTCTGATGGAGAGGAAGATGCTGATAAAGAGTTGGTAAAACTCCTAAAGCCTATAAAATCTCTGTCTTCTAAAGTGTTGATATTAAAGACAGAGACAAATATTCTTAAACAGGAGATCAGAGAAAAAGACATTCAACTGAAGATTCTAGACATAAAGAATATGGATCTCACTGTCAAATTAGAAGCTCTTGGTAAATCTCTTTCTCAAGAAAATGAGACACGTCCTATGACTCTGACTAATGATGTTGTTGTGATTTCTTCTGATGTTGATGAAACTAAAAGTCCTTGCTTGACTTTTACAAATTGTGATAAAACCGGTTTAGTCACATCTGAAACATATCAAGATGGTGGTAGTTTGCCTAACTACATCAAGTCAGAAGAGGATAAGAAACCATCTTCTATATCTACTGATAATCAAACGAAATCTTGTTCGAAGGAAACTTTGAACCGATTCCGTGAACGTGATCTTAAGGAATACAATTTTCAGTCACTTGACAGGAAACTTATACTTCTTCAACATACGGTAGTAAAAATATTGAAAGAAGTTTCTTGTCTTAAAAAACTGAAAGACCATTCCACAGTAGAAAGACAGATCATACCACTACCCGATAAGATCAACTCAAAAGAATCAGAGGAAAGAGTTGATAATCGCTTCTGGAAAAAAATTCCTCCTCACCCATATCGAAACAATCCTTGTTTTGATGAAGAACAACTCCAGAAGAAAGGGAAAGAGAGAACCTCTGCCAAAAGAAACAATCAGGAATTTTCGATAATTGTTTCAGATAATCACACTGATGTGGGTCATAAGGAAGTCCTTAGAATGAGAAAATCATATGAAAATCTCATTGAAATAATTAAGAGAGATCTATCTATCTCTGAAAATTCTCACGCCAGTACTGTTTCTCCACATGATCATATCTCTAGAGTTAGAAAAGATCATCATCTTGGGAGAAAATATTTTGGGCGGAAATTCCCTAAAAGAAACATGAACTATGTTTCTGATACACACTATAATCTAGAAAAATCTTACTCCGATGCAACCTAGTTGTATCAAAATTGTGCACTCTCATCCTCTTTCGTGCTCTTATTCATGGATGGGAAATGCACAATAAAATTAGAGCACATCTGTTTGTGTAGTTGTTTATCAGAAAAGTTGTGACACTTTATGGATAGCTGCGAATCCGTGGTTGTCTAAAAAAATGTTCATGTTTATCATGTTCTTCCAAAAATAGGTTTTATTTAGAATTTTCGAATTTTAATAGACCTTTCAGCATGAGAAGTTCGGACAAAGGAAACGAAATATATTTCTGTAAGATTTCGGATTTTCTGATATTTTCGGTCCGAGAGTTGTTTCTTCTTAAAGAGAAACTATCTCTTTCTTGTATTATTGAAACCCTGATCAAACCTTATTTATATAACCGAGCATGCCTCCAATAACTCGCATTATCATAAAGGCTAATAAGGAGGAAGCTCAAAAGGTTAAAGATTGCCAAGGAATCAATACAGCGAGGAAGAATAAAAACATATTAAAAATCATGTCTGATTATGATTCTGATAGTTCAGTTGGATCACAAGATAAGTCATGTCTGTTGGCTTACAATTTACAAGATCCAACCAAAACCAAGTGGATTCGTTCTGATAGTATGATTGACTATATCCAAGGTTTGAAGAACTAAGAACCAATCTCATAATAACGGTTCAAAATCAGGACTGGATCAAGGGTAAGATCGAGGAAACAAAAGTTGATATTGCTGATATGAAGGTTCAAGTTGAATAGCTTGAGAAACGGGAAGTGGTTGCAGACAAGTGTCTTGAGACATGCTTTTAAAGTTTGAACACTGGAGAAACCTCAGTGAACAACGAGAGCACCACTAGAGATTAAGTTATATGCTATAATACTTAATCTATGAAAATAGACATCAATTTTTGATTTCTTTCAATGATTGTATTAGGTCTATTATGAATAAAACTATCTTATTATGAATAAAATTATTTGATTTATAATTTTTCTTGTGATATTTTTTGATTTACATAGCATGTGCTTGAATGCTTTATGTTATTGCTATGTATGTTTATGGGATGTTTGATTTCGGTTTTCTGACCTTGATATTCGATCTCATAATGTTGTGAACCCTTATGGTTTGGGTGACTTTTTGGTTTAGCAGGATTAAGTTCTAGCCCATGTTGGTAGGCTTTATCAAAGGATCATGGGGGGTTCTGATAGAAACAATATGTGAAAAAAGTCACAATATGTTGAATCGTTTGGTTTAGCATAAAAGCATATGTGTTTCGGGGTTTTCAACTTTTGCTTGCAATAGTTAAAAACCGGTTTTCAACCTTTCTCTGGTAAAGGTTGGTTGTTGTTATTCTTTTGTTTTCCATAAGGATGACAACATAATGATATTTCGATATCAATTCTCTCTGGAAGATGCAAACATATTGGAGAAGAGGATGCGAATTTGAGGTAACGAGTTTGTTAGTTAGTCGTTTTCTTATTTAAGAAAAGCCTAATTTTATTTCATATATTTATTGCTTTTGCTTAACAAAATTTTGGTACAACTGATGTTTTATTCCATTATTTGTGTATGGATGTGTGTGTGATTCAATTGGTTTCGCTTAAGAAAAACTATTGTTATCTTGCTTTATTGTTTGGTATCAATGGTTTAGGCTTACAAAATTGCGGTGCTTTAATGTCTATGTTGTTTCAATTGCTTCCGGTTGAGGTGAATAATTATGCAAGTTGATTTATTTGGATTGTATGAATTGTTTATGGCTTAACGAAAGAAAGGTTTACGGGATGAATTGTTTAGTCCAATTCGATTCTGGATAAGAGAAATTAATTTAATTCTGATCTTAGTTAGAATTATCAAAGTGGAGGTTTCGGTTATTCAAGTCTAATTGAATACCTTAACAAGAAATGCTAGTTAACTAACCTAGCACTTGTCTTGTTTAAAATTTAAAGGTCTAGGTTATATGGATAATTAGAACCTGATGAGAAAAATAGAGTTATATTTATTTTGGTCTTATCGAACAAGCGATTGTATTTGTACAATCAGTTTAGAAAAGGAACTAAGGTGCTTAGTCGTTTTTTGGTTTGCTAAACTATTAGGGAAAATTTCTTCGGGAAATTGTTTTCTTGGTAACATATCAAAATAAAATTACTTTGTAGTTTCGGTTTTGATATTGGTTATCAAAAATGGTGTGTGGAACCCTCGTGCTTAACTCTATAGGTTGCAATTCTATTAAGATTTGTAAGATCCTTTCTGTTTGTCCTTTATTTTTCGTTTCTTTGTCATTTTGTGACAAAAAGGGGGAGAAATATATGGAGTAAAAAAGCGATACTGGTGTTGATTTATATTGATTGGTATCACTAAGGGAAAGGACATTGGTGCTTAAACGTTTACCTAACGAAAGAGTAAAAGCATAAACTAAGGGGGAGTAGCATATCATATGATTATTGTAGTTATATGGACTACAAGGGAATAACAAAGACGTGTGGATTGATAAAATCCACCTATGTTACCTTTAGGGGGAGTATTAGCTTTGTCATTATAATGTCAACAACGGCATTTAAGGATTGAATGTATACAAGTTATTGTGTTGTTGAATTCAGGAATCAAGCGTATGTGTAATGAATTCTTGTAATTTGTTTATCCATATGATGTAAGAGTTTTGTCACTAAAATTGACAAAGGTGGAGATTGTTAGAGCATAGATCGGTTGAACCCACCAAGCGTTGGTATGTCAAGTTTGGTTTTCATATTTTAGTGAGCCAAAACTCATTTAAGAGTCGCTTGATTATGTACTAGAGTCAACTTCGTATAGGTTAGCTTGAAAGTGTTAGGATATGAGACATTACAAGTATTGTGAAGACTTGAAGAAGTAAGGATCTACAATGACAACATCATCCTTCCACTCGAGGTTAGTGATATTTGACTTGAACTGTTTCATTCCCTAACGTATCTTTCAAGTCGTGCATATTGAAAACAAAACTGTGAAGCATGAATGATTATACTCTAGTTAGATATAGTATTAAGGAATACAATACGAGGTTTATTGCTTAACCATTAAACTTTGTAGATAAGACATCGACATAATCTTTTGAATGCTATTGTGATTATGTATGGGTATAAGGTGCAGATTTCATCGTAGGAAACAATGTTTTACATTTGTTTTAAGGAAGTAAATTCATGAACTTGTTTTGTGAATCGAAATAGAAATCGCCAGGCATTATTGGTATTGTTATTCATTGCATATCTTTTGAACTACCAATATGTGTGATTAATATAATCGCTCATGACTTGTTTATGTTCTTGGTAAAACTATTCACAAAGGCCTCACTTTTGTATTGGTATGACTTTTATTAGTGAAACCGATCTTAAGTAACCACCTAAGATGGTATGATCGATTTAGTGTTGTTGGTATGACTGACTCTGGGTAAAGGGGAACCGATCCTAGTAAGAGGTGCAACCTATCACAAAGGGGAATCGATCCTTGTATGAGGTGCAACAAGGTTTTAGTAGAAAGGGGAACCGATCCTATGGACATGTGCAACACGTTTTTAGGCAAAGGGGAATCGATCCTATGGACATGTGCATCACGTTTTTAGGCAAAGGGAAACGATCCTAGTACCTAGTCAACCGAATTTTGGTAACTAGCGTGACTATGCAAAGTACTCATATGGAGGTAGAACCGAAACTTGTTTTGGTAGAACCGTGAAACCCATGTTTGGTGATTGAATGTTCTTGATCAATCACGTAGTTCTTGAAAGTCAGATGCACCAATTCTAAACTTGTTTGGAAGTATGGAGAATCGGTTTCAAGATTGTAAGTATGAAAGAGGACTTACAAAGTAAGGATATCGACATACTTTGAACATGTACAATAATGCTTATCTTTAATTGTTCAAAGATATTCCTTAATAGCTAAAGGAAGAAAATCCCGGATCGAATAAAATAAATTGAGAATATTTTATTTAAGGTTTTTAATTTTATTTTTGGAAAATGAAAATTAGTAATGTGCATTTGCTAGTTGGAGATTTTCTAAGAGATTTTCGGTCATTATTTTGGACAAAGCATTTCCAGGAATTATGGAAACCGAATATGGAATATATTGCATATCTTGAGAATATTTTCGGTTTTGGAAATTCCTTGGTGTCCAAACTTCCTTGGTCTATAAATATCAAAGTTTGCATTTCGAGCAAGCTAATCCTCAGAGAAAAGAAAACTATCTCAGTTGTGCAACTAATGGTGAAGCCACCTATTTGGAGAGGAGAGTAACCTAATTATGCGAAATCTCTTACGCCGATTAGTTTAAAGACTTCTTTGGGATTGAGAAGCTCTATTAGTACAGTTGGTATGAAACTAGATAATTGCGGTTTATATTTTGTCTTCGATTGATTTGATTGACTAACGGTGGTTGAACTTTGATTGCACCTAGTTTGTTTATGCTTGAGAATCTTCTCTTCTGATATAAGATTTACTCAAACTAGATCGATGTTTCGGCGGGGATCTTTAGACTGTTTGTAGATCTAAATACGTCTTGTGATAGTCCATTATTAACAGACTCCGTTCTGTGCATGATTGATCACAAGATATTCAAGTTGATTGTGTGCATGTGTTTATTGAAGATCTAAGAAGATTTGAAGACAAAGAAGACTTTGAAGATTTCTGATTTGGGTTCGTAATCTTTGGTGTGCACAATACTTGTTTCGGTAAAAGAGGATCCAACTATAATCGGTTTATCCTTGTGGCATATTAGATTGATTAGTTGTGTAGATCGGCATCAATACTATTCTTTGTGATTAAAAGTATTGCATGCAAAATCTTAACAATTACTTTGGTAGTTGACAATAAGATAGATCTAAGAACTTTACAAAGGAGTTTGTTGAGATAAACAGAAGAGCCTTTTGTCGAACTCACATCACTTGGTTGAAAAGAGTTGATACCAAACAGATTTGTTGTTCCTTTACTGTTTGGAATACGCACCAAAGAAATTGTTCCAAGTACGTGACTTATTACAGGACGGAGGCGTGGGAATACAGACGGAACTAGGTGAACTATAGGTTTAGTTGCTTGGTCTCAACTATACGAAGTTGGTTTAATTTTGTATAGCGGCTTAATCTTGAGAGTATTCAATTCTGGACAAGGTCCCGGGGTTTTTCTGCATTTGCGGTTTCCTCGTTAACAAAATCTTGCTATGCTATTTACTTTTATTTTCCGAAATTATAATTTTTGTTATTATAATTTAAATTAAATTACACAAACGTTAATTCCTATTTACTTGATAAGTAATCCTATTGTGTTTGGTTAAGTCCGAACCTTTTATCAAGTAAACATACTTCGTTGTTGTATTATCTCGATCTCGTATCCATAGACGATCACACGAAGTGTGAACCGATTTGTTGTATTGTCTCGACTCAGTCCATAGACAATCACTTTCGGAGAAAGGACTTATAGGTGGAAAAGTTTTAGATTGAGGTATATTTGGGTACCCTCGTCTTTTCAAGAAGTCATTCCGAAATTATGCATCCAAACCAACTTATTATATTTTTGATTCTAAAAGTTAAAAAGCAATTTCTGAACAAGTAAACAAATATTTAAAAGAAAATAATTTAAAAAAAAAATAAAAAAATGCTTAATAAGATTTAACTTCTAGTCTCAGAGATATATCATCGTGCGATTAGGCTATCCTTTTTCAAATGGTACAGCTCCATGCAAAACAAGCTGTGGAAAACAAGCACCTGGAAATTTAAGCAATTGGAATCATTTACATATCTTGACTGGTGTCGATTTTACACCGTCCGCGACAGTCCATTACGAGTAGGTGTCAGCAAAGGCTAACAATTGACAAAAGTAGAGGAACAGTGGATGTAAAACCGACTAGTCTTCACTTCAAAATAAGGAAATGGTTCTCATCACTTTTACACGATCTCCACCTCTTCACTACTCAACTACATTCACTTCCTACGAGATCACGGTGTTCTACTATGACTTGATATAAATAAATTTTTAATCTTCAATCAACAACTAACACAAATTTCCAGAGAAAACAGAGAACTTACAGCTTACATTTTTTACAAGAAAGTTTCATCTTCTGAAACAAGTCATAAACAGTCACATCTTACGTAGCTTCTCTCTCTCTGATCTCAATACCTTCTCTCTTTCCCTCCCTAAGATTAACCCTTCTCTTTCATTTTGTGACCAAGCAAGACTGGAACAACCATTTCTTGGTTTAGGCTAGAATTGTATTGACTGATCTTTCGAGTACTTTACATTTGTTTAGGGTCTAGACTCGTTTCTCACCAACCTACCCACTTTTACTCTTTTCTCCAGAATCATTTTTCACCCTACTACACAAGCACCTCTACTTCCATAAGTTACTCTTTTCTCCAGAATCATTTTTCACCCTACTACACAAGCACCTCTACTTACATAAGTATCAGGTACCCACACTTTTACTTTCACGAGTGTCCAGTTCTTGAAAGGAAGTCCACGAACAAACATCACCCCCCAGACAACACCTTTACTCTCATGAGTGTCCGGTGCTTGAAGGGAGTCCGCGAACAAACATTACCCCCAGAAAATCAGTTAACGTGCAAGCACTTATTACACCATGTACACCATAACAAGAAGCATCAAATTTGAGTAATTTTGTTGGGCTTAGAGGCAACAAAATTGTTTTTGTAAGGTTAGGAGCCCAATGGAGGGGATATAAACCTATAGTCCAAATTAAAGTGCAAGCCCACAAAAGAAAAGAAAAAATAACAAACAAATAATTACAAGCCCATAAAAGAAAGAGAAAAAGAAAAATAAAAATTATTACAAGCCCAAATAGAAAATAAAGAAAAAGAAAAACTAAAATTATTACAAGCCCAAATATAAATACTTAAATACAAGCCCAAAGAAATTTAATGAGGCCCAGTTGGGTTAGCTCATGGGTTAGGCTTACTTGATTTTTGGAGGGAAGCCCAAATTTGGGCTTTTTATCCCTTTTTGTTGCACTAGCCCAGTTGGGCTTGGATCTTCCTTAGCAACCTTAATCAACAGCTCAGCAGAATTGCACCAGCAGCTTCACAGCAGCAGCAAGCAGGAGGGAGCAGCAACAACAGCAACAGCAGCTAAAATAGCAGCAGCAACAGTAGCAGCAAACAAGGAAGTTGCAGGTCAGGAACAAGCAAGATTAACAAGAAAGAAAACAGAATACAAGCAAACCGCTACCGAGTCCCCGGCAGCGGCGCCAAAAACTTGGTAGCTCAAGGAATGAGACCTAAAAACTACAACCTATGTTTTACCTACAAGTATACAGGGTCTTGATGAAGATAGAATGTAAATAGAGGTTTTGTCCACAGGGACTTGGAGGATTTGCTAAAGTTCTCTAAGTTTCAAAAGTTAATTGAATTCAAAGGAGCTAGTGACAAAAGTTGATAAAAAGGATTGAGTTACTAGGGTTATTAAGTCCACCTCTAACTTACACCATGTATTCACTAGATTATGCTATTCTTTCCTTATAAGATGCAAGGATTAAGATTCCATTCTTGGTTCTCTACATCTAAGGAGTTTCTCCTATAGAAAGATCAAATCAACTAAAGTATGACTCCAAAGCACTAATTGTCTTGGTTAAGACACAACTAGTCTAAGGATTAAGAGTGGTCTGGTTGAACATGAGTTGTAGTTTTATCAACATGCTATAAGTCTAACTACAATGTATTCATAACATACCATGTATTCATAACGTACAATGTGAGAGTAGAATGATGATTTACTAACTTTGATTCTTTTCTAAACTTGTTTATCAATCAAGAACAACATAATCATAGTGTAATACATAACAGTAAGTTAGGGCTTCCTCAAATCCCTAGCAGATGAAACTAGAACATATACATGACCATTATCATTATCATCATCTTCACAGGTGTAGACATACTCAAAAATATCATCATAACATCATACACAGTCAAGGTGAAAATATATCAAGTATCAAATTAATATTGCAATTTTTAAGAAGTAAAATTTATAACTCAAAGCATGTTGTTCACTGGCTAGCCCAGGATGATTCTATTACACACCCACACATCTATTTATACAAACAATAATTTTTAACCTAAAATCCCCAAAACAGTGAACTAGGGTTATGACAAAAAGTGAGATTAAATCACCTAATACATTGAAAACTACTCGAGAACTTTCACCCATGCCCCTAATTAGACGTACACTAACTTTCCCCAAAAATCCCCAATTTATGAAATTAGGGTTTTACAAAAAATCCTTACCTAATCTCTGAAAACGATTGATAGCTCTCACCCATGCTTCCTTGTCGTCTGCTGATGCTACCCATGCCTTCGATTTATCCTCTAACCTCACCTATTTCATCAACTCCTAACCTAGGGTTCCTGTGAGATGAAACGATTAGGAGGTGATGTTATAAGTGGCTAGAAAGGTAGGTCTTGGTTGTTAGAAGTGATGATGGCTCGAGTGGTGGTGGTTGAGTGATTTGTGGGTTATGGTGGTGGTGATGGAGACAGCGTCGCTGTTGCAGAAGAGGGGAAGAAGGAGATGGCTCGATGGGTTTTGGCTAGGGTGTGTTTGTTTTGGGTATATGGTATTTGGGTGTTTGGGTGTTGAGCAGACCCATCAAATCTCGATGTTTTGTGAGGGGAATCCGTAGGATGATAGGATGAGGGAAAGATCCAACGATGTGATGTAAATGGATGTGGAGCGACCGTTGGATATGGAATACATCAAAACTGACGGTCCAAGATGGAGTTAGGTGTTGTAGTGTTTGACAGGAGCTTCAGACTTCGATGAACGACGATGAAGCGACCGTAGGATGCTGAGATGATCCAATCTGACAGCTGAAGATGAATGCGGGTATGGATATTGGTAATGGGTTTGGGTGAGGGTTTTGGGCCTTGGGTATGCCAAGCCCATATCTTCTTTAAGAACAATTCTTCCTCTTCAAGCCCACTTCTAGCCTTTTGGTCTTGTGCACAACATTCTTCGCGGCTTCCTTGTGTAATTCCTCCCGGCTTTTCACTACTTTTCTGCTCTTTTCGCTCCGCTATTCATCCAAACTTTATTTATTACCTAAAAATGCAAAATTAATTAATAAAAATATTTATTCTTGAAAACAATGAAAATACAAAATATGGGATAAAATGTAGAATTAATGCACAAAAGATGAGTTAAATGCCAAGAAAAATATATAGAAATATGCACTTTTTAGTACTCATCAATCCTCCGTCGCTCACCCTTGCATTTAGTATAGCTTTTAGTTTGTTTCGTTGTTTCCTTTTGTTGGGCTTTTCTATCGATATTTTTGTTGACCTTTTAGGCTTTTTTGTGTTGTAAACTTTTTCTATCTAAGATTCTTAATTAAACTTCGGTATTTTGAAAAAGGTTAGAAAAATAAATAAAATAAAAAGGCATCAGTTGATATATGTCGCTACGGGAGAGCGAGAGTAATCTGTGCGTATATAATAGTGGGGCACCGAAGGTGAGAGAGACAGACACAGAGGTAGCTGGAGAGAGACATCCCCTTCCACTCACTCGGTCAATTTCCCCTCTTCAGACTCCCCACCATCACCACCACTATCAAGTCCCCATATATATATATATATATATATATATAGTTATATACCTCACTCCTCAAGGCCCCTGCAAGATTTCCCTACCACTCTCCACTCACTCGCATTATATGGATTTTATATTAACTATTTGGTAAGAAAATGGAAACAGAAACAGTTAGCAGTGAAAGCGCTACGAAAGCTGATGCAATTTCATATCATCTCAACTTAGGCCGGCTCTAATGGTATGCCAAGATTCAAGATTATGACCGGATCCATGTCACCAAAACACAACGCCCGGGTGTATTGGGGATCCGATATTCCTAGTCGATACGCCTTTTGAACCTGCGCGGCACGCCGTTTCTAACTGTGTATCATAGGAAAACTCAAATGCGTCGTTCCTAATAGCGTATTGACCGGTCAACACACGGTTCAAAGTGCGTGTCCTAGAGAACCCTAAATCAAACAGACGCCACACTCCTTTTTCTCTTTTCTTTCTCTCTTCTTCTTCAACCAAAACCCGTAAAACCTCACCGGTCAACAAATATATAACGGGCACGCCAGTTGTAACCGCGTATGTAAAATACGTAATTTGAATCAGCGTGGCACGCTGTTAGGAACGGCGGGAGGAAGAATATTTTCGTAGAATATTCCTTGGTACGCATTTAGGAGCGACGTGTGATGCTTTTTTGATACGCAGTTTCAAAGCGCGTGCCTGGGTTAATTCCATCTTGGATCCAAGCAAAACGAAACACTCTCTGGAAATAAGGGAAACAGTGATAGGATAAACGACACTTCAATAGTGATAATCTTGAATCTTGGATCCCATTAGAACCAGCCTTACACCATTCATAATGCCATAGTCCTCTTATTGTTGTCGAGAGTTTTTCATACTACTTGGAAAACTAGGCAGAAAAAAAAAAACTCTAATGCCTTGCTTCTCCAAACCCCGTCGACAGAAGATAGAGGACACACCCTAGACTAGTACTGAATGCCCTCTTCGGAAAGTACGAAGGAACAATGGACGCCACAGCCAAATGATCCTTGATTCAGAGCATCCAGTGCCTCGCTTGCTAGCTGAGCAAGTGAAGTATACGGTGCATAGCTAGCAGGGTTGGGCAACAAAACACTCAACCACTGTACATTCCAGAAATGGCAAACTGGAAGAGCAACAAGGGTGCATGATGGAACCACAAATTTTCTGGTTAAGTGCAAGGCCAATTAGGCTGACATGCTTTAATATAAAAAAAAAGAAAAATGAAAGGATGACTTATCTGGTGGATAAAAGAAAGTGTAATAGCAATGGCTACCAAGCATCAACAGAACAAAAACCTAACTCTAATAAAAGAGACAAACATACCTCCTGCACAAAGGAAATTGCAGCCAGATTTCACCATAAAAACAAAAATCCCAAACATTGACAATTGGCCTACAAAACCATCTACTCCTTTCATATTTCACTTCCCTTCATACGAATTTATGCCTTTCTCTAACAATATTAGTTGTCATTAATTATAATTTCACAACAGACTGTAGTGCCAAAAGATAACCATAATTCATAAAGCCATGCATGCGTGCCTGCAATGATGGCCATCTGATATTTTACCATGGAGATAATAAAGAAAAACTCATAATCAACAGTTCAAAATGTAAATAATTAAAGATGTTTAATTTGCAAACTCAATCAGAATCGCATGCATCTGAAAAAGTAAGCACCCAGAGAAAGAGAGATGCAAGTTTGAGTGACTTGAGTAAAATTACTGATCATCAACGTCTGCAGATTCCCTACCCACATGCAAAAGCAAGATAATGAACCATCTTATCACAACTTTTTCTCATAAACAAGACATAAAATTCGTAAAATTGAACTGTGTTTTCTTCACCTCTCTCTCTCTCTCTCTCTGCGGGTCTCTTCATCTGTTATCTCCCTATCTTTACAGTACATACAGTAAGGCTACTACCACACACCTACATCTGCGACTCTAAGAAAGCAGCAAAACAACACTGAATTAACAAAGTAATTAAAAACGTAAGAAAAAAAAACACATACTGTTCACTCGCACTATCTCCTTCTGCTTGAACCCCCACAACAAATTAATTAGCTCCTTATCTACAAACAGAATGAAAAAACAAACCACAACAAGAAGATCTAAACATATGTTTTCTGTTTCAAACTAACATAACCACGTACTAGTAAACATGCCCATTAAAAAAGACCAAAAGAAACAAAAGGTAGAAAAGAAACAAAAAATTAATGATGTATGGGTGGAAAAAAAAGATCACCAAAACAAACAAAAGAAGTCCTGATCTTTCATGTATACAGTCATAAAAATGGTCAGATCATTAACTTAACTTCACGAAGAAGTTATAACAAAGATGAAGGAGGAGAAGAAGGTTGATCAGTAGTAGTAGGAGTACCAAAACTGCCTCCTAAATCAGACCAGTGATGCTGAATTGCTGTTGATGGTGGTGGGTTCACAGGAGTGGTAGTAGTACTATCAGTAGTACTTACTGTAGCGGTATTGTCATTGTTTGTGTTGGTGGTGGTGGTGGTGGTGGTGGTTTGGCTGTCCCAATAGTTAACTCCTTCTGAGGTACCGATTGGATTACTGTTGTTGAAGTTCGGAAGAAACCATTCTTGATGATGATGCTGCTGAGTAGAAGGAGGTCTAATTAGATTTCCTGCTTCCAAAGGTAAAATTGGTTTTTCTTCTTTAGTAATTCCACCCATGTTGAGGTATTGTGAATGAGGTTGAAGTTGATGTTGCTTTTGTTGATGCTGGAAAGAAGGAAGACTAAAACCTTGTAGCAAAGCCTTATTAGAAACCCCAATATTGTTGTGATCATTATTTGCACTGATGGGTATCTGCTGGTTAAAAGATTGATAAGGTGCCAATGATGATAAAAACATCCCTGATGCTGCTCCTATACTACCCCCGCCCACACCTGGGTAATAATAAATAGGACTCGGGTTTGCAGCAGAAGAAGGCATTAATAAAGTCTTGGATGTTGAACTTTGTGATACATTCTGTTGCTGATGATGATCTTGAGTAGACGTAGCAGAAGAAGACGAAGTTGTTGGTTTTTTGTTTTGTGTTGATCTTTTTCCTTTTCTACAACCACCACCAACTGGAACATTTCTTAGGGTTCCTCCTTGAGTCCAATACCTTCTACATCCTTTACAAAAATATCTAGGTTGAGATAAACTGTAATTGTTGTAATAGCAAAACTTTGTATTAAGTGATTCACAACGAGGACATTTTTGTGGTTGTTGTGGTTGTGGGTTTTCTTGTAGAAGTATTTGTTGTTGAGATTGTTGCTTCATCACTCCACCTGATCTTATATCTTGCTGCTGCTGCTGTAGTTGCTGCTGCTGCTGCAGACCTTTCATGTCTTCCATGATGAATACTTATCTCTCTCCACGCTCTCAAGACTTCAACACTTACTTTCTCTACTTGTAATTTTTCTGAGTTTCTATCGTGCATGTAGTTTACGCGGATACGGGATTTTGGGTGCCGTTTCAAAGAGAGTGAGGATTAGAAATCAACGTGTCTGTTTCTGTGTATTGAAGGAGAAGAATAAGAGAATCTTACTCAGAAATGACAATCCACGGTGTTGAGATGAACCTGCAGTAAAAATATCAGAATCATTTCAGAAGGGAATAAAAACAAAAAATCCGAAAGGATTAAAGAAAGATCAAAATTTTCAGAACTTTAGGCATCTAAAAAAATTAAATTACTCAACAAAATCTCTCTAAAGATTTTCTTCACCACTTCCTTTATAATCTTTCGTAATATTCATAATAAATTTAACACACCAAAGAGAGAAAAAAGAACTGACCTTTTATTCTTGTTTCTATAAGTAAGTACTGTATATGATTCTGCAAAGATGAAAGGAAGAAAAAGAAACAATCCAAAATATATATCTTCAGAAACAGATGTTCAGTAGTACTAGTTGCAGAGGAACCATTTTGGATGTTGGGTTTATATCGATTTCTTCTTTTGTTTCTTCCTCCAAAATCACAAAATTAGAAAGTGGGTTTCTGAAGATTATATTTGAAGGATCATGAAAATCTAACCCCAAGACAAAAAATGAATTAGCTAGAGAGACAGAGAAGTAATATAGCAGTGTGTGAAGATGGACCACTAGACTCGACCCAGAGGCGGCGGAGACGCGGGCATCGAGCTTGTCATGGCGGTCATGAAATGGATGTTTATGTCAGAGCTAAGAGACCTGTAGTACTACTATACCATAGTAAACCCTCCCTCTTCCCCAACAACTATTCTCTTCTGCGCTTGCTACTCCACTTTCTGACCATAAAATACATCAAAAACAATTGTATTCTCCTCTTCGTGATCAAACTGACTAGAAAAATAAATATAAACGCAGATGGATCTTTTTAGGTAATTCTCTTTGTCTACTATTCTCCTATCTGTGGGTCCAAACTCCTAAGGGATACCTTAAGATGAGTAAACAACGGTTGTGATTTCGAATGAGTGTAGTACAGGTGTATGAGCAGTAGAGGGGGGTAAGGTATAATTTTGGTAGTATCACCAAACGATACGGCACGTGCCTTTGGCCACGTAATAACTTGAACAGAGAGATTAGGGAGGGGTGACGTCCGTGTCCGTTATCGGGCTGAAGCTACCCTCAGGTCTCCATGCCCAGGAGCACAAACACTAACGGCAATAGAAATAACAAAGTTTTAGTCTTTTTTTTCCTCTTATAGAAGCAACGGATGCTGATTCATGGGAATTCCTTTCCAAAGAAAGAGGTAACAACGGTGGTTGCTAACTAGTACCAGATCGAAAGATGATACTGTGGTATGATGATAAAGTCGTTGGGTGATGATATCAGCGATTTAAGTTTGAAACTCGTTAACGGCAGGATGGGGATTCTTTCTTTTTCTGGATACTTGGGCTTGTAGGTAACAAATATTTTTAGGTTTAAAATTTAATATAACCTTTGGGTTTTAATCCAATTCTAAAAAAAACGAGCATCAAATTGTTTAGGGCGTACCAATCCCGATGTACCAATCCTTTGCCGATGGATGCTTGTCCAATAAGATTTGGTGCATTTCCAACCAAAATAATGCCCTTATGAAGGATATTGTAAACTTCCTCGTTGCATTCAAGCATTTTCCTTTTGATAGGACACCTAGATCTACACCTAGGTGTATTAGTGTAGGATTTATGTTATTACTAGGATTCGATCTCCAACTTCCCTATAGGAAGAATCTCGAGAATTAACAGACCACTAAAGGTAAGACTCATTGACATACAGTTGTTTTTACATTTTTGATAATTTCGACGCCATTATTTTATAAGACTCGGATAATTAACAGTGTTATTTTTCCATTGAATCTAACTTTCTGGTAATATGTTATTTTTACAGTGTCGCATATTCATACTAACAATAAAATGAGCACAATCGGAGGTGTGTAAAGCTATTATTAACTACTTTGAAAATTCATCGTAGAAAATTAACAGTAGATCTTAAAAGGGGTAGATGGTGAGGTTTTATATCTCGAAATACATCAATTTTGATTCGAGTGTAAAGCATTATGGAGGTACTTGTTACCAGAAAAACTATCTTTATATTTGTTATTTAGGATAATTTTAGAAGAGCTTAGAAATTTAATTTAAGAGTTTTGATAAGTTAATAAAGTTACCTAAAAGTAATAGATATCTTGGGAAATAAGTTTGGAGGGTTTTGAAAAGTTTAAAATTTGTTTATGAGGAGTTATCTATAAAAGGAGCACCAAAAATGAACTGGAAGATTATTATTTTTGTTAATTAAACCTATTTTACTTTCATTAAACTCGTTGAGCTTATTGATTATGATTTTTATTAATGGTTGGTTTATACCGACATCTGAATCCTAATACCACATTTATAGTCATTATTCGTATTGAACCAACGAGGTCTAGATAACCAATAAATCTTTTGGGATATCTCTTTGAAGATCAACTAGTTTTTATCAGTTCTACCGATTTATCGATTACTTTTTTTATTTCATTCTGCTGCAAATCTTGTTATCATTTTAATACTTCTGTATTGCATCATTAAGTCTTTATGAGCAAAACTTGATCCAAATTGTCATCCGGAAATTGTTAAAGTCCTAGTTGATGATAAAGTTAGTATGGGTGTCAATGTTAAGAATGAAGACGTAGTAAATAAGGATTCTCCAATTAATGACACAATGAAATGATCGACATAGTGATGAAACTGAACAATACTGATAGTTAGCAGCAACAGATCCATACAGTAGATCCTAGCTTACCGGTTCCTCGTGAATAAGGTGTTTTCTCTAGCACATTCTCATAAATATAAAGTTGCTAATACATGTCGGAAAAAAACGCCAAGGTAGGGAGTCTTGGACTTGAATTTGTTGAGCAAATAGCTATTAGAGACACTAACCATGTTATAAGGGAAATTACAACAAAAGTTATTAGTAAAATCTCGAATACTGCCAATAATCGTGGTAGTAATATTGTTAATGTTGCAAGTTATATATATATATATATATATTTATTTATTTAAAAAAAAAAGCTTGCTAGTAAGATTTTCTGGGGAGAAAAATAATTTAAATAAATAAAGTTCAAGAAACAAAGAAAGGATCTCCTATCGGAAGTTAAGATGCTACTTCTGATACTAATATATTCAGTGGGCTAGCCATGCATACAACTAACATGACTATCAAGCATTTTTCATCTTCGCTGGTATCGGAAAAAGCGATGATTGGAGACACTCAGACATCATGTTCTCCTCATTCATGTGGTTTTCGGTCGTTTTTTCTTGGGTTCAAGAAACAAATATGCTAAGACGAAACAGGGAATCTAGTTGAAGTAACCTCTTAAACCTAATCATCTTCGAGTTAAAGGCTTAGTGTGAGCTCGAAGATGTTTTATTTCTATCATAGCTTCTTTTTCTTTTCCTTTTTTCTTTTCTTCTACATTTATTTCTTCATTAATTTTTGGTTTTATGTCGTTGGTATAAAAAAAGATGATAATCATGATAAAATATAGATATTTATATCAAATGGACATGAAATTTACAAAACTTTATGCATAAATACATGAATTGAGGATATTCGTGGGTGATATATGTGATTTAATAATTCAAACCAAATTTCCTTCAATAAAATGTCAAGTAAAGAGTTTTTAGATTTGTGGAAACACGTTTATGTACGTGTGACAGACAAAGTGACCAAAAATCCCTCTTATTGGAGAGAAAATTCATCTTCTCGGTGGAGGTTTTAGGAAATAAAAAGGTGATGCGAATGAAGAAACATAAGAAATGAAGAGACTGACTTAGTGAATCACAAGTCTCCCAAGTTCCCAAAGGAAATCCCGCTCGGAATTTGATCCTTTACTGAATGATAATTTGTCTTCACATTTTTTACTTATTTAAACTTGTATGCCTGAGTATCAAAATAAAGCAAAGTCTCTTTATTCCCTATGAGTACTAACTTCTCTTGCTTCTAATAAAGGTATACAAAACTTTAAAACCTAGTGAAAATATTTTTAGCTCTCAGATTCTTCTATTTATATATAGAATATTAGAGTTAGATTTTTCTTTCTCTCTAAGTTATATTACAATCATTTATTAACAACAAATTTGTTCCGAAAATTATAGTAAACAAACCTGCCAAAAAAAAATAAAAATTGAGAAGTACTTCCTTAATTAGAAAATAAAACCTTAAGTTATTCCCCTTATTGCACTTACTATGCTAGCTTAACTGTTCATAAGATTAGTTTAGATCAAGGTCAAAAATGTATAGTAAAAGTTACTCAAATATAAAAAGGATTTATGGAAACGTACTTCAAGATACGTAGTGCAAGTTTTTTGGTAGGTTCAAAACCGGAAAAAGAAGAAGAAAAAAAAAGGATTTCGAACCTAGATAGATTTAGGGAATGGGTTTCTTTTATATGCTATACCTAGGTAACTTGTTGGATACCAAGAAAATTTTGAAACCCATCCAATAATAATTTTGAACCATATTCATTAGGATTAATATTTTACACTTCATTTATACTTCAACCCTATTCGAACCTAGATAATTTTGAACCACATTTAAGTCATTGTGAGGTGATTGATAACTCTAGGTTTTTCTTCGGGAATATAAGACCGGATTATCAATTGGTTCATATTCCTCTTGATTTATCAAAAGACAGAACAAAACTTCATAAGTACTTCTGTGGGAGACTGATTTATCTATCAGAATAGACTTATCTGTGGGAGATAGATTTGTTTATAAGTCTTCGACTTTGGGTCATAACAACTCTTAGTTGTGGATGAGATCAGCTAAGGGAATCAAGTGCGTAGAGTCTTGCTGGGATTCAGACACATAAGAAATGCGACTGTACCTTAATCGGTATGGGACTTGGTTAGGGCTCAACTACATGTTTGTGCAGGTACATTAAAGACTGGAGATTTTAAGACTAGAATATTTTCTTTATTAGTAGTCTGAACTTTGTGATATACTTCGTACACACTTAATTGACCGGGATCCGACAAGTTGTTTATCTTTGATATACTTTTATAACTTGTTGTATAGATTGACGATCTATCATTTGGTGGTTATCTTTAGGATACAAATCTAATAGATTGTAAACTAAGGTTTGATTATTTTGGAAATATTTATTTTGGTTAATCTAAACAGATATAAAAGAGTGTATATTGATTAAACGGAAGAGTCTTTGTAACTCAATTATATCTGTGATTAACTTGGTTAATTTGTGAGATTGATAAAGTGGTTTCCAAAACGGGTTCGTCCAGAATAAGATCAGAATGAGTTGAGTGATTGAAGTCTTCACAACGGGTGAAGAAACTTAAGGTAGTGGACTCTATCTTAGGATTCACGTGGGTAGACCAAACTGGTAGTGGTGCAGGGATACTAAAGGAACTGAGTACCTTGGAGTTCGTTTACTTGGTATCGATATACAAAAATTGGTGATAGTCTTTGTATAGCGGCTTAATTCTGATAGTATTTAAAACTGGTCTGGGTCCTGGGGGTTTTCTGCATTTGTTGTTTCCTCGTTAATAAAATCTTGATGTGTGCTTTTACTTTACTTTTGAATTAATTATTGTTTTAGTTATAATAAAGTAAATGCACTAGTACGTTATTCCAACACTTGGGTCTGATCTTAATAGTTAGGTTTGGTTCGATACCTATTCTATATACCTAGTTGTTGATGGTGGTTTTTAGTTTAGGGAGAAAATTATAAATGTCTATCTACTTGACCCGACATCGGAAGTAATAGGCCTTAATATGTCCATATTCCGCAAGGAATTTGAAGAATATATCAAAATCTGATGAGTGCCTATGCCGCTCTTCATATTGTATTGAAAACTCAAGCTCCTAAATGAATTGTTCACTAGTATAGAGCCTAACGAGTATTTATAAGCTCCTAGTTGCATTATTCAAATGGAGCCATTTAAAAGTGTTGAGTGCCTAAGCCTCTTCGCTCATATATGTATTGAGAATTTCAATATATTTATGTGTATAAAATTTACTCAGAATGGTGCATGTAGCAACAATCCCAAATATTCTATAAATTTTATCATGCACCAGCATTATTCACTAATGCATGGCCTGCTTAGTGTTTTAATATGCTATGTTCCCCAGCGAACTCTCAATATTGTCATGACATGGCGATTAAATATTCGCTTGCAACAGAGAAGCATGAATCTCTCGAAGTGTCAGTATTGAGACATGCATGAAAACACTCACATAGGCTAAACCACCCTCTGACAAAGAGATCAGCGCGTTCGCACACCTTTTAATTAAAAATTGCGCGATCGAACGCGTTTAAATTCCTTAAGGAAAATCTGGATTGTTCACATCAGTCTCAAGAAATAATCACGGCCACACGATTTGGCCGCGTGATTTAACAAACTTAGACTACTCCTAGCAGAACTAGGCAATCACTATAGCGACCACCAACGGGCCCACTAGTGCCCTAGTCGATCGAATAGTCTTTTGCTCATTTACAAGCACTTCAAACGCCGACCCAAACGTGGGTGTTCGCGTTATTTAGAAGATCAAACGAGCTAGACCCATGACGGTCTCAAAGTCATCACGTCCGTCCAACTTGGCCAGCCAAGTTGGACGTCCTAGATTGAGCTTTGGGAGATCAAAAAGGCGTCGTAGCAATCACCGGAGGGCCCACTAGTTCTCTAGTTGATCGAGTCCCATGTTTCCCATGCACAAGCGCTTCAAATGCCGACCCAAACGTGGGCGTTTGCGCTGCGTAAAAACAAAGCTCGAACGAGATAATACCATAAAAAACGGTCTCAAAAGCCATCATATCCGCACAAATTCTCCAGCCTAGTTGGACGGCTTAGATCTTCCTACGAACGATTAAAGAAGTATCAACATGATCATTGGCGACCCCACTTTCCCCTAGGAAAATCAACTTGCCTATGACAAGCCTATAGGGTGCTCGACCGCTTGCACAAACTTGAGCAGACACGTTGTGCTCAAAACCCTAATTTAGGTCACGACAGTACATAACTGTCGCAGATTGATCACAACCATCCATCTTCGCCAGCCTAAACGAACGACATAGATCTAGATTCAAGTGGTCTCGAAGGTGTTAATGTGGTCACTGTGGACCCACCTTTACACGTGATTGACCGGCCTACGCAAACTAGGGATCAATG
Organism: Papaver somniferum; assembly: GCF_003573695.1. NCBI lineage: Eukaryota > Viridiplantae > Streptophyta > Magnoliopsida > Ranunculales > Papaveraceae > Papaver > Papaver somniferum. The sequence continues at coordinate 54,456,108 of NC_039363.1, forward strand.
CCTCAAAATGCACGCCCAAAGAGGGATGGGCCACAGGGATCCCTAAACCCTAGAGTTGCGTCAATGGCAGTATGCAACTGCCGCAAATCATCTCGTCCACCCAACTTTTCTAACCTAGTTGGATGGTGTCGATTTGTTTTTCGAAAAAAAACAAAACAACATTGTGAAGACCGGTCATCCCTCTTCCACATGAGGCGATCGACCAAGTGATGACTTGACCGTAGGGTCCTCAAACGATCACCCAAAGGTGGTCGATTATACTGCCTCCTTTAAGACGCCTATCCGTGACTTATTTAATAAGGCTCTAAAACAATGATGCTTCATACACATCAATTAGTTTGAGATGCTTAAATACGATGCTTCACATGCATCGAATACATACAATATTTTATATTGGACTCATAAACAACTTAGTTATTTCACCTAATAGCACCACGCTATTCTCCGTGGCGGGTCCCACGACTTGACCCACTTATTCGAGACATCAAACATGTCACAAACTGGGGGATGCTTACTGGGTATTGGTCTGGCGGTTTACAGCGTGCGACGTGCAACTCGTCCATTACGAGAATGTGTCAGGAAAGACGGGCGGTTAACATCAATGATAGTAGTGGGGGAAAGTGTGATCAGTTCTCCCTCATAATGGAAACGTGGTGATCACTACTCTTCACACAACCATACTTCTCCGCTGCTTAATCACCTCCACTTCCTCCGAGATCAGGACGTGCGCTCAATGACTTGTATAAATAGGATTTCAACCTATTTCAACGGAACACAAGTGTTATCAACACAAGTATCCAGAAACCATTTTCTGATACACACGTCATAAACAACCACACCTTCATAATTCAACACTCTGATCTCAAACACCTTCTCCGCTTCCCTCCCTAAGATCAACCCTTCACCTTCACCTTGTGACCGAATTGAATCTGGAACGTCCATTTCTTAGTTTAGGCCAGAGCCTTACAGATTGATTTCTTGAACCTAAAAGCATTCCCGTGCAGTGCATTTGTTTATGGTTTGAACTCGTTTATCATCAACACACCCCAAATTACCAAAAACAGCAGAATCAGTTTTTTACCCATAAATGCTAGTGTTACCTTGTTGAAAAGTAATCTCCTTGACATCACTTGTCTGAATTAGATTATACAAGGTGTGTCTTAAACAGGTTGATATAGAAAAAAATTATGGGGTACTTGGTACCCTCATCATTTCAGTTGTCGTATGTTTAGGCCAACAAACGCATTAACGATCATTCAGTTATCAATTCTTTTTCAGAATAGAGAATCAATGGAATTTCGATTAACATTTTTAATATCCAGTGTATAAGTGTCTTGATAGATGATAAGGATCCAACTTTTGCCTAGTTTCTATATATACCCTCTAAAAAACATATATTAGTTAGAAAAACAAAGTTAACCATAAGTTATTCAAATTTTAACGAAGTTAACTCATTATTAATATCTTTAATTTCACCATTTTTTACTGCTCTATGAAGAAAAAAATATGCGCAATTATATCTAATATAATAATTGATTTGAAATATAATACTTGTCAGATTGAGCCGTTCGATCTGTTTGATTCAACTAACTTACTGTACCTGAACACTTTTTTTTTCTTGGATAGTTAAAATGATTTTTTTAAATGCAACAATTACACATTTTGTTTGAGGAAGACTAGGTGGTAGTGGTGTGATGATTAAGATGCACACAATACACTTGCAAGTATACAAGGTCAAGATTTGTAATAAAAGGGTGAGTAGGGGTTTGTCCACAGGGAGAGGAGCATATGAGAAGTTTTCCTAACTAAGATGTGTAATAAGCTAAGGCAGGCAAGGTTTCAGGCAGAGAAATAAGAACACAAGGTAAGGCAATAGAGAACAGGCTAAGAACCAAAGCAGGAAAGATAAGCAAAGAACCAAAAATGCAGGGAAAGCAATAAAGAAGCAGTTAAGAAAAGCAACAAACAACCAAGGCTTGGCAGCCAAGGGCAAGAGGCAGGATGTTCAGTGCACTGACTTCAGTGCAATAGTATAAATGCAAGAAAATGAAAGGCAAGAAAAGTAACTGATACACACAAGACTGAAAAAGTGACTGAAATTAAGATTGACTGAAAGAGAAGTGGTGGGTAAGCCAAGGCATATGATCCACCTTGTATCCTAATCAAGTGACATGGTCTAGGTTAGTTCAATCCTAAGCATACAACTAGAAATGAAAGAACACCAACTTGCTCACTAGTCTACCCCTAGCATTGGCTGTCTTTTGACAGTACAGCCAATCACAGGCTCTATGAGCATTGGCTCTCTCACTTCACAACACAGAACAGGAAGTAACTATCCTAGCTCATTCACACTTGACAGTGCACAAGGCTTCACTGAGCCTTGGCCTGAAGTGATTAGCTCATGCTAACCATGAAGTGAAACATCATACATAATGAGATAAGTTAAACAATTGCACATATCAAATAACTACAACAAAGCAATTGCAACTGTAAACATACAAGCTGAAATTTTAAGTTCATAAAATTTTCTCAATTCTCTACTGGCTAGTCCAGAGAGGTAATAGTCCTCTACACTTCACAACACAATTTATACCCATTACACTTTTGGGTTTTCCCCCAATTTTCCCCAAATCAGTAGAACTAGGGTTTGGTGAAATTGATTTACCTACTGTTGATGAGATACTCGCTCCATCTCGTCGACCCATCTTCTCCTGCTTCTTCTCGTTCCTCTCCGCTCCAATTGATGCTTTAATCATCACTTATATCCCAATTTCTCACCTAGGGTTTCAGAGAGAGATGAGAAATTGAGGTTGTATGATTAAAGAGATGGTACGTGATGGGTTAGGTAGAGAGAGTTGGGGAGAAATAGTGGAGTGATTTGGGGTGAGGTGGTGGTGATGGAGACGGACATGGTGGTGGTACGGGGCATGGTGGTTCTGCAGAGGGGGTGATGGAGGAGATGGTTCGATGGAGAAGGGAAGGGTGCGTTTGTTTGGTGTAGGTGCTCGGTCGCTAGGGTGTGAGGCGAGTGTATCGAGTTTGATGATCTGCGACGCTGAGCCGTGGGATAGGGAGATGAAAGATCAATCGGACGGTGAGATGAAGTGAAGCTTGTAGCGACCGCTGGATTTTATACAACGAAGTTAACGGCTCTAGATGGGTTAGGTGTTGTAGTGTAAGGCGGAGATATCAAACGTTGATGAACAGCAAGGGAGCGACCGTTGGATTCAACTACCATCTAATCTGAAGGCTTGGAATTTCAGCGCTGTGGTGCTTGGCAGAGACTTCAGATTTTGATGCTCTATGAAGGAGCGACCATCGGATGCTTCTGAGAACTGATCTGACGGCTGAGAACGGAGGCGCTTTTGTGTGTAGAAAATGAGGTTGTGCGCACCATTCTTCGCGGCTTCCTTGCGTAATTTCTCCCGGCTTTTCACTACTTTTCTGCTCTTTTCGCTCCGCGACTCATCCGAACTTTATTTATTACCTAAAAATGCAAAATTAATTAATAAAAATATTTATTCTTGAAAACAATGAAAATACAGAATATGGGATAAAATGTAGAATTAATGCAAAAGATGAGTTAAATGCCAACAAAAAGGGATAAATATATACATATTTGGCACTCATCAAATACCCCCAAACCTGAATTTTACTTGTCCTCAAGTAAAACAAAACTAAGGAAATCCTAACTATACCACTGTCGCTGGTCTCTCGAATGCATTTAGCGTATGCACTAAGCCTTTTAAACCACTAAGTGTCCCTAGTGGACGAGTTGAAGTCTCGTGAAGGTTTGCTTAGAACGTACCTACAAAGTTCTAGGTCAAAATATAAGCTCATTCCATCAAATGTGACATGTGCAAAACAGTTTAAGCTCACAGCAAAATGGAGATGTCAATCTAGCTATCGAAGGCACAATCCTAGCACTGATAACAAAAAAGACATGTGATAAGAGTGTAAAGTGTATCTACACATGTGTAAAGAAAGATCTGAAGTCATGACTACTAATCACCAAGAGATAGTTTCTCAGGCTAAGAACTGAGGTCGAAATCTAGCTAGCTGTCCGGACTTTACGAGAATTGTGAATGAGTTGGAGGTATTTCACAATTACTCGCGTTGTACATCAATGGCATACACCCTCCTTGCTTATTACAAAAACAACAAAAGATGACTATTTACATGACTCTTATTTACATTGACTATTCTCTTTTATTTTTGGAACAAGAGATGATGGAATTGAATACTTGATTTTTTTTTTTTTTTTTTCTGATTTTTTTTTTTTCTTATATACATCGTTTTTTTTTTTTTTTTTTTTTTTTTTTTTTTTTTACACTTTTGATACATAACAAAAGAAACAAAAGTTACATGACACTTTGCAAGAGGTAGCCCTTTTTGATGCACCCAGTTAAATTCGATGGTTGTCTTTCTTAATGTAACCTCCACCTTCTATCCCAACCAACCAAAGAACAAGCTAGTCAGTTTCGTTCAGTATTCTAAAGTGATTGGCAATCGTAACTTCCTATCAAACACCTTGAAGATCGAGGCCATACATGTATTGGTAGATCGTGCGCGTGCAAATTTCTTATCACTATGTGAATTGTGCTAGAATCAGGGTGCCTAAATATCTAGACTAAGACTCCTAATAATACATATTTGCACAAGAGTCAACATTTCAAGGTAAATGAGCTCCATTTTTATGATTTTTCATTTTTTAATTTTTTTTGAATTTTTCAATTTTTTTTCAAAAAGAAGGAGTTTGTTTTCAATTATGGCAATTATCATGGTATCTACTCTATACCCCCAAACCTAAACTAAACATTGTCCTCAATGTTTCAAAATATGGAAAGAATTATAAAACAATATATGAAGAGGAACATGCTGAGTAGAGTAAAAGGAGAGAGAATACCCGATTGTACGGGAGCTCGATTAAAACTCCGTTATTCAAGGCAAAAATCCATCATATTAGCAGTCACAATGGATGAGCACAAAATATACAAAAGGAAATTTAACTAACACATTATCTACAAGAAAATTTGGTTTTTAATGGGATTGGACTTTTTGGAAAAAATTTGGTTTTGTTGGGACATTTGGTTTTGATGGGAAAACGAAAAATTTTGGTTTTTAGGGAAACATTTGGAAAACTGTTTGGTTATTTAGGGAAAGAGTGGACCAGTTTAGTCCACATAGACTGGGTCCTCCAGGTGGTTGTTTCAATGTCGGGTGGAAATGGCTCAAGGAATGGCTTTAATCTCTGCCCGTTGACTTTGAAAACGTTCTTGTTGGAGACATCCTCCAGCTCTACAGCTCCATGAGGAAAAACTGTGCGTACTAGGTACGGACCCTTCCATCTGGAACGCAGTTTTCCTGGAAAAAGATGTAATCGGGAGTCATACAGCAAGACTTTCTGACCAGGAGTGAAGGATTTGCGTAGAATACGCTTGTCATGAAATATCTTCATCTTCTGCTTGTACAGCTTGGCACTGTCATAAGCCTCATTTCTCAATTCTTCCAACTCGTTGAGTTGAAGTTTCCTTTGAATTCCAGCTTCGTCCAGAGAAAAGTTCAGCTCTTTGATTGCCCAGTAGGCACGATGTTCTAATTCCACAGGTAGATGGCACGGCTTTCCATACACTAGACGATAGGGGGACATGCCAATTGGTGTCTTATAAGCTGTTCTATAGGCCCACAAAGCATCATTCAATCTCAATGACCAATCTTTCCTGGACGGGTTGACCGTCTTCTCCAGAATGTGCTTAATTTCCCTATTAGACACTTCCACTTGTCCACTAGTCTGAGGGTGGTACGGAGTAGCAACCTTGTGAGTTATGCCATACTTGCGTACTAAAGACTCAAAGTACTTGTTACGAAAATGTGAACCGCCGTCACTGATGATAGCTCTAGGGGTACCAAAACGTGAAAATATGTTCTCCTTTAGAAATGAAAGTACCACCTTGTGGTCATTTGTTCTGGTTGCTATGGCTTCTACCCACTTAGAAACGTAATCAACTGCGACTAGGATGTACAACTTGCTGTCAGACATGGGAAATGGACCCATGAAGTCTATCCCCCAAACATCAAAAATCTCCACAATCAAAATGGGGTTCAATGGCATCATGTTTCTCCTCGAAATGCTTCCTAGCTTTTGACAGCGTTCACAAGCAACACAATAATCATGGCAATCCTTGAACAATGATGGCCAATAGAATCCACACTGCAAGATCTTTGCAGCGGTTTTCTTGGCACTGAAATGGCCTCCACATGCTTGGTCATGACAGAAAGATATCACATCTTTCTGTTCAGTGTTGGGGACACATCTCCTAATGATTTGGTCTGGACAGTACTTAAACAAATATGGGTCATCCCAAAGGAAATGTTTGACTTCAGCCAGGAATTTAGAGCGGTCTTGTCTCGACCAACGTGAGGGCATCCTACCTGTAGCGAGGTAGTTAACAATATCAGCAAACCAAGGAAGGTCTGAGATAGACATCAGCTGTTCATCTGGGAATGATTCTCTAATCAGCTCACATTCATCAATAGACTCTAAAGTTAATCTAGACAAATGATCAGCAACCACATTCTCACAACCTTTCTTATCACGGATTTCGAGATCGAATTCCTGTAATAAGAGTATCCATCGAATAAGGCGAGCTTTAGCATCCTTCTTGGAAAGAAGATACTTCAAAGCCGCATGGTCTGTGTATATGATGATCTTAGACCCTATCAGATAAGATCTAAACTTGTCTAATGCGAAAACGACGGCAAGCAATTCCTTCTCGGTAGTTGAATAATTGAGTTGGGCATCATTAAGGGTTTTGCTAGCATAGTATATCACATATGGTAGTCTATCAACTCGCTGTCCTAAAACAGCACCAACAGCATAATCAGAGGCATCACACATAAGTTCGAACGGAAGCTTCCAATCGGGTGGTCGGACTATAGGAGCGGTGGTGAGAAGGGTTTTTAATTCCTCCCATGCCTTCACACAAGCAGCATCGAAATTGAAGGCAACATCTTTGGAGAGAACTGCACAGAGGTCTGGAGATTTTGCTGAAATCTTTGATGAATCGCCGGTAAAAACCAGCATGACCTAGAAATGATCTGATCTCCTTCACAGAGCAAGGTTGTGGTAGATGTTGAATGAGGTCAACTTTAGCTTTATCCACTTCAATTCCTTTTCTGAGATGATGTGTCCTAGAACTATTCCTGAATTCACCATAAAATGGCATTTTTCCCAATTTAGAACAAGGTTCTTTTCTTTACATCTGGATATCACGAGGGCAAGATGCTTCAAACATTCGTCAAACGAGGAACCAAAAACAGAGAAATCATCCATAAAGATCTCGAGAAAACTATCTATCATGTCAGAAAAAATGCTCATCATGCAACGCTGAAAAGTAGCAGGTGCATTACACAACCCGAAGGGCATACGTCTATAAGCAAACGTCCCAAATGGACACGTGAATGTAGTTTTTTCCTGATCTTCCGGAGCAATGTGAATTTGGTTATAACCGAAAAAGCCATCTAGAAAACAGTAGTGACTGTGTCCAGACACACGTTCTAGCATTTGGTCAATGAAAGGGAGCGGGAAGTGATCCTTCCTTGTTACTGTGTTCAACTTCCTGTAGTCGATGCATACTCGCCATCCTGTGGTTGTACGAGTAGGGACTAATTCATTCTTGTCGTTCTGAACAACAGTAATGCCTGACTTCTTAGGCACAACTTGAATGGGACTAACCCATTTGCTATCGGGAATTGGGTATATGATACCCGCATCAAGTAGTTTCAGGATCTCTCCTTTGACTACATCTCTCATGTTAGGATTAAGTCTCCTTTGCATTTCCCTCGATGGTTTGGCATTCTCTTCAAGGTTAATGTGGTGCATGCAAATGGTGGGACTAATTCCTTTGAGATCTGAGATGGTCCATCCTAAGGCCTCTTTGTGTTCCTTAAGTACTTCTAAAAGCTTACTTTCCTGTTCCGTGTCTAAACATGATGAAATAATGACAGGTAAAGTATCAGAAGAACCTAGGAATGCGTACTTCAACGTACTAGGCAATGGTTTCAATTCAAGCTTGGGTGGCTCAACAATGGATGGAATAAGCTTGGAATCAGAGAATAGGGGTTGTTCCACTTCATATTTCCTTTCAGTGACGTCCATTTGAGGTACAGATTCGAGCAGAGATAGGACGTCACTACAGTATGCATCATCATAGAAATCAGGGTTAAAGTTCTCCATACATGCTTGAAAGGGGTCGACGGATAGAATGTTAGTCAACGAATCTTGCATTAATCCTTCAATCATATTAACTTCATGCACATCATCATCATCAAGATTCACAGGTTGTTGACTAATATCGAACACATTCAATTCTACCGTCATGTTACCAAAAGACAGTTTCAACACTCCATTCCGACAGTTGATGATCGCGTTGGACGTAGCCAAGAAAGGACGTCCTAAGATGACAGGAATGTGACAGTCTGGGTTTTGTACAGGTTGAGTGTCTAAGACAATGAAGTCTACGGGAAAATAGAATTTGTCAACCTTGATCAAAACATCTTCGACCACTCCACGAGGAATCTTGACAGATCGGTCTGCCAGTTGTAGAGTGATAGATAGTTGGTTTCAACTCCCCAAGACCTAACTGCTCATAAACAGAATATGGCAGTAGGTTAACACTTGCACCTAGGTCTAATAACGCTTTATTGACCGTGTGTTCTCCTATAGTGCAAGAAATTGTTGGACATCCTGGATCCCTAAACTTGGGTGGAGTTTTGTTCAGAATGATGGAACTACCTGCTCAGCTAAGAAAGCACGTTTTTGCACATTGAGCTTGCGCTTTTGAGTGCACAAGTCTTTGAGGAATTTGGCATAAGCAGGGATTTGCTTGATTGCTTCAAGAAAAGGAATGTTGATGTTGACTCTCTTGAACAGATCTAACATCTCATTGTAATGGGTACTTTTCTGTTGATAGATCAATCTTTGAGGAAATGGAGCAACAGGAAGATGAGTTGGCAAAGGGACATTCACAGCAGTAGAATTGTCAGATTTTCCAACTTGCTCAGATTCTTTGGTTTTCTGGGGTTGTGGAGACAACGTGGAATTTGTATCAGACTCATTAGGTTCGCCTACGTTGTTCTCGATGACTTTACCACTTCGGAGGGTGGTAATGGCATGGATTTGATCAGGTGAGGTTTCAGTGCAGGATGTTGTGCCTGTTTGAAATATCCTCTTTGGATTTTGTGGGGTTGGCTCGGAAGTTTACCCTTTTCTCTCTCACATATTTGATCCATCTTTTGATCTAGATTTTTCTGACTTTGCATCAAACTCTGGAACATTTCCTCTAAGGTGGACAATCTCTTGTCTGTATTGTGTTGAGGATATGATTGTTGTTGAGAGTTTGATTGTTGTTGAGGGTTTCTCGGGTGTTGATAACCTTGATTGTTCTGATATCCCTGATTGTTTTGATAGCTCTGATTGGGTTGAGATGGTCCTCCTTGAGTGGGCCCTTTTGACCATGAAAAGTTAGGGTGGTTTCTCCATCCTGGATTGTAGGTCTGAGAATAAGGGTTATGCTCTGGTTTCTGAAACATGGCATGTGCCTGTTCAAGCCTAGACTCCTGGACTGCAAGCAAATCTGGACAATTTTGGAATTGATGGTTGGGGTCGTTACAAGCAGCACAAATAGATGAAGCGACATGTTCTCGGAGAGTAGTGGTGGAAGGTTTTGAATTTTTATGTAGTTCTAACTCTTCTAATCTCCTAACTATTGATGCCATGTTTGCTCTACCCTCAAAATCCGCTTCAATCCTAAAAGCCTTTGCTTCAGATGTAGTCTTTTTTTTCACGGATGGATTCCCACTGTTGCGTCTTTTCAGCTACTTCAATCAAGAAGTCCCAAGACGCGTCAGCAGTTTTATCTACGAATAGACCATTACACATCGACTCAACCGTTGTTCGGGTGGACACATCTAGACCTTCATACAAAATTTGCACAAGTCTCCATTTTTCAAAACCATGATGGGGACATTGGAGCAATAATTCATTGAATCTCTCCAGGTATCTAGCTAAGGTCTCACCTTCTAATTGCACAAAGCTATTCAGACTTTGACGAATTGTCGCAGTCTTGTGGTTCGGGAAAAACTTTTTGAAAAACTCCTTTGTGAGGTCATCCCATGTTATGATGGATTGAGGCTGTAAAGCATAGAGCCAGGCCTTTGCCTTATCTTTCAGGGAAAAAGGAAAAAGCCTTAACTTCAGGGTTTCGTCGGTCATTTGAGTGAAACGCAGAGTTCCACAAATTTCCTCGAATTCTCTCACGTGGTGGTAAGGGTTTTCATTCTCAACACCTCTAAAAATAGGAAGCATCTGTATTGTGCTAGATTTCAGCTCATAATGGCCATTAGCCTCGGGCAGCAAAATACAGGACGGTTGACTGGCTCTAGTTGGGTACATATAATCCTTGAGGGTACGTGGTTCTCCCATTGTTTCTGGTTGATCTGGACTGTCTCCCTCAGAACTTAGAATTTCGATAGGTTCGTCTAGGTTAATTCTAACAAGTCTGTTTGTCTGGTCTCTGTAGGTCACAATCATGTCCTAGTAGGTACCTTAACTAACATGTTGGTCAGACAGAGCAATCGGAAACAATTTGACCCAAGGGTTATAAAGATTTGGTTTTTGAATGGGTTTTGGTTTAAAGAAGGGGTTTTGTTTTTGGTTTAAAAATTTTGGGTTTTTGAAAATTTTTGAACTAAACCTATCATAAATTATCACAACTCATAAAAGAAAATAAAAACAATAATAATAATAATTAAGACAAGCCCATAAAAGAAAAAAAAAGAAAAATAAAAGAAAAATAAAAGAAAAATAAAGAAAAACAAAAAAATAATTACAGTCCCAAATATAAAAAAAAAGAAAAAGAAAATAAAAATTATTACAATCCCAAATAAATAATTAAATTAATTATTACAAGCCCAAATTTGAATTTAAATGAGGCCCAAGTGGGTTAACTCATGGGTTAGGCTTACTTGTTTTTGGAGGGAAGCCCAAAAATAGGCTTTTAGTCCCCTTTTAGTTGCAAGGCCCAGTTGGGCTTTAGGATCGTCCTAGCAGCTCACGTCCAAGCCCAGCAGCAGCAAGTGTAGCAGAGCCCAGCAGCAGCAGCAACGGAGCCCAGCTGAAGTTGCAAGCCCAAGAGCAGAAGTTGCAAGCCCAGCAGAAGTTGAGGTTACTGAGCCCAGCTCAGTTGGTTCAAGCCCAGTTCAGAGATTGTTGCACAAGCCCAGCAGAAGAGGTTGGCAGCAGGCCTGGCAGCATCAGTTGGCAGCAAGTTGGCAGCAAGTTGGATCAGAAGCAACAGCAGCAGCAGCAGCTAGGCAGCTTCAGTTGGCAGCAAGCTTGGCAACAGCAACAGCTTGGCAGCAGCAGCTTCACTTGGCAGCATCAGTTGCTTTGGTTCACCAGCAGCAACAGCAGCAACAGCAGCAGCAGACTTTGGCTTGGCAGCAACAGCACAGCACAGCAACAGCACAGCACAGCAGCAACAGCAGCAGCAGCAGCAGCAGCAGCAGCAACAGCAGCAGCAGGCTTTGCAGCAGGCTTGGCAGCAACAACAAATAATGCACAGCTCCAGCAGCAGTTAGCAAGTGAACAAGATAGCAATGAACACACACAACTATGCAAGCACAACAAGGCCACAACAGCTATGAAAACTTCAAAAATATGGCAGCCAGCTCCCCGGCAGCGGCGCCAAAAACTTGGTGTGATGATTAAGATGCACACAATACACTTGCAAGTATACAAGGTCAAGATTTGTAATAAAAGGGTGAGTAGGGGTTTGTCCACAGGGAGAGGAGCATATGAGAAGTTTTCCTAACTAAGATGTGTAATAAGCTAAGGGCAGGCAAGGTTTCAGGCAGAGAAATAAGAACACAAGGTAAGGCAATAGAGAAGCAGGCTAAGAACCAAAGCAGGGAAAGATAAGCAAAGAACCAAAAATGCAGGGAAAGGCAATAAAGAAGCAGTTAAGAAAAGCAACAAACAACCAAGGCTTGGCAGCCAAGGGCAAGAGGCAGGATTGTGTTCAGTGCACTGACTTCAGTGCACAATAGTTATAAAATGCAAGAAAATGAAAGGCAAGAAAAGTAACAGGTGATACAAGCATACAAGACTGAAATTAAAAGTGACTGAAATTAAGATTGATTAAAAGAGAAGTGGTGGGCAAGCCAAAGCATATGATCCACCTTGTATCCTAATCAAGTGACATGGTCTAGGTTAAGTTCAATCCTAAGCATACAACTAGAAATGGAAGAACACCAACTTGCTCACTAGTCCACCCCTAGCATTGGCTGTCTTTTGACAGTACAGCCAATCACAGGCTCTATGAGCATTGGCCTCTCTCAAATACACATTCACAACACAGCAACAGGAAGTAACCAACTAGCTCATTCACACTTGACAGTGCACAAGGCTTCACTGAGCCTTGGCCTGAAGATGATTAGCTCATGCTAACCATGAAGTGACAACATGCATACACTAAATGAGATAAGTTAAACACAGATTGCATCATAACAAATAACTACAACAGAAGCAATTTGCAACTGTAAACATACAAGTGCTAAAATTTTTAGTTCATAAAATTTTTCTCCAATTCTCTACTGGCTAGTCCAGAGAGGTCAATAGTCCCCTCTACACACTTCACATAACACTAATTTATACCCATTACACATTTTTGGGTTTTCCCCCAATTTTCCCCCAAAATCAGTAGAACTAGGGTTTGGTGAAATTGATTTACCTACTGTTGATGAGATACTCGCTCCATCTCGTTGACCCAATCTTCTCCTGATTCTTCTCGTTCCTCTCGAGCTCCAATTGATGCTTTAATCATCATTTATATCACCAATTTCTCACCTAGGGTTTCAGGCAGAGAGATGAGAAATTGAGGTTGTAAATGATGATTAAAGAGATGGTACGTGATGGGTTTAGGTAGAATAGAGTTGGGGAGAAATTAGTGGAGTGATTTGGGGTGAGGTGGTGGTGATGGAGACGGACATGGTGGTGGTACGGGGCATGGCGGTTCTGCAGAGGGGGTGATGGAGGAGATGGTTCGATGGAGAAGGGAAGGGTGTGTTTGTTTGAGGTGTAGGTGCTCGGTCGCTAGGGTGTGAGGCGAGTGTATCGAGTGTGATGATATGCGACGCTTAGCCGTGGGATAGGGAGATGAAAGATCAATCGGACGGTGAGGTGAAGTGAAGCTTGTAGCGACCGCTGGATTTTTTTTGATACAACGAAGTTAACGGCTCTAGATGGGGTTAGGTATTGTAGTGTAAGGCGGAGATATCAAACGTTGATGAACAGCAAGGGAGCGACCGCTGGATCCAACAACCATCTAATCCGAAGGCTTGGAATTTCAGCGCTGTGGTGCTTGGCAGAGACTTCAGATTTTGATGCTCTATGAAGGAGCGACCATCGGATGCTTCTGGGAACTGATCTGACGGCTGAGAACGGAGGCGCTTTTGTGTGTAGAAAATGAGGTTGTGCGCACCATTCTTCGCGGCTTCCTTGCGTAATTTCTCCCGGCTTTTCACTACTTTTCTGCTCTTTTCGCTCCGCGACTCATCCGAACTTTATTTATTACCTAAAAATGCAAAATTAATTAATTAAAATATTTATTCTTGAAAACAATGAAAATACAGAATATGGGGTAAAATGTAGAATTACTGCACAAAAGATGAGTTAAAATGCCAACAAAAAGGGATAAAAATATACAATATTTGGCACTCATCAGGTAGTCCATCTGTTCCCCTACTATTATATGTCTTTTACAATGTGTAATTACAACATCAGTTCTAGACATACAGTAGAACCTCTTTATAAGAATATCCTTGAGACTACAGAAAAATATTCTTATATGGTGGTTATTCTTATATAGAGGTCTACCTTGAAAACATCAAAAAATAATTGTTATATGTGTACCTGGAAAAATACATACATACGCATCGGAAACATTATAATGTATATGGGTAGTAGAATTACTAGTTAAGTTTTGTTTAGTTTTACAAATAGGGATATATGAAGCTTGATGTATAACACAACCCACACAAAACTCAACCACGACACATAAAATTTTATTGCGTTGTGAAAATGAAAGCATTAAACCGACTTAGAAGTAAAATGACCGTGCAAAATGGTTACAAGAATTTGTTCATCTTAAACTGTGATGTATGACAAGACTTATATTATTTATATTATAATGTCAATTATTCTTATATGGAGGTAAGTTCCTTAAGACGGGACTAGGAAAAAATATGTCTTATTCCAATATGAATTTTATTATTAAATATGACTGTCCCAAGTCGGGGCCAGAAATTTTTATTCTTATATGGAGGTTATTCCTATATGGAGTATTCTTATATAGAGGTTCTACTGTATATGAAGTTTTCCAGAATAAATATATTGTCAAGCATAATGATGTAGTTATCTAAGATAAAACTACTAGACCAACTAACTTGGTTGTTACTTTTGCTCATACAAAAAACAATATTCATTGTGTCACTAAACTTTTGCTCTTAGACCAGTTTATAGCCTGCAACACAACAAGGCTTTCAACTTTCTCAAGTGATCTTTCTACACTATAAATGATATTATAATCTTTTTAGGTACCTCCCAATTAAATAGACATGAACATCCCAACACCCATACTGTTAGAATTCTTGTCGTATGAAGAATTGCATAAGATTTTATGCAAGAAGGTGGTAAATTATCAAGAGAATGTTCATGACTTCTCATGTAAATAAGAAGAGAAAACATATTTAAAAATATAATATATGAAACTAGAATGATAATACCTTTATTACATAAAAATTCTTAGTATCACCCTATTCCGCCATATTGTTTTTGTGCCATTAAAGGCCGATATATATATACTTTGATATAACAAACCATGGTTTTTAGACCTGTACGAGTCGTTTCAAAATATTTCACTTCGAATTGAATCGCAGATGTAAATTTGTTCTCCTAAGACTCTGGGTTTTGACCATTCGAATTGTTGACTCAATTAAGCCTTAAGTTTCATAAGAAAAATTAATGTTTAAATAAAAAATGAGGTCGTATGGGGTTCGAACCCAGGAGCTAATCATGGGTGTGAATCGATTCTCTTTAGACTCGGGATTTTGACCATTCCTGAATCGCTAACTCAGTCAAGCCTTGAATTTCTTAAGGGAAATTAAGGTTCAATTAAAAATGAAGTGGCATGGGGGTTTAAATGCAGGAGCTACAAATGTAATTGTATACTAAATAATATACAAAACTCAAAATTTATATCAGAAAAGATTTAAATTGGGAAAATGCCCCAATTTGGACTGTAATCTTGGAAAACTGCCCCAACGTTAAAAAAAATTGGAAAACTGCCCCACTGTTAGAAATCTCAGTTAACTCCGCGTGTGCGAGTTCTCACGTGCCCAAAAAGACAAAAATACCCCGAACCTACAAACACAATAACTTAGTGTCAGCAACTATAATACAGAACCATATAAACCCAAACACTTCTCAAGCACATAAACTCATAAACTCAGCAACATAACAAAATCCATAGGTTTATATTTTCCATCCCCATTTTCCCATTTATCACAGTTTGAGAAAAACAGGGCAACCATATTTTGCGGTTTAAAAAAAAAGGTTAAATAGTAAACATGGAACACTTCCTTTTATCAATTACAGAAATAAACCTTAAATTTTGGTTTCAATTAAACCCTAAATTACAATTTCAATTCCAATTGCAGAAGTAAACCGTAAATTTGGTTTCAATGAAACCCTAAATTACAATTGCAATTTCCGAATCACAAATTGACACAACACACAATGCAATTCAAACAAAATAAAGGATTGGGTTATATTTACTTACTTGTTTCGACGATCAAATCAACCCAAATCGTCTTCTTCTTCAACTTTCGTCGTCTGGAACTGTTTCTCAATCATTTTCTCGAGCTTTTAATCACGGCAACAGTAAAGTGATCGATTATTAATCATGAGATGTTAATATTAACGTTAGAATCGATCCAAGAACAACGCCTTGCTTGATCTTCTCTTTTTTTTCTTCCCTTTTTCTCTTCTCTCGTCCGTTTTCGTTTTTCTCTACAGATCCAGAAAAAAAATGAAAATGAAAAATATGTTCGAGCCTTGTGAGATTTTAGGGCATAATTCCCACACGTGGTACTCACGTGTTTCACGTCCTCCTCTTAGTCCGTTGGATTAATTACTCGCATATGTGGCAAGATCTTAAGGGATGTGGGTGTTTTTGTCTTTTTCTAACACGTGAGAATTCACACATGTATAGTTAACCGGTATTTCTAACAGTGGGTTAGTTTTCCAACTTTTCTTAACGCTGGGACAGTTCTCCAAGATTACGCCCTGAATTGGGACATTTTTCCAATTTTCCCTTATTTAATTCAAAATTTTATATGCTAACATATTAACACGTAGAAGGGAGGGTTTTGTAGGCTCTGCGAATCGGGCGACCGCCGATTCAACCCACCATCACGGATTTTCACCATTTTTGAAGAACAAATCCTTTGCATGTCTTGTTTTAAAGCTTAAAAAGTTCCAGAAGTTCATGATTTAATACTTTCATCTTGACCATTTTCGATTCCCACAGAAGAAAACCAATTTTCTTACCCAAATAATTTTGATTAGCTGAATTTTTCTTTGGCCATCAAAGGCTAGTTTCTAATTCATAATCTCTGATGGCTGATTAATACTCAAGTTCTTCGACCTACTGTGAAATTACTGGGATATGATATAAATCCGATGGAGCAGCAAAAAAATTTAGCCTCTGCAGCAATCTCTAAACTAATTTCAACATGCCACCCCTGGCGGTGGAAATTAAAATTGGAATCCATGGATTCATGTACTCTTAAATCTTGGATATGAAGGTGATGCTTTTTTATTCAGATTCACCCCTTTCGATTTTGATTGATTATAATCTCCTGGTCATTTGGTGTATAGCTTTGACAATAAGAATTATGTTTTATCTTAATTTCTCTACATCCAGTTTCTATCGCGAGGTTTGGTGCAGAAATCTTAGTCTTAAAATGGATTTCTAATATCTTTAGTTATTCTCATTCTTCGTTACTGAATTTGGTTTTGAATTTCTATTGCGATTTACTGCATTAGTTTTTATTCCATAATCTTCCTCCTGTAACTCTGTTAATTCGGATTCCATTCTTCTTGTGTTGTGTGTCTCTTGGCCCCTGTTGTTTCCTTTCTTTTCGAAAATCCTCAAACTATTTCTATGTAGCTTCCCAGCTGGGTTTTTGTATCACCATGTTTGTTTTAGAATGGTGATGGATTTAAAATTATATCCTATTTTAAAAAAAATCTCCTAGAACTTGAGTATTGGTAGACAGTTGGTCTTAAAAATATTTCGGCGAACTGTGTGATGTCTAGAATTTGTGTTTTCATTAAGTTAGAATTGGGTTTGAGGTTAAAATCTCTCTGCCCTTTCTGTGGTAAGTTCTTGGAGACTTATCTGTCTGTAAAAGTTTTCTGAGGTTTTTCATAATCGTATTCAACATAATCTTGAGATGCATAGAGTCTTTCTTTTGTTTTAGGAGAGTTTGGAGGCCGGTTTCCATCCAAGAGTGAGATTTTTCTAATGTTTTTTTTTTAAATCCTGGTTCCTATCAAATTTTTGCATATCCATCCTCATCCTGGTTTTTGAATAAATCATTGTTGTTTTTTCGTTGGATTGGAGAAATTATCTCCTATGGTAGTCTCATTTCCAGTTTAAGCTAGCTTTTGATTTGAGTCATCCTTTATATCTCGGTGTCTTGACTACAAATGGCTGTTTTTTTATTCTTTGGGGTGAATCTTGAATTTCATCACGCTTCATCTTACGTGGGCTCTGTGGACTGAAGGGACACAGTTTAGTTGAGTATTTTAGTTTGAAAAGATTCATCAACAAGCATAAGTTCAATTTGGTTAGTTTGAAGCTTTTTAGTTACAGATCAACAACGTTATGCAATTGCCAGTCAATATGGAGCATCTTGAAAGTTAATTTTATTACATTGGTTCAACCGGAGTTGGAATATTCAGAGAACAGTTCCACTATTTCTTCAATAGAGGTTGTTATTATGAACCCCAATCAAGCATAATAACAATGAAGATAATGCCCGAGACAGCTTCAACATCATGAAGTACCATTATATCGCCTAAAACAGCAGTAGATCAGCCACATTACTTTAAAAGAACTTGTTGTATAAAGACGCTATCAGAGATTATGATCTCTTTTATTCTAGTTTGTTTTCTTTTCCTGTTTAATTTTCGGTAGTCTTAGTTTAGTCTATTTTCGCGTCAAAGTTTTTGTTGGTCAGTGTATCTTTGTAAGTACCTTTAGTCACTCTAATTTTTAGCCTTTGTCATTGTGAAAAAATGGGGTACAACAACCTCACCGAATATTTCGCTTAGCAATCTGTATGGACTAACTCCAATATACTTTCAAGAGAATCAACTAGACTCAATCTTAATAAAGTATATCAAAGATTTATATCTCTCTTTCTCGATTCAATACTTACTCAAGCAAATAGAAATCTGCGAGTCTAATTGAATACAAGAGAAATCACTTGAACGGTAACAAAAAACCAATGTTCAAGTATCAATAAATGTACATCAACAACCAAAGGTTGGATATTATAATTGATTGATTCAAACGCACAACCTGTGATATTTCAATTATATAACAAAATATAATGCGGAAAAGAAATAACACAGACACCAGAAGTTTTGTTAACGAGGAAACCGCAAATGCAGAAAAACCCCGAGACCTAGTCCAGATTGAACACACACTGTACTAAGTCGCTACAGACACTAACCTACTACAAACTAATTTCGGTCTGGACTGTAGTTGAACCCCAATCAATCTCACACTGATCCAAGCTACAGTTGCGCTCCTTACGTCTCTGATCCCAGCAAGATACTACGCACTTGATTCCCTTAGCTGATCTTACCCACAACTAAGAGTTGCTACAACCCAAAGTCGAAGACTTTAATAAACAAATCTGTATCACACAAAAAAGTCTACGGTAATAGATAAATTTGTCTCCCATAGAAATACCTACGAGTTTTGTTCCGTCTTTTGATAAATCAAGGTGAACATGAACCAATTAATAAACCAGACTTATAGTCCCGAAGAACATCTCAGTATTATCAATCACCTCACAATAATCTTAATCGACGCGACGAAAGAAGATATTGTGGAATCACAAACGATGAGACGAAGATGTTTGTGATTACTTTTATATCTTTCCTATCGGAGATATCAATCTCAAGCCAATCGTTACGATTTTACTCAAACTGATAGAACTCAGCAAGATTAGATGACACAACTACAAGAAAGTAGTATCGGTATGGCTTCAAAATCCCAATGAAGTCTTCAAGTCGTTAACCTACAGGTTCTCGAGAAGAAACCTAAGGTTAAAGGAGAATTGAATCTATCTAATACAACTAGTATCACACAGTAGGTGTGGGGATTAGGTTTCCCAGTTGCTAGAGTTCTCCTTTATATAGTCTTTCAAATCAGGATTTGCAATCAATGTTAGCTTAGTAACAAAGCATTCAATATTCACCATTAGATGAAAACCTGATTAGATTCAAGCTAATATCTTTCAACTGTTAGATCGAAAACTTAACTTGTTACACACAAATGAAATGCACGATTTTAGGTTTGTATAACCGTACCCAAACATTTACATTTGTTGGTTCAACAATAGTTAACCAAATGGTTAGCCATATGAGCACTTTCATATCAACCATATTCTTCTTCACCATAACTAGTTCAAATGACTCAAATGAACTAGTTAGAGAGTTGTTCAATTGCTTAGATCTAATAGAAGTATACAAGAAACAATCGAAGCAAAAACGATTTGATTCACTCGAATCGATTCATGAACTTTATAGCCATGGTTTGCAAACTTTCATTCCTTAGTTTATATAAGTATAAGTTCACGAATATTTTTTTTTAGCAATAACCAACTTAAGTACGCGGACTGAGTTCGTAGACTTAAAGTACCCGGAATAAGTTTGTAAACAATTCACAAACTCCAGCAGATTTTCTCGGGACGAGAACCTCCGACAATTCGCGGACTAGGTTCGCAGACTCTGTTCCAGTTTTCCTGATCAACAAAGTACGCATACTTTGGTTCAAGGAACAAGGACTTATACATATATGTGTTTCCACACAATGCTTATATCCAACAACGGTTTTGTATTCTAAACTCTCATTTCAATCATTGAAACATTCTTAGAGGACGTTATATAGTTGTTATTCACAAACCGTTTTTTGTCAAAGCCATTTTCAAGTGATTGAAACTTAACATGACTTTCTTCACTAGGTAAAGATGAACTTGGCCAAAGCGAAAGCTTTACCAACACATATTTCGAGAAATAAATAGGCGAGATAAACTCGGTTAGAAATAGAAAGTGTGTATAATCAAAGTCTATATAGAAAAACGACTTTTGTCTCAAGATAGGAGATTGAGTAGGAATTTTGAGTGATAGATAATTTCAAGTCTCCACATACCTTTTAGTCAATGAAGTTCAACCAGTTCCTTGAGTAGTTCTTCGTCTTGTATGATAATCGCCATGGAGTTCTTGATCTCAACTACACTTTCTATTCTAGTCTGAAACTTAGATATAGTAGACTAGAAATCAAGACTTATAGTTTTGATCACTAACATTGCCAAACATGCTTGAGGTAGCGCATGCAATTTCGACCGAGCAGTGCTATAACAATCTCCCCCTTTGTCAATTTTAGTGAAAAAACTATTAATACATATGGAATACAAAAATAAATAAATAAACTTTTGTAGCTCCTATTCCACATGCCTAATCGTCAACATTACTCGAAATCTTCGTCACTTCCAAGTACTCCAATGATTCCACAGGTTGTAAGTTTAGCGTCATCCTTGTTGAAAATCCGTAGCTATAACAATGAGAAAACAAGAATTCTCAATCATTGTTATACAATGTCATAGTATTATTATACAACATCAAAGTTCAATTGTATCACAACTTCGACAACAATAGTATGGCGATATGTATCACTCCCCCTTAGTCAATACTCCATCTCACATGGAAACCACTCTCCTTACATAATGATCCGAAAACATATGTATTTGTAGTGTGAACTACACATTAATTCTCCCCCTTTTTAGTATTATTGTTATAACAATGAGAAAACAAGAATTCTCAATCTTTGTTATACAGTGTCATAGTATTATTATACAACATCAAAGTTCAATTGTATCACAACTTTGACAACAATACTATGGTGATATGTGTCACCCCCTTAGTCAATACTCCATCTCACATGGAAACCACTCTCCTTACATAATGATCCGAGAACCATATGTATTTGTAGTGTGAACTACACATTAATTCTCCCCATTTTTGTCAATAAAATTGGCAAAGGTACGAAAACGGGATCCTAATGAAATTTCCAAAGAGACATTTCATGACCAAAAGCAAGCACATATCAACTTATTTAGATGCAATCATAAAGCCGAAGCTAAATGCATTCATCAAGGAGTTTATAAAGATACAAGATAACTCCTATAATATTCCATAGCCACACTTCCCACAAAGATTTGGCAATTAGGAACTCTCCCCCATAATATGTCATTCCGAAAGAACAACAAGAGCGACCTTAATTTCATGAGAAAAGAAGGATTTATTTGGACATAACAAATCACATACGAATATGAATTTGAATCCAAATAACACTCAATTAAATTAACCACAAGAGAACCTATGATTAATCTAATCGGAAATGCTCAACATAAAAGAGCTTACGGAGCCGCACAATATATATATATAAAATATGGATCAGGGAAGATCAATACTGCGGAATAGACAAGGATTCATTCTATTTTCCATCACTATTTGCACAATGACATACAATAGACATAATTCTCGTAAACAAAAGTTCATCCTATCTTCCATCAATAATGACATAATAGGGTTCAAACTTTTGTAATGTCAAAAGTTCATTCATTCTTTTATCAATACATGCATATCGACATACGAAAAACTTAACTTTTGACAAGGTATGGGACAGTCATAGTTCACGGACGCAAACACACATATCCCATAACAAATTGCAATATATAAAACCATAAAGATTAATACTGTAAAAATCATCTTCCAAACAATTTTAAAACTTAAACAAACAAACCTAAAACACATGAAGATGAAAACGTTGGACATAGCTATGTGAAATCACAATAATGAATATTCTAAACTCTAGTTATTCTTCTAAATAAAACAAGAAAATAAAATTCTCATAAGAAGATTTACTAGCCAATAAGACCTTTGAAGAATTCTTTATCGTCCCCGAACTCCTTGTCGTCAACATCCATTGGGACATAAGGTTCATGAAGATGGGAGTTAATATCAATAAACCTTTTTGACTGATGTCGAACCACGACCTTCTGAATCTCATGCGTCTTAAACACAAAAGCCTTTATTTGTTGGATCTCCTTACGCATCTCCGTCAATACTTCAAGAACATCAGAAAACTTCTGAGATTTTGAAGGAACAACTCCTGGCTTCCTCACATTCCTTATTTTTATTTTCAATGTCGGAGATAATGGAGATTTCTCTTTTTCCTTCATGATTAATGGTTTGAAAATCATATCAATATCTTTTCCATCAGAAGACATGATGCTTGGAGTATCCATAAACGTATGGGTTTGTGAGAGGAAGTCACAATCTCAACAAGTAGTCTTAAGATAAAAGAAGTTTCAAGGAAGGAAAAAGGAATGTGGGGTTACGCAACATTTTTAACAGGTTCGTGCACGCACAACTTTGAACCCTAGAGAGAGTAAAATTGTCGAGAATAACCCTCCTTTTATTGATAGACATAGAATTCCAAAAAAAAAAACACTAACAAAAGAAGAGAACAAACTTTTTCTAAAGCCTGAGAGGTACACAATCTTGTCTCTTTTGATCAGGCACTTGAGACAAGATTTAAAAATCAACACAATCAAGTTGTGTTGTGGTGAACAACAATTTGTCCACCAAGTTCCCCTTGAGAGGAATCCACAGACCTCTGTCTATGAAAACAATTTGACCATACTTTCTTCTCTAATGGTCTTATTTTGTCCTTGGAAACTAACTTCTTAGACGAAGATAAAATCTTACATACCTCAGCGGTTTTCTGAGCGAGTTTAAGCTTGTTTGCTAATCAATTTGCTCTTCGTTGAAGTTTGTTGACATGCCTCAATTTGTGTTTGTACTTGTAACACTTTGATAGTTCATGACCCTTGAGTTAACAATATGAGCACGTCAATCTTGGATATAATTCAGGCATCTGAGATGTGCAAGCTTCTAGACATATAGTAGAACCTGAAACATTATACACAGAGTTTCCAATAGAAAGGTCAATTTCATCTTCCAGTCTGGTTGAGATTTCTTCTGGAAGAATATCAAGATTGATGTATGTATTGCTACAGTTATCAAAATCAATATTTTTACAAAAAAGTGCAACGCTTGATTTCTCGTCTTCATCATAACTATCAAACATTTCATCAAGAGTTGCAGCAAGACCTTTATTCCCAGTGTATTTCTTTCGATTTGGATACTCATTTGCAAAATGACCAAAACCTTTACACTTAAAGCAATGAGGCATATCGTCGTCATCAGTTTCATCAATATCCCTATTTTTAGGAAGAACACGATTATGAGGTTTATCTAACGACTTGGATTTATCTCTGGAAAATCATTTACTTCTCTTCAAAAGAAGATCCCTAAACTGTCTTGTGATCAATGAGACTGACTTGTCAAGATCTTCATCTGATGAATCATCCTCAGAAAGATCATCTTTAGAGATACAAACACTTTTACTTTTATCAAGTAATTTAGTGTTCTTCTGTGCTTTGAAAGCAACATCCTTGCTAGACTTGGACGTATGCTCATGATCATAGATCTTTAGCTTCCCAACTAGAGTATTTCTGGAAAGCGTTGCGAGATTATTTCCTTCAACGATGGCATGCTTCTTAGAATCGTACAACGATCTGAGAATTTTCATCACAATGTCCTTTTCAAGAATAGTCTTACCCAATTCAAAAGATGCGTTAAAAATTTCAGACACTTTGTGATTAAACTCATCAAACGTTTCTTCATCTTCCATACGAAGGTTTTCCCAATCAGAACTTAGGTTTTGAAGCCTAGCTTCTTTCTCATTGGTATTTCCTTCAAATATGGTTTCTAAGATATCCCAGGCTTCCTTGGACTTTGTGCACATAGTTACATGGTGCAGAAGATCTGGGGTAATGGCATGTATGATAGCATTCAATCCGCCAGAATTTGGCTTGGCAGCAAGAACTTCTTTTAGAGTATATATACCAATATCCTTTGGTATTGATACATCGCCTTCTGTATTAACCGGAGGATCATAACCATTAACAACACATACCCATGTTTGAAAATCACGAGCTTGAAGAAAAGCACGCATAACAATTTTCCACCATAAGTAGTTTGAGCCATCGAAGACTGGTGGTATATTTATGAAGATAGAATTCATGTCCATAGATTCAGATCGCTACAAACACAGACTTGTAAGGTCTTTAAACTTGTTTGCCTGCTCTGATACCAATTGAAAAAGTGGGGGTACAACAACCTCACTCAATATTTCGCTTAGCAATCTGTATGGACTAACTCCAATATACTTTCAAGAGAATCAACGAGACTCAATCTTAATAAAGTATATCAAAGAGTTACATCTCTCTTTCTCGATTCAATACTTACTCAAGCAAATAGAAATCTTCGAGTCTAATTGAATACAAGAGAAATCACTTGAACGGTACCAAAGACCAATGTTCAAGTATCAATCAATGTAAATCAACAACCAAAGGTTGGATATTCTAATTGATTGATTCAAACGCACAACCCCTGATATTTCAATTATAGAACAAAATATAATGCGGAAAAGAAATAACACAGACACCAGAAGTTTTGTTAACGAGCAAACCGCAAATGCAGAAAAACCCCTGGACCTAGTCCAGATTGAATACAAACTGTATTGAGCCGCTACAAACACTAGCATACTACAAACTAACTTCGGTATGGACTTTAGTTGAACCCCAATCAATCTCACACTGATCCAAGGTACAGTTTCACTCCTTACGTCTCTGATCCCAGCAGGATACTACGCACTTGATTCCCTTAGCTGATCTCACCCACAACTAAGAGTTGCTACGACCCAAAGTCGAGGACTTTAATAAACAAATTTGTATCACACATAAAAGTCTACGGTGATAGATAAATATGTCTCCCATAGAAATACCTACGAGTTTTGTTCCGTCTTTTGATAAATCAAGGTGAACAAGAACCAATTGATAAACCAGACTTATATTCCCGAAGAACAACTCAGTATTATCAATCACCTCACAATAATCTTAATCGACGCGGTGAAAGAAGATATTGTGGAATCACAAACGATGAGACGAAGATGTTTGTGATTACTTTTACATCTTGCATATTGGAGATATCAATCTCAAGCCAATTGTTACGATTGTACTTAACACGATAGAATCATCAAGATCAGATCACACAACTACAAGAAAGTAGTATCGGCCTGGCTTCACAATCCCAATGAAGTCTTCAAATCGTTAACCTACAGGGTCTCGAGAAGAAACCTAAGGTTAAAGGAGAATCGACTCTAGATAATACAATCAGTATCACACAGTAGGTGTGGGGATTAGGTTTCCCAATTGCTAGAGTTCTCCCTTATATAGTCTTTCAAAGCAGGGTTTGCAATCAATATTAGCTTAGTCACAAAGCATTCAGTATTCACCGTTAGATGAAAACCTGATTAGATTCAAGTTAATATCTTTCAACCGTTAGATCGAAAACTTAGCTTGTTACACACAAATGAAATGCACGATTTTAGGTTTGTGTAACCGTACCCAAACATACATATTTGTTGGTTCAACAATAGTTAACCAAATGGTTAGCCATATGAGCACTTTCATATCAACCATATTCTTCTTCACCAAAACTAGTTCAAATGACTCAAATGAACTAGTTAGAGAGTTGTTCAATTGCTTAGATATTATAGAAGTATACAAGACACAATCGAAGCAAAAAAGATTTGATTCACTCGAATCAATTCATGAACTTTATAGCTACGGTTTGCAAACTTGCATTACTTAGTTTATATAAGTATAAGTTCACAAATAATCGTTTTTAGAAATAACCAACTTAAGTACACGGACTGAGTTTGCGGACTTAAGTACCCGGAATAAGTTTGTAAATAATTCACAAACTCCTACAGATTTTCTCGGGACGAGAACCTCCGACAGTTCGCGGACTCTGTTCCGGTTTTCCTGATCAGCAAAGTATGCATACTTTGGTTCAAGGAATAAGGACTTATACATATATGTTTTTCCACACAATGCTTATATCTAACAATGGTTATATATTCTAAACTCTCATTTCAATCATTGAAACATTCTTAGAGAACGTTATATAGTTGTTATTCACAAACCATTTTTCGTCAAAGCCATTTTCAAGTGATTGAAACTTAACATGACTTTCGTCACTAGGTAAAGATGAACTTGGCCAAAGCGAAAGATTACCAACACATATTTCGAGAAATATATAGGCGAGATAAACTCGGCTCGAAATAACAGATGTGTATAATCAAAGTCTATATAACAAAACGAATTTTGTCTCAAGATAGGAGATAGAGTAGATAGACTTTTGAGTGATAGATAAGTTCAAGTCTCCACATACCTTTTAGTCGATGAAGTTCCACCAGTTCTTTGAGTAGTTCTTCGTCTTGTATGATGATCTCCATGGAGTTCTTGAGCTCAACTACACTTTCTATCCTAGTCTGAGACTTAGCTATAGTAGACTATAAATCAATACTTATAGTTTTGATCACTAACACTGACAAACATGCTTGAGATAGCAACCATGCGAGTTCGACCGAGCAGTGCTCTAACACATTGTAAATTTTTTCCTATGTGCCTTGGTCCTTTGTTAGGGCCTAATTCAATTTGCATCTTTACTTGTTCCTCCTGCAACAGTTTGTTCGCAGTTTTATAGTAATTTACCTCAACTATTCTTTTCTTCTGCTCCAAAAAAATGCTTTTGCTGTCTCTTTCTGCCCATTGTCTATTGCCTTTCAAACTCTGACATTGATTTATCCACCTTTTATCATCTTTTTCTTCCTTCCTTTATGTCTAAGTTTTTGTTTGTTAGTTTTTTGTCTCCTTTGCTATTTGCAATAATGAGGTTACTCCCTGGAATGTCCAGGGTATTGATAATCCTCTGACTAAAGACCATTTAGATTACCTCTGCCAACTACAAACCTGATATCATCTTCTTAGCCGAGACAAAAGCCCCCTTGTCTCGGATGGACTTGATTTTAAGAAACTCTCATTTCCATGACTGGTTTATTGTGCCTTATGTGGGAATAGCGAAAGGTCTAGCAATTGCGTGGCATAATGCATGAGATTATTATCTTCGAAGCTTAATGTGTGCCATTTCGAATTAAATCTAGGAGATTTAGAAGCACTGATTACTTGTGTTTATGGAGATATTGATGCTAATGATAAAATAGAACAGTGGACTCATATTTCAGAGATAGCAAAAATCATTACCAAACCATGGATTCTAATTGGTGACTTAAAACGTAATTTTGGATCCGGCGGAAATAAGGTGGAAATCATCCAAGCTCCAGCAGTAAATGCTTCATTGTTCAAACTATACTCTCTGGGATTATAAGACGCGGGATACGAGGGAGCTCTTTTCACTTGGTCAAACAATCTAAAAGGTGACGCAAACATCCGCGAAAGAATTTACAGAGCGTTAACTTCCATTCCGTGGGCCCAGAGTTTTCCGGGAACTAAGGTAACTGACCTCCCGAAGGTAGGTTCTGATCATACTCCTATTTTATTAGATTCAAACCCAGGAAAAACTAGGCTCCAGAAACCTTTTAGATGTCTTAGGTCTTGGTTAACTCATTCCACTCTACCCATGGTAGTTGGAGCCTCTTCGAAATTACAATCCGCCAATTCCAATGAGACAACTTTTGCTGGGCTTCTAAAATTGCTCTTGACCGATTTAGCCCATTGGAACTCAAATATTTTTAGGAACATACACAAAAATATTGAATCCTTAAACAATAGAATTGACAATATTCATAGATCCGGAAATATCTCTAAAGAAATAGACAAACTAAAAAAATCTTCAAGCGGAGCTAGGAAAATGGTACAAAATCAAAAACGATTATTACCGTAAACTTTCTAGGGATAAGTTCTTCAAAGAATATGATCAGAATACAGAATATTTCCATGCCACCGCCTCAAATAGAAAAAGAATCAATGCGATAAATTCTCTTAGAGAACCTTCTGGGCTACGGCTTTCAGATAGGGATCAAATCAACTCTCTGCTGGTTAAACATTTCCAACAAATAGGCTCGTCCCAAAACAACAACTTCGATTTTGATCCATCTACCATCATAAATCCTTGCATCAATGTCGAAGAAAATTCCTCATTGATAGTAATACCCACTAAAAAAGAAATATGGCTCACCCTTTCTAATATGAATCAATGGGGAGCTCCAGACCCGGATAGTTTTCAGCCAGGTTTCTTTAAAGCCAACTGGGACATTCTGAGAAATTATTTTATCAGCACTGGCCAAGAGTTCTTTCGTTCGGCCACTCTTGACAAAGATCTTAATCATTCTTTCTTAATCCCCATCCCAAAAATTTCCACACCCAAACGCCGGGAGATTTCAGACATATTAGCCTGAGAAATACCGTTTATAAAATCATCTCAATTTTTTTAGCTAATAGACTAAAACCCATTCTCGGTAAAAAATCTTCCCCAATCAATCGACTTTTCTCCCTGGTCGACAAATCACAGATAATATCATAATTGCTCATGAACTTATCCATTCGATGAAAACCTCCAAGAAAAAAAGGGTTTCCTTACGTTAAAGATAGACCTATCAAAACTTTCTATAGGATTGAATGGAACTTTATTGAGAAAGTCCTCTTAGCTTTTGGTTTCTCGGAATTATGGACAAATCTTGTTCTAAAATGCATTTCAACAACCTCCTTTTCAATTCTTCTAAATGGTTCCCCGGGACCATCTTTTAATACTTCTACGGGTTTAAGACAAGGTGACCCTTTATCACCATATCTTTTCCTAATATGCATGGAAATTATATCCAGACTCCTCGATAAGGCAATTGAAGACAAGAGAATCTATGGTTTTAAAATAAACAAAAATACTCCAAATATTTCTCACATCTTTTCGCGGACGACTGCTTTTTATTTACAAAAGCGGACCTGGGGGGAAGCGAAAAGTCTCTTGGAACTATTACAATTATTTGGGAATATCACAGGCCAAATGGTTAATCTTCAAAAATACAGCATCTACTTCAGCCCAAGAATACATCCAAGACATGGAAAGATTATAGAAAAAATATTAAAAGTCCGGTGATGATAAAAAATGATAGATACTTGGGGTACCCCGCTATTCTTTGACAAGAACTGAAAAGCCATTTTTGAGCCTCTGCTACAACGTTACTATTCTATGTTACAAGGTTGGAAATCAAAACTGTTATCTCAAGCGGGGAGGACTGTATTGATAAAATCCATCCTTCAATCCTATCCAACCTATCAAATGCAAGTCCTCGCCCTGCCAAAATAAACTCTTGATCAACTCGACCGCATTCAGAGAAACTTCTAGTGGAAAAAAGATGGTAAAAAGAGACAAGGAGGATTTATAAGGGCTTGGAAAAGTATATGCAAGCCCATTTTTCAAGGTGGTTTAGGAATAAAAAAAACCCATCAATTTAACTTAGATCTTCTCACTAAACTTGCCAGTAGACTGGTAACCGAACAAGACTAACTATGAGTCAAACTCTTAAAAGCAAAATATTTCTCAAACTCCCACTCTCTCGAAAAATCCAGAACTTCGAATCTATCGTGGATTTGGACTAGCATACAAAAAGGTTTGGAGTTAATAAAAGGTAATTTTATTTGACAAGTCAAAAATGGAGCTTCGGTGAAAATTTGGGAAGACAGATGGATCCCTAACGCAGATATAATACAAAAAATCCCTAACATTCAAGACCAGGCACCTACAAGAGTTCAAGAACTAATAACAGATCAGAATAGATGTGATCAAGAAAAGCTAAGCCAATTCTTTTACCCGGAGGACAAGGAAAAAAATCCAAACTTTAAATCCAAGGAAACAAGAGCAAGACATTATTAGATGGAGACACCATCATTCAGGAAAATTTTCGGCCAAAAATGTTTATACTTTTCTAGCCAATCAGGACCTCGACAATAATGATAACTTAGATTTCCCATGAAACAAGATTTGGAGAATTCAAGCCATCCAAAGAATTAAACTTTTCATCTGGAAACTAGCACAAAAAGTTCTCCCAACGTCGGCTAGATTAGGTGCTCACACTACGGAAATCGACCCGATTTTCCAACTATGTAATAATCAAGCGCAAGAAACGGAAGTTCATCTCTTCTGCGAGTGTCCTTTTGCAAGAGCCGTTTGGTTTGGTCTATCCCTAAATAATATAATCTTTAGTTACTCTCTCAGCACCATCATTGACAGGATTAAATGGTGGATTACGGAAACTAACTTGAGCCATATTCAGGTAAACATCTCCACCACACTTTGGTTCATTTGGAAGTATAGATGCTCATTAGTTTTTGAAAAAATCCACCCAGACCCAGTCAGTTTAATAGGGCAAATCAATAGTTTCTTACATTCCTCCCCGTCAAATACCCTTCAAAGCAATAAGAAGAATCAAAAGAAAATATCAACGATTCTTGGTCCAACCTAAATTCAGATTGGATAATCTTCATTGATGCTTCTTTTAAGAAAGGGGATTCATCCATGAGATACGCTTTCATTATATATTCTGCTGATGAAGAGACTTTCATGCATCTTTCTGCGGGTTCGGAGTGGGCAACGTCAGCTTTCCACAAAGAAGCAAAGGCCTTGCTAAAGGAAGTTACGTGGTTAAAAGAAAATATTTATCAAGTGTGTTCATTGTACCTGACTGCAAAGCGTTGACAGACAATTTAAACAAGGTAACTACAAAATCTTCGTGGTCGGCGGATAATACCTTGCAGGAAATAAGGATAATATTGGGCGATCTACTCAAGCTAAAGTGAAATATATAAAGAGGAAGAACAACGAAGCAGCGGACTACATCGCAAAGGAGGCAAGGATTAAAAAGCTATAACACATGTCAGAAAACCTGAAACAAAAAGTTCATAATTCTAGCATAGATTCTAATATTTTTGATAAAAATGATTTCGTAAATCGGAAATGCTATTTGGCTCCCTATTCTCCACCTTCCTATTCACCTCCCCATAATCTAAACCTCACATCCATATCGAGATCCGTATTCAGGTTCAGGTGGGGTTCACCATTCCCCTAATGTGGAGTTTAGATTGTAGGGAGGTGGAGATTAGAGAACCAAATAACACTATCGTTTGTAAATCTCTTATACTACATTTGCTAGTTTTAATATATGATCTTTTTCATCAAACAAAAAAAAAGAAAGAGAAGAAAAAAAACACGTAGAAATTCAATAACTTACCATGAATTTTCAATTTAAGATTCAACATGCGATTCCATTTTCAAAAATGAAATACGTGTCATGATTCCACTCATAATTAAAAAACCTTCCGGCGAACCATGACAAGAGAAAGTTGATATGCAATTTCACCTCTGCTAGAGGGGTATTTTAGCCAACTTACTCATATTTAACTTTAAAAAAGAAGAACAAGAAGAGAGCATTGAACCAAAAGGAGTTCAAAAACGGACTCATTTCCCGCTTCTGAAGAAGAATCTCTGTCAATCCGAAAGGGAACAATCATGGCGGTAATTTCGAATAACTCTAATTCTCAAGAAGATCCTCTCCTTCCATGGCTATGGTACCCCTTTCTGACTCTATCTCAAACTATTTTCTTAAATTTCTTCTTTAGCGTCTTACATTTTGCTGGTCTATTTTTCAGGTCGGTCAGGAAAGAACTAGATATTCTGAAATTAAATCCTGATTCGGAAACAAATCTTAAAACAATTACCGAAGAGTGTATTGTTAAATTCAAAGACGATCTTCGGTATCGTAACGACATCAGATTCCTCAAGATCTGGTTACTCTATGTATGAAATGGACTTTTAATTTAGGGCAAACTATGTTAATCGAAGTTTATTCAATTTTGCTGATTTAACATCGAAATTAGTTGAGGATTTTTCTTTTTGTGTTACAGGGGGATGCAGTTCAGGACTTGGAAAGTGTTTTTATAGTATTGGAGGAGGATAAAATTTGCCTTTCAAAATCCTTGCTCTATATAGCATATGCTAATTATCTTGAAGTTAAAGGGAAATTGGTCGAAGCTGATAGTATTTACAGATTAGGGATTTCAAGGTTTTTGTTTTTACTTTTCCGAATTCTGATAAATTTGTGTATATATGTGAAAATTTGGTTTTGTTTTGTATGGGTCTTTCATTAGTTTGGTGTGTTATACTAGGAATGCTGAGCCGCTCCAGGAACTGAAGCAGGTTCACCTTGACCTTATTCAGAGATGGTCTGATGTAGTGAATGGTAGCAAGGTATGAATCATTTCACCGTGAAAAGATTAGAGAATTGTGCTAGGGCATTAGCTTACTAGCTTTTAGGTGGGGAATTTAGGATGAGAATGAGTTTATACCTCAGGTTGTGGTGGGTGGGTATCAAACCTCCAACGATGTTACCACCCTACCGGAGAGGCACCTACAATGTGTTTTTCTTCTATCACAGTTTTTAGACACATATCATCGTTTGTTTAGGCTTCTGTACGTTGCTTCTATGGATAAAGTGCACATAGTTTTTAACCATTTGCTGTAAGAAGATAGTTACATTGGTTGCACCAAAATCATGGTGCTACCTCAATTTTGCTAAAAA
Source organism: Papaver somniferum (assembly GCF_003573695.1). NCBI lineage: Eukaryota > Viridiplantae > Streptophyta > Magnoliopsida > Ranunculales > Papaveraceae > Papaver > Papaver somniferum. Next base: position 54,489,092 of record NC_039363.1, read on the forward strand.
AATATTGATGGAACTATGAAGTAGAATTTCTTAAACACGGTCATTTGGAAATCCAGAGGTTGCCATCTCTAGTCAACTATTTTTCTCTAATAGTTTTTGAGGACTTAAGTAGTAGTACATTTGAATCACTTATGAGGTTGAAAGAATAGAACAGCTTGATAGAGTGACAACCGTTTCACAGAGACTTCAATCAGAAAATATTCAAGTTATTGTCCAGGTGTTTTTACGCATAACCTAAAACCAAGTATTGAAGGGATATAATAGCATAGCCAGAGTAGTTACCAGTTAAGTTGCTCCAAAATCAAATTTACAGAACCTGTCAACCTGAGTCTTTCTTTTGGGAACCTCCACAAAGTTTACAACCACTTGTAATTCCTCAAAAAATGGCGATGATCCTGTACCGAGTGATAGTTTAGATGGGTTGGAGGTCATACAATATGTGTTGATCCATTCTTATAGCTGTTGAATTTGAGGACTGATCTTTTGCTTTGCCTTTGTAGACTGTCAATGACGAACCTGTTAAGCTTCCTATGAAATTCATGAATCCATGGGCATCTTCTACCATTAACAACTTACTAAAGGAGATCAATCCTCGGATGTTGAAATACAAGGTGAGTTTATTAACTGATAGTATTGGTCGGATTTGGTTTTAAGCATTCTACTTAACTGGTAGCTGGCATTCGGGTTCTTGTCTCAGGGATACCGTATGCTTAAGAAAAATATTTCTACAAAACAGAAGTTGTCCTCGTTGCTGAAGAATTCGAGGAACAAAAGTGTTGACATAGGTATAATTCTCCATGACATTCAATCGATAACACAATTGGTGCTCTAGTTTACTATTCTGTGACTCCAGCTTTTCCTTACTGCGACGGGTTTTATTGTTATTCGAAGGTGGAGATAAGTACCTGATTAAAGGCTGCTCAGGTCAGGGTGGATTTGCCGAAGTATTCAAAGCATGTGTGAATAGTGACCCCAATGAAACTGTTGCTCTGAAGGTCACTGTTATCTCTATATTACTTTCTTATGGTATTGGAAATTTGCGGCGTCATTATCTTAAAATTTATGCAGATACAAACACCTGCTTTTCCTTGGGAATTCTACATGTACCGGGTGCTTGATATGCGCATTTCCGAGGAAGTATGTCACTTTTGAGCTGTCATTATTAGTTCCAGTTGAGATTGGAATTGAAGTTTCTTATAATTAGATTCTTATGCTGACAGAGATCAAGCTTTGCATTCGCTCATAAAGTTTATATCTACTCTGACTATAGCATACTAGTCTGCGACTATTTAGACCATGGAACTCTTCAAGTATGTGTTTTTTCAGATTCCATTTTGGTTACTTTCATTCTTTGTACTCAGTTATTAATAACATTAAGCTTTACTCATATATGTTGTGCAGGATGCGATCAACTCTTATGTAGTGCTTAACAAGACTTTAGAGGAAGAGCTATGCATGTATTATTGCATAGAGATGCTTCACATGCTGGAGATGTTACACAAAGTTGGCATAATTCATGGTGATTTTAAGCCTGATAATCTGCTTATTCGCTACGCTCAGTAAGCATCTTCTCTTTGCGATTAGTATTTTGTATAGGTAGCTTTAGACTTTTTATTTACAGTGTCATGGTCCTAACCCTTTGATCTATGTGCACATACAACAAAAGAAGAAAAGAATAGACACAAAATGCACTTACGTGTTTTCCCCCCTCTCCCAGCCCCACCTCCACCCACCCCATAATCCTTTATTTCTTTGAATTGCTTGCAGATTCGCTTTTTAGCTTTTTCGTCTCTAAAGAACTACAGGAACCTTTTCTTTTTAATTTAAGCTGGATAATCAATGAAACAGTACTTTAATAATGTGCAACCTATGTTGTTGTATCCAGATAGGGTATTTCAATTATAAGCACAACTAAATTTGATGGGACTCCTATCAAAAATTAATCTGTCCTTGTTGTTTCCTGTGACATGAGTTATCCATAGTGTGTGATGTAATAGGCGAAAAGCTTGGTCGTGTGGAATAGCTATATCGATATTCCTTAATAGCACCCTGCAAATTATTACCACTTGATACTTCAGATCTCAGATTCTCATTTGATTCCTCGACAGGAATGATCTTACAGAGGAAGGCTTTTGTGGCCGTACTGGCTCTTGGCGTGATCAGGTTATCTCTAGTTGCATCCTATCTCACTTTATTGCGTAAGTAACATTTTCTGAACAGACCATTATTATGTAGCAGGGACTCTGCCTTATAGACTGGGGTAGGGGGATAGACCTTCGCCTCTTCCCTGATGGTACAGAGTTTAAAGGAGATTGCCGAACCTCAGGCTTTCGTTGTGTTGAGATGCAAGAGAATAGGCCATGGACATTTCAGGCAAGTGGCCTCATTCTTTAATCTTCTGTCTTTAACAGATTAACATATTTGTCTTACGGGTAATGATATGTTTGGTCCTTAACAATGTTGCACTCATTTCCTGGCTCCTTCAAAAACTGCTTAATTGGCGGTAAAATGTTACAGTAAGTCACCAGTGACATGATGCTTAGCAGTGCCACTTCATTTCTAGCATTAATGTCGGTTCATGGATTAACATCACATTAACACTTCTATGCCCATCAGGTTGATCTTTATGGTCTTTGCATAAACGTGCATCTAATGTTGTTTGGTAAGTACATGGCGATTGATAAGAAGGTTTTCAAAGATGGGAGCTACCTCTACCAACCAAAATCAGCCTTCAAAAGGTATCATTCTTCAATTCGCAAATAAGATTTTGTCTAAGCATTCAACTGTACAATCCAATAACAAGATAGTAACAGAAGTCTTTTTGTAGAAAGGACTCAAGCTATTGAAATGTTATTCCTGTTCAGGTATTGGAACGTTGAATTGTGGAAGAATCTCTTCACAAAGTTGCTTAATATTCATCCCGGAGAGGACCACCTGAAGTTGTTAAGAAATTTGAGGGAATCGTTTGAAGATCATATGACAGCGAACCCTAGTTTAATTAAGAGACTTAAACCATTACTGCAAAAACAAAGAAACTCTTTGTGTGCTTAAACACCTCTTATTAGCCATCTGAGTCTTGTCAAGAATTTCCAACCTGAATTTACTCTGAGATGCAAGCCTGGTAAAAGAATACCTAAACTAGGTTTGAAACCCCTTCGTTTTAATGTTGTCTGCCTGATCACTTTTCTTGTGCATTTACTCTGAGATGCAAGAAGAGATTGTCTTGGGGCAATATCAAATGTTCTTGCATATAGCTATTATTAGTGCCCTTAGAAATTAGTGTTGTAAGCTAATGATCCTTCTGAGAGTGTTCATGTAATCTATATCTTCCGTTGTAATTATTAACATAATTTCATAACTTATCTAAAAAAAATTCTTCTTTCAAAGTTTCAATTATATTATTGTATGATATGGTATTTTGAATACTCCAATACTCAAAATTATAAGCATTAGGCCACTCTAAGTCTCTAACCTTGCAAGCCGGTTTTCGAGGTTAGTTAAGCCCATAGACTTCAATATGACATGTACGAGTCATCATTTATCCGATCGTACCTTTACTCCGTGTTCCCGATTTAATTGCCCACTTGTTAGACCAAACGAGACTACACATGAGGGGGCGTGTAGAGATTTGTTAGACCTAACGAGGCTACGCGTGAGGGGGCGTCACCCGATTTTATTATCCACGTGTTAGACATAACGAGGCTATATGTGAGGGAGCGTGTTGAGATTTGTTAAAGCTAACGAGGCTACACATGAGGGAGCGGATTGAGATTAGTCTCACATTGTATGGGTAGGTTATCTACGATCCTGCGGTATACAACAATCCTAAGCAACCCTAACCTTGCAAGCCGATTTTTGTTAAGCCCATGGACTAGTCTCACATTGTATGGGTGGGTTATCTACGATCCTGCAATTTATAACCCTTGACAACCCGAACCTTGCAAGTTGATTTTCGTTAAGATCATGGACATCAATACTTACAACTTTGCAAATTGAGATAATTAGATCATCACCCGATATAATGTTCACGTGTTAGACCTAACGAGGCTATAAGTGAGGGGGCGTTTTGAGATTAGTCTCACATTAAATGGATCATCTATAATCTTGCGGTTTATAATCCTTAGTAAGCCTAATCTTGCAAGTCGGTTTTCGGGGTTGGTTAAGCCTATGGACTTCAATACCTGCCACTTCAAGAATTAAGATAATTTGATTATTACGATAATAGCATTGCTGCAACTTGTGGAGAATATGTTCCTACTAGTATTAAATATTAATGTTTATGAGTTGCAGGGGTTGGAAATAGGTTTAAAGTTGGCTAAGCTAAAAAATAATAAAAGATTACATATGTGCATAGATTCAATGAGTGTCTATAGATTACTTTTTGGCGAGTGGGTTGCTCCTTGGAGTGGGCTACATGTTTGGAGAAGGATTTATTCACTTGCAGAGAGATTTTGAGTTTATTAGATACTCCCATATGTATAGAGACCAATAAGGCTATTGAGTTGTTAGCTAGTAAGCATCCTACTGAAAAATTTGCTTTCCTTTTATCTTGACAATTTTGAGAATAAGACGAGAGTTATCTTAACTGAAGATAGTAGCCATACTATATGAAGTAAACTCGTTCGTTGTTGCTGTTTTTTTGGTAATTTATATGGTTTTGGGTTCTCCTGAAACACTGGATGGTGTCAAACCCAAAAAAAAAAAAAAGAGTACGGAGCTAAATCATTAGTTATTGCAAACAAAAAACTCAAGAACTTAGAAATAGTAATGCGATCAGCGAGGATACTTCGTTTTACCGGCTCTGTTGGATAAAACTCTAAGAATAATTGGGAATATCTCTCATTTTTACTAATCTATTTGGAGATCTCTCCCATAAAGGAGAAAATTAAGGAATCTATCCCGGAGAGAGAAAAAAATCGTTAAATAGTTAACATCCGATATGTGTGGGATTACACATGCATAAAAATGGCATTTTTGCCTTTAGGATTTTCCTGCTAACATGATAATATCTTATTTTGATTGTATCTTAATACTCCGTTGAAATCTTTTCACGAAGACAACTAAAATTATCCATTAAATTTTCGAGTTTTCTGGGAACTTCATAAACAACTGATATTCTTGATCGATATGATGAGCTACTTGGTATGCAACCTGAAAGCTTCGATTTGATGCATTTGTTCTATCTTATGCTTCCAATCGAACTTTAATGAGTTTAGTTTTTTTAAAGCTAATGAAATATCTGAATCCATACGAGAGCTTATTGTTTTGATTGATTTGTCATTGATTTGTTTTGCTTTCTTTATTAGTATCTGGAAGTTTTTGATGTATTCTTTGTACTTTTTTTAATTCAACTTTAGCACTTTTAACATATCAAATATTTGTGTAGGTCTACGCCTGCCACTATTCCCCCTCTTCCTCTCGTCTGTATATTTGTACCACCATCTTGTTCAACATTATCTCTTCTGGGTATAAAATCAAAGTATTTCAGATTTCTTCCAAGAGAAACAAACAAAGAGTTAATCAAATAGAGAGGATTGAAGGTAGGAATTCTCTCTTGTTTCCTTGGAAATTTCTCAACGGCTCATATAAATGTTAAGGTAAGAATATCGTTTCGACGTATTTGTAAAAACGTGTGGAATATCAACCATTTAATATTTCCTTTCTCTTCCCAGATAAATTTCTTGATTTTTTCAGTTATGGGATAGAACCCAAACAAATTAGTTAAAATGGGACATATTCCCAACTTTTCGAAAACTCTAAGTCGAACCCACTTCCCCTTTCCCTAAATTTTAATCGATTAATTGGGACCCAATATTTTTAGAGATTGTTATAATACGACAAAACTAGTCACAATGAACTAAATTCCTTGTATCCTTGTTTATTTTATTTGATGGCCAAACTGCCTTATTAAGATGAGCTAGGTTTTGATTTAAAAGCTAGCCGATTGTGGTCGGTTTTTTAATTTATAAAAATAGGAGATTGTGTAGGGTGTTTCTCTTATGTAAAGAAGACATGCACAGTCGGCTAAGTTTTTATTTGTAAACTTAGCCGATTAATTATGTTATTTTTCATAAGTGAATAATTAAAAATGATCTGTGCCATATCGGCACACGTTGTAACATTTATCTTTTATCATGATGAATCCTGAACCTAACTAAATTACATATCATATGGTATTAATGTTCGATAAAAAGATTTAAAAAAAAGGTTTATCTAATTAATTATTGCTTCTAGTGAACATATAGTTGGCCTCTAATATATCCTCAAAATCTATTTAGGTTGAATCTCACACATTTCGTATTAGTATTTTATGATATTTTTTTAAAGATTAATTAGGATAGTTTGTACATGTATATACAATTATTTATCCTTCCGCTTTCCCTATCATTCCAAAATAAAAATGTGAAAAATTAGAAGAAGAAAAAAAAGGTCTGCACAGAAGATATTAAAATAAGTGCGATATTTCAGCCCAAAATATATGCAAGTATATATTTTTTTTCTCGTAAAAATACTGAATTTCTCAAAACTAATAACTTCCCTCAAATATTCATCGATCTCTGCAACATCTTTGGTTTTCACTTCAGATAAGTTAGTGAAACCCTTCAAATTCTCAGGTGATGCAGGTAAACTAAACGGATTTTAAATTCATTCTTTGATTTTCCATCTCATAGCTACTAAACTTTTTGGAAAGGGCGATTTAGTGATTTCAAATATCAGATTTATGATGTGTATGTGGTCGAGGAGAAAACATGTAGAACTCATTATGTAACTATGCTTTGTACATGTTTATTAATTGAAGAGTTTGATTCATAGGAATGTAAATGTTGGTTGTGATTTTTTGCACCAAACGTCTTCATATCACCAAGGTCATTTACAAACAATTTTGTACTTTGATTTGTTTCTAGATATGCTATAGGATTTTATTATTTATAAATTAATTGTAAATTATTTTTCTTTTTGGTGCATGATTTAACAAAAATAAAAATAAAAAATGAACTCGTTATCGAGGATTTTCTTTATAATTGATTTTTTATGCACAATCCTTCAGTGGCCTGGGAATAACTTAATTTTCATTTAATTTTGTGGATTTTATTGAAATTTTTTATTGTTAATTTTGAGAAATTATTTGGTTATTTATTTATTTGTAAATGGAGAATACGATGAAAAAAATAGAATAATGACATCATTAAAGCCAAAAGTCTTAATCATTTTTGTTTAATTGAATTTAATTTTTATTTATGATCCTAATTATGATAGAACCCAATTAATGTATACGCATAGATTATAGATTACAACTCTTGCACCCGTCAGATGTCTTTCGCTAAGATGAGATTGGGATGGTCGGATGCAACATTTGTCTCTCAAAATGTTATCTGACCGTTCAAAGCTGAAAAATCCCTTCTGTTTTGTATTATAGATACACTCACAAACGTTTAAGTTATAATGAAAACCTAGGCGATTTCAATAGGTTTCAATTTTGATATACTAGAATTTACCAGGTTGTAAATAAAACCTAGACGATTCTAAACACGGGAGCAGATCTCTTCGCCATTACCGATCAGAGAAGGATCCAATCCCCTCTATACTGGTAAACAAAATGCGTAAAACAAAAAGTAACTAAGGCACTTAGTCATTTTTCAGATCTAGGTACCTCTTATTCCACGATCCTAGAAAATAATAACCAAACAGTCCCCAAATTTTTTTGAGCAGCCCCTTAAAATACGTTATCATTTTTATACCATCATGTACGTATAAGCGTGTGATTAGATCTTATGTTAGAGCATTGCTAGTTTGAACCCTCCAAGCGTTGGTATGTCAAGGTTGGTTGTCATATTTTAGTATCAAAATTCATAAGTCGCTTGATCAGATTACTAGAGTGAATTTCGTTAGGTTAGACTAGGAAGTCTAGAAATGTTGAGACATACAAGTATTAATCTGAAGACCTGAAAATTTCGAAGACATGTCGACATCAACAATGACATCATCCTTCCACTTGAGGTTAGTAATACATGACTTGACTTGTTTTCATTTTTATATCGTAAGCTTTCTAATATATGAAAATATTAGACTTGATCATCATATTGTGATCAAAGTGTCAAGCAACAATATATCAGTAGTGATAATTGCTTTATATTGGTATATTGAATTACGAAGTATAATCCTTATCCTTTGAACTTCATAATTGAGACATCAACATAATATTTGTAACTCGTTACTACATTGTGTAGTGAACATAGGTTTGATTTCATACATAAAAAACTATGTTTAATTACATGATTTTGAGGAAGTAGACGTACGAACTTGTTTTGTAGTCGACAGGAAATCAAAATGATTGAGGGTCTAGTTTTCATTGAAGATCTTAAGGTTGTACCGATCCTAACCTATTTAGGGAATCAAACTAGAACCGATCCTAACTTATGTTGGGAGCCAAGATAGAACCGATCCCTACCTATATTGGGAGTTAATGTAGAACCGATCCTAATTTGTTTTAGGAGTCATGGTAGAACCGTTTCCAATAGGAAAAATCGATTTATTCAAGTCATGTACACTTTAAGGTTTATGTGATTTGAAAATTGAGTTTGCAAAATATTAAAGTTCAAGATGTCTACATAATGAGTAATTTGAACATGTGCTGAAATCTTATTTCTTAATTGTTCAAAGATATTCCTTGATACTCAAGGCGAGATCCCAAACCGAAATAGTAGATAACCTTTTTGAGATTTTCGAAATTAATATATTTTATTTTACCAACAAAATTATTATATTATTATGGTATTTAATTGAAATCTCGGATATTTCTTCTCCGGCGATTCACTCTGGTGATTGGAAACTCATTCCAATCTCGGATTCACCATGAATTCGTCTTGCACTTTTTGTGATTTTTTTTCATTTTGTTTTCTATACCACGGTTTACTCTTTTCCATGCTGTTTTCATTCCTTTTCATTGCCGAGTTTTGCATTTTATTAGGATTCTAGTCGTTTTCTTTTATTTTTTAGGGGTTTAACTTTGCTTCCATGACGAGAGTTACACGGACCTCTTCCCATACATCACTGCTCACACCTTCCTACCAGCTTCCCCCTACCTCCTCTCCTTCTTCAGTAGCAGTCGTCTCCGACAACGTTTGCCACTATCCTTTCAAGAGTCTCCATGGATGCCCTGATGGAGTTCATGGAAGAGGTTATGTCAAAGGGTCTTTCATGAAACACCTTCATGACAAACATCTTTTCTCGGAAGACAGCAAGAACACTGTTAGAGACTTGATTGCGAAGGATTTGATTGTGTATCGTGGTTTGGAGAAGGCTCTCTGCAACTTGCGAATGTGGTTGTGTAGCAGGTGCTTGTATCTGCATGCTTGGACGAAATCCTGCAAGGGGCGTGAAGGGACTGTACATGATTTTATTCCAGGGCCTTTCAACGGGGAAGGAACGGACTTTTTGATTCATGGTTTAGACAAACCAGAAGAGGTATAGGCTGTGGTGCAGGTTGTGAGTGTAGAAGATGTTAATGCTGTGGTTGGTGTAGTTTCAGGGGAGAATGACAGTGGTGCTATAGAGATTCTCTCTGCTGAATTGTTTAATTCTGTGCTTCAACGACAACTTCCTACTGTCACTTGCATCCCCACAAGTGCAGGCTTGCATTTTCGAGGGCTCTCAAGGTCTGTCTTGATCGGATTCTAGCAAGTCTAAGCACTTTGTCAGGGTGGTTACGTTTGCTCTTTCTTCCCATTTTCACTCTGTCATTGTATCAACCGAAGAGCTCTGCTGAAAGAAAGTCTGGTAATCGTAAGCGATTACAGGTGGCAGCAATTCTACAAGCGCTTAATGATTGGAAGGTGCCCCATGGTTGCTTCACTTTAGTGAATAAGTTGCTACGGCAGCCAATTCGGTGGGGTTCTAGGAAATCTGATGAGAAGAAGGCCGATGAGAAGCAGCAAGGGAAACTAATATTATAGCCTGTCAGAGGAAGATCAATTCATGGCACTTCGCAGCTGCCATACGATTTTTGTCCTTGTCTGGTGTTGCCCCTTATGATGAGAAGACTTATCTGGACTTATTGGAAAAACATCTGTTAGCCTCATTTCTTGAGGTTCCCATGGAAGATATCACTACGGATACCATCTTTGTGGATTCCAAGGCTGTTTTGGGAGCTATTAAAAGCTTCCCTAAAGGTACGTCGAGATGGTCTACGGGCGCAACACTTAGTCGATGTTCTTAGTGGAGCGGAGACAACAGTGGCGGATGACTTGCTTTTGTCTATTTTCGGGGTTGTCAACCTTTGGTTGGCTGGAAAATGTCCTAGTGAATTGGGCGAATAGATTTCTAGCGCCCCGATGACACCTTTGCTTAAGCCGGAAGGAGGTCTTAGGCCTATTGCATTTGGTACAATTTAGCGTAGATTGGTTTCTAAGGTGGATGCTTTTGCTGTCGGAAAGGATATGACTTCTTATTTAGGAGATTGCCAATTCGGGGTTGGTGTTCCTGTAGGAGGTGAAGGTATTTTACATGTTGTAAATCGCTTTTTAGAAATGAAGGGTCATTCGGAAAAAATGTCAAAGTTTCTAATTGACTTTTCTAATGCTTTCAACATGGTGAGCAGATCTCAGCTCATCAAGAAAGTCCGCCTTCATTGTCCAGGTATTTCTCGTTGGGTAGAATTTTGCTACTTACGTCCGGATAAGCTTTATTATGCCCAATATATTTTGTCTTCTGCACTTGGTGTGCAACAAGGTGATCCCCTCGGTCCCTTGTTATTTGCATTGACACTTCACCCCTTAGTAAATACCATTGCTTCTCGATGCAAACTTGATTTACACGCCCGGTACCTTGATGATGGTAAAATTTTTGGTGATACATTAGAGGTAGCTAAGGCTTTGCGTATAATTGAAACTGAAGGACCAGACAGGGGGTTACACCTCAATATAAAGAAAGAGGAAGTCTTTTGGCCTTCCCTTGATCCCAGGAGTACAACGGATGGTGTTTTTCCTCCGGATATTGGTAGACCTTCTAAGGGAGTTAAACTTTTGGGCGGTCCAGTGAGTTTAGATATGGACTTCATTAGTGACATGTTGTTGAATAAGGTGCACAAAACTGTTCAACTAATGGACGCGATCAAAAAACTCAAGGACCCTCAAAGTGAGATGCTTTTACTTCGCAATTGTACGGGTGTGTGTAGACTTTATTTTGCAATGCGAACTACCAATCCTGCTGCTCTACAACCTGCCACCGATCTCTTTGATGACCAACTATATCAATATTTGAGGCTTCTTATTACTGGGGATGGTGCGGGTTTTGGTCCTCTACAGAAGAGATTATCTACCTTACCTATCAAGGATGGTGGACTTGGAATTTATACCATGGCTAACACTCGTGCTTACTTTTATCTTACTTTTCAGAGCCAGACTACTTCAGTGCAGAAAGTGATCCTTGATAATTTATTCTCAACGGACAAATGTTCAGCTTATCAGTTGGCTATTCAGACCTTCACCCAGGTATGTGTATTACCGTATACTTACTGTGTCAATGATACTTCCCCCCCTTCTATGCATTACATGGAAGTAGTTTATTTTGATGCAGTTAAGAAGCAAATCCCAGACCAATTTCATATGTCTGCAAGAGATTCCATTATGTGTCAATGTAACCATGTCAAGCATGCACAAGACTATCTTTTTGCGGTACCCATTAGTGGGCTTAATCAATGCCTTGGACCTAGACAATTTAGAGCTGTGCTTTGTTATCGCCTTGGTATCCCTCTGTTTGTTGAGAATAGTTTATGCCCAAGTTGTAACAAATCTATGGACATTTTTGGAGATCATGCGCTTCATTGTGCTAAAGATATTGGATATAAGTTTCGCCATGATATTGTTCGTGATGTTATCATTGACATTTGTTACAAACCCAATGTACCTTCGCGCAAGGAGGTTTCTCTCGGTCTTCAGACGGATGATGACAGAGATTTAAAATCTGCTGATATCCTTGTTCTTAACTGGAAAAATGGGCAAGATGTTTGTATGGATGTTACAGGTGTCTCTCCATTCACTGGTGATGGTGTCCGCTCCTTCGCTCCTGGTAAGGCTATTTCTGGTGAAGTTTCACGTAAACATACCAAATACTCGGACAAGTGTGCTGCACATGGATATGGTTTGGGTTTTCTAGCTTTCTCTACCTTAGGGAAACTTGGTGAGGATACTCTGTTTTTTTTAAGCGTCTAAAGAATTGTTTGGTTAGCAATGATGCTAGTAGCGGCTTAGGTAGTTTCATTTTTTATCGTTTAGACGTTGCAATTCAAAGAGGAGTTGGGGGCCATCTTGTCGCTAGGTTACCAACCAAAAGCTTTGTGTAATCGTTTATTGTATTTTTTTTAATTAATATTAATACTAATTATAAAATTGAAAAAAAAAAATCAAAACATATCTCTGGAAATATATATTAGTAAAGTGATAGATAATATTGAATTGTCCATGAAGATTCTGGTTATACAGTTGGATATTGGTTGGAATTAGATTAAACCATATTTCGGCTGTGGAAATTCCTAGGTGTCCAAACTACCTTGGTCTATAAATAGTGAAGTTTGTTCTTCTTACAAACTTATCATGATCCAGGAAAACTTAATTCTTGTCGTTTCTGGTGTAGTCGACTAATAGTATTCTCGTAATACTATCTTTGAGAGGAGAGTAACCTAATTAGGCGAAATATCTTACGTCCGCTAGTTCAAAGACTTCTTTGGGATCAAGAAGCATCTACTAGTACCATGGTAAACTAGAATTGCATTGTTATTTTAGTTTTCAATTATCGATTTGATTGACTAACGATTGTTAACTCTTGATTGCACCAAGTAAGTTTATTCTTGAGAGTCTTTTCTTCCGACATAAGTTCACTCAAACTAGATCAAGATATTAACGTTGAATTGTGATCATCCATTGTTAACAGACTCTGTTGTGTGCATGACCGATCATAAGTTAGGAATCAAGTTCTTTTATTGTGTAGGTATAAAAAACTATTGAAGATTGAAGACAAGAAATTTTTCTTATTGGTTTCGTATCTTTGTGAATTGCTTCATGCACAAACTTGATCGTCTGGGATCCGACCATATCTAGTTTATCTTTTGATAGACTTGTTATTACTAGTCGTACTTCAATCGACAAGCTATCATTTGGTGGTACTTTTCAGTATCCGAATCTGGTAGTTCTGTTTGACTCGATCTGGTTAACTGGATTAATCCGTATCATGGAATATCTAAACCCGACAAAGGAGTTTAATTGATTTTAAACAAAAAATCCTGTCACACTCAACATATATTATCTCTGATTGATTTCCTGAGATAGAAGTGTGGTTACCAAACAGATTAGTCCTTTAAAGTTTGGAAGAAGACCGAAAGGTTTGAGTGCCTAAAGTCTCCAGAGAGGCTGAAGCAACTTAAGATAGTGGAGTCTATCTTAGAATTTACGTACGTTTCCAGATTGTTTGTAGGCAGAGGGATACTGAGGAAACTAGGTAACTAGGGTAGTTTACTTGGTCTCAACTATACGAATTTGGTAGGTTTTTTGCATATAGGCTTAATTCCGAGAGTATTCAAAAATGGACTAGGTCCCGAGGTTTTTCTACATTTGCGGTTTCCTCGTTAACAAAATCTTACTGTGTCTTTACTTCATCATTTAGTTTAACACGGCCAGACGCATGTAGTAAATTGAGATCCTCATAAGTCAAATCAGGGGGAGGATCCGGTACACATAAAACAAAATTCAACGCACGACACCGAATGTGATTTTAATATCATGGACAAGCTCGGTCACAGCTAAAAGGCGCTCAGGCATGGGTTGTTGGAAATAAAAGTTAATTCCATAATCACTCAGGCGAGTTGGGACTTTGAAAATAAAACAATCGGAGCTAGCGCGGATCGCTGAAATATCAGAATCATAAAAGGGCAGAAAGGGGCGATGAACCCATTGGTCAAACCACACTTGTCGAGCTGCACAGTCAGGGTTATAGGACATCTCCATGAACTTACCAGCGTGAAAACCATGGAGGTAACCAAGTAACACCGCCATCACCGAATCAAAATTTGACGCTGACAACACCTGTGATGAGTCCAAATTCAAACCTTCTAACGGAGACGTAAATCGTAATCCGCCGGTCCGGAACGATCGTCATGGTAAGGAAAATGCTCGAAGTCTTTAGCTACATCCATGAACTTCGTTATATCGCCCTTAGTCACCTTTCCTCTGCCGCGCCAAAGAGCCATTCTCGGATAACTATAAGTGGAAGTACTCACACTAAGAGTACCATCAGCCTATTGAACCTTCTCTTCACGATGAACAGCTAATAGATTAGGGTCGGGAGCATACTCAAGAGGATGCTCCCAGGACCACGCCTGCATGAAAGAAGCAGGACAAAAGTCTCGACCTCATGAACTGCGTTGACTCTACGGATATCATGGCAAAGTAGATCCAATTGACGATATAGGCCGCCCAAAAACATCGGAGCCAGAATAAAAGAAACACTGCGCGACATTAATATAGCCATGAGCATGAACTCGCGCTTAATAGTATTCCGGGGACTGTATTCGAAAACATCATGGCAAAGCCAGAACAAGATGAAGGCCGCCAACTCGGTGCGAGGGTTCTCCTCTTTCCTAAGGGGGGGGGGGGGGGGTTGACCTTCTTATTGACCATCTTTGGAGCCCAGTATTTAATCCATAGGGGTAAAAGTGGCGCATCTGTGATGTTTAATATCAAAATCAGGAGTGACAGTACGCGTAGGCGGGGTAGCCGGGACATGAAGTGACTCATGGGCGCGGATAGAGCTGGAAAGTAGGCACTCACCTGTTGGACGTGGTGAAAGGGGTTTCTTACCTTCAGTTGCTTTGCATTTACCCTTGGTCGCGGAAGTCAATTTATCTTTCTGATCAGCGGCTTTAGGGTTGCCCCATTTCCTCGGTACCTTTTCGTTGCGTGAATCATCCTTACAATCTAGTAATAAGCCCACAACTTCTTATCCTCATTTTGTGGTGGCTTTTGTTTGGAAAAAAATCATAATGTTGTCTCCCGATTGAAGCGATTGAATTCTGGATCTTTGTTGCAAATATGTTGCAATAAAGTTAGGTGATGAATACGAAGATGCTTTTCCTAGTTTAGCCAATACTATAGTTCATCACTAGTTCGGATGTTGCGCCATTTGAATTTGAGCCGTTGACTAGTTTTGGAAGGCGTCCAAAGGTTTCTTTGTTCCGGTCCATAAGGACTTCGCCAGTTATAATTAGCTTTAACTGATGAAGTATTTTTCTAAATACATTGCCCTTTTTGTACCAAAAAAAGAAAGAATCTTGTGGAACTAGAAAATAGAGAAGGAGACACAAAGTAAAGGGGAAGAAGAAAGAAAGATTTTTTATTAAAGTGTACAATATACAAATATTATAGCCTCTATTTATAGGACTTGACACAAAGACATCCCAATAATAAACGAGATTCACCCTGGATATTCTTAAAATAATTGCACGTTTATAACAAACAAAAGAATGTTTACCAAAAAAAATAAGGTTGGTTTCTGCTTAATGATCGGAAGCTTATCCAAATATCTGAAGCAAATGTTGATATATCTGAAGCAAATGTTGATGATGCATCTGAGAAGAACTGACTTGAAAAAATAACAAACAATCATTTGCGAACTTGCTAGCATGGAGGTTGGTTTTGGTATTATGCCTCCCTTCTGGTATGGGTAGGTGTGTCTCACCTTCTTTTTTCCGGTCAAGATAAAAAAACAAGGAAAATTTGTTGTTTGGTCCTAGGCCCATATAGTTATTTATAGTATGGTCCAACCGGATTTTATCCTTATCCTAAGGTCCAAAGTTTTTTAAATCAAGAAAATGATTACTATACCCTACAAATAAACACGTGTGAAACAACATATTTCTCGGTATTCCATATATGTATTGCTGATCTATAATCTAAAAAACAAATGCATGTTAAAAACAAGTAATAAGTCAATGAAAAACAAAATCAAACACTTTTATTTCACTATTCCATATACATATACTTGTGGATCAAATATTTTTTTTTTATAAAACTATAAAGAATAACAAAACCAAAGCAGTATGTTTCAGTATTCCATATATGTACTGCTGATTCATAATCTAAAAATCAACTGCATGTCAAAAACAAGTAATGAATCTATAAAATTACAGTACTGAAACACTTCTATTTCAGTATTCCATATACGTACTTCTGGATTATACAAAAAAATGATAAAACTATTTAAAAAAATAAAAAAACTAGCAATAGACTTGTATCCCACACTCTCATTTCTCCTTTAATTTCCCATACAAACACCACCTGCAAAAAAAGGTTCAATATTTATTAGGCTATAACATTCGTAAATCGATTTCAGAGAATCCAAAACCAAATCAAAGCAGTATTTTTCTGTATGTCATATATGTACTACTGCATTCATAATCTAAAAATCAACTGCATGTCAAAGAAAATTCATGAATCTATGAAAAAGCAGAACTGAAACACTTTTGTTTCAGTATTCCATATATGTACTTCCGAATTAAAAAGGAGAAGAAGAAGAAGATAAAACTATAAAAATAGCAAAATCAAAGCAATAATTTTCAGTATACCATATACGTACTGCTGATTCATAACTTAAAAATCAATTTCCTGTCAAAAATAAGTAATGAATATGTGAAAAACAGAATTGCACACTTTTATTTCAGTATTCCATATATGTACTTCTGGATCAAACAAAAAAAGTAATAAAACTATAAAATAAATAAAAAAATCAAATCAAATCAATATTCTTCGACATGCCATATATGTACTGCATTATTTTTCAGTATGCAATATGTGTACTTCTGAAACTCTTGTATTTCAGTATTCCATATACGTACTTCTGGATAAAACAAAAAAAAGGCAACAAAACCGTAAAAATTAACAAAATTTTCAGTACGCCATCTATGTACTGCTGTATTTTTCAGTATGCCATATATGTACTTCTGAAAAGTGGTAAAATCAAAAGCAATATTTTCCAGTGTGGCGTATATGTACTTCTGAAAAAAGCTTTTATCTCAGTATTCCATATATGTACTCCTGGATTAAACAACAAAAGTGATAAAATTCTATAAAAAAACAATAACAAACCAAAGCAGTAATGAATCTATATATGAAAAATCAGAATCTGAACACTTTTATTTCAGTATTTCATATATATACTTCTGGATCAGACAAAAAAAAGTGATAATACTATAAAAAACTAACAAAATCAAAGCAGTATTTTTCAGTATGACATATATGTACTGCTGATTCATAATCTAAAAACAGTTGTATGTCAAAAACAACTAACGAATCTATGCAAAAACAGAATTGAAACACTTTTATTTATATATTTTGTATATGTAATTCTGAATCAAATAAAAAAACTTTGTAAATCTAGGTTTTTGTCAGTACTGCAGATATGTACTGTCGATTCATACACAAAAACAAACTCAAACAAATCTAAAACCAACAAGATGAAACTGATATAACCAAATCTACTGAAGAAATGAACAAAAAACGTGATTATTCATCTAGATCTGAAATATTTTCATAAAAATAAAATAAGCAATCAATCATTCATAAAACGATTAGATATTAAAAATCCTAAAAGAACAATCAAGCATCCATTATACGAAGATGAAAACGTCACGAACTCGATCAGATCTTCATGTTTCAGTTGAGAAACAAAAAAAAATGGAGAGAAGATTACGTACGCATAATAAGAGAGAAGATTACCTGGAAACCACGAAAGATCTTCGTAAGCAATCTTCATAAAAAAATGAATTGGAGAGAAGATTTTGTAAGAGGCAGTAGCAGAGAAGATGAGAGGGAGAGAGAAAAACGGATCTGAGCATGGAAAAAAAAATGAAAAAACCTAGATTATATTTGTGTTATAGTAGAAGGCTATTTCGGGAAATCTAAATATCTACTTAATAGGTTCCGCACGTGTACAGGACCTGGGCTTAAAAAATTGGGTCCATTTTTATGTTTTCTTTTAATTATGGACCTCCGGTTACTGGGTTTTAGTGGGTGGACCTGCCACTAATTAGTATCACTATATTAATACCTATGGGTAATTCCTACAAAAAAAAAAACAAAAAGTATGTCGTATTGAGACACGTTTCAGTAAACGTAATCCAAACACCATTTGCCATTTGAAGGCAAATTCAATCTTCATTTTTTTTTTCTGGCTTA
Organism: Papaver somniferum; assembly: GCF_003573695.1. Classification (NCBI taxonomy): domain Eukaryota; kingdom Viridiplantae; phylum Streptophyta; class Magnoliopsida; order Ranunculales; family Papaveraceae; genus Papaver; species Papaver somniferum. Next base: position 54,507,313 of record NC_039363.1, read on the forward strand.
TCCGGTACATCCACTAAATGTTGGTCCCAATATTAAATTCTCCCAATTCAATTCCCAAGGTTTTCTTCAAATCGAAATTCTTTCCAGCAACGAAATCTTTACCTGATTTACCTAAAAAAGGAGTACACATACTTGTCGCTGCGAATTAAGTCAGAACTCCATAATTGGTAAACGAAGATGGCGGATGTAAAATCTGTTGGAGTAATTGGTGGAGGGCAGATGGGTTCAGGAATAGCTCAGCTTGCTGCAGTTGCTGGAATCGGTGTTTGGCTTGTTGATTTAGACTCAGAAGCACTTAAAAGAGCAACCCAATCAATCACCAACTCAGTACAACGATTCGTTTCCAAGGGACAAATCTCTCGGGTATATTTTTCTTCAATGTTTTTTAACTTGGTGGATATTTAATTTTTCATTTCTTAGTTTCCTTGGATTATGCTGAATTCATACTTTTTATGAGGAACTTATGCCTGTTTTTCTTTCTTTTGTAATCATGGTAATGGAGTTGATTCAACGCTCAAAAGGATTTTATGATCCCTAGTAAATTTCTGTATTTGGAATTCATTACGATTGTTTCTGTTTATTTACATATTTCTTACACGGTTATACTTGTGGTATTAATCTGTCTTTTCAAGTATAATTTTGACTGTACCTGCATATCCCTGCTGAGGTTCATGGAAACATGGCAAGTTACTAATTGCATTGATTGCTCATCAAAGCTGTTCCCGTCATGTTCCACTATGTGTATAACTATTTAATTTATACACTTCACTTGGCTTGTTTCCGAGAATGATCTTCTTTGGCATGTAGATCAAGATCAAACCATCTATTATCACCACTTATTCACTGGATCCAACATAAGTAATATGCTCAAGGGCATCCCCATGCCCTAGTCCTTGAAAGTCCCATAATTATACCAGCTTTATTGTGCAGTCTAGCTATATCATTTGGATCATGTTTGGAGATGAGTAGTTTTTCTACTTCTCTGTTTTATGCTAGTGATATGATATTTTATTGGTTCCTTAAAATTTGGTTTCGCAGGAAGTAGCTACTAATGCTCTTAAGAATCTCAAATGTACGTCGAATTTGGAAGATCTCCAGTCAGCTGATGTTATTATTGAAGCCATTGTAGAATCTGAAGATGTAAAGAAGAAACTTTTTTCTGAACTAGATAGGATTGCAAAACCTTCTGCAATTTTGGCTTCTAATACAAGTTCAATATCCATTACTCGTATAGCATCTGCAACTAGCCGACCCTGCCAGGTCTTTACTCTTCCCTAGAGTACTTGTTACTCTTTATTTTGTTATCCAAATTTAAAAGTTTTATTTGATATACCTAGTCTACATGTCAACGTAATGGAATTTTAAAATTGGCACTCGAAATCTCAAGGTCGTTATGCAAACACCAACACTGGCGGCGTGTCTGTTGTACATCAAAGATTACACTACAAGTGCCTTCAAAAGTAGAAGCTAAACCTTGCTTTTTATTTTACCAGGTCATAGGTATGCATTTTATGAACCCCCCTCCTATTATGAAATTGGTTGAGATTGTAAGAGGCGCAGATACGTCTAATGAGACCTTTATGACCGTAAAAACCATGGCAGAGAGGTTAGTTTTTCCCTAAACCAACTTTCTGAAATACAGTGTGTATTTTTCTCCATCGTGCTAATCTTCATGATAACATCTCTTCCTTGAGGCAACTAATAACATTAAACCAAAACCTGCAGGTTTGGGAAAATAATTGTATGCTCTCAAGATTATCCAGGCTTCATTGTGAATAGGATACTCATACCAATGATAAATGAAGCCTTTTTTACCCTCTACACAGGGGTGGCTACGAGAGAAGATATTGATACCGGAATGAAACTGGGTACAAACCAGCCAATGGGTCCTTTAGAACTTGCAGATTTCATTGGATTGGATGTTTGTTTATCTATAATAAAGGTACTCCATGTTGGCTTAGGGGATAGCAAGTACAGACCATGCCCGCTTCTTGTGCAGTATGTTGATGCTGGACGACTTGGACGCAAAAGAGGTATTGGTGTATACACTTATGGTAAACAACAGGAATTAGTCAAATCTTCGTCTAGACTTTGAACTGTTTGCAAGTTAGAAACTATCAATAGCTAGTGCATCTATTTATTAATCCTGTATCTGAGTGGTTAATCTATTCAGGATGAATAATAACCCTCTGCTCGTTCCTATAACGGCACTTTCAATAAACTAATTGTTTGCTACAGATCAATTTGACCTCTCTATGCTTTTTCTATGTCTGTGCTAGCACTCATTGTTTTATAAATATTGTTACAAGAATGGGGGGTAGATTAGAATTAGCACACTCAAATAGGCTAAAAGGTCCACTTTTATGGGTTGAAACAATGAGTCATCTTGAAGTGCTTAAGAAATATAGTTAGCAGACATCTTTTGTTATATTTCTCTAATAGCAGCAATTGTCGGAATGAGCTTCAGCAGTTTATCATTATATTTGCTTAATCAGAGCAGTAAGGTTAGGTGTTATTCGATCAAAATGAGATTATGTTATGAAGACCTGATGCTTCTGAAATTAAAGTCGAATGATCTGTTTGGTAATCTGCCGAATGATATGCCTCACACATGAAGATAAGTGCTTAGAGGAGTTTGATCTTTTTCATATGGTGCATTTTGATTTAGGAAAACCTGTTCACTGTAGGGATGATTAAGTTCCTGCATTAATTCATTAAACCTACACGCGGAAGAAATGAGGTGAGGAATAAAACTCATTAGGAGATTATGGCATCTTATGGAGTATATATTTATTAAAAAAAATTGCAGCTTCTGAGGAGTTTGTCATTACGCTTGTGGCGGTTAAGACGAAGCATGCAAATTGGCAAGTGTTAGGCTACTTAATATCTCCGTTTATCAGTACGTGCCAGGAACTTCCTATTTTTCTCGGGTTATAAGTTCAGCGTAATATCTGAAAGCTTGTAATAGACACTATCATCTCCCCTTTTCTTCCATTATTTTTGTAGCTTGAATTGATATATGTTCTTCATCACAACCTTGGTGTTAAGGTCACAGGTTTGATCCCAGTTTAGAAACCCATAAAATCCCTGTTGCTGAGTTATCATGTGGAGTTGGTCCTTTAGAACTTCAAATAGGTTTTTAAACGACAAACTGTCCATCCATCTCCTTCTGCTTTGGAGCTTAATACTGCTTGAGATTTGCTTCTGAGAATTGCTCTAGTTCTTGCAGAACTTTGAGGTACTTAAATACTCGCTGCATTGGTACATGGTTATTAATGGTGTCATTGAGGTGAAGGGTTTATAGTTTCTAAATCAATTTGTGTACTAAATTGGGTAGAAAGTTTGGAAGTTGATGAATTAATTAAACTTTTTTTTTCTTCCCTATTTGGTTTAGATGATAGATGATGCAAATGAGTGTTAGATTAGCAGTTTGTATCTGTATATTTTGCAGACTCTTTTGTTTTTTTTATACATACAGTATAAATTGTGCCTGCATATATTTTCTTTCAGATTTGCATATATATGATATTTTGAAAAAGTTAAGTTAAAAATGCAAGTTTTTCTTAATTGGAAATTTTAAAATATAATATCGATTTTGCAAGATGTTAGTGCTATTTTCATTTCAAAATTAATGCATATCAACAGATGTTTATTGGATTTTCAAATTTCATAATGATGGGTCTGTAAATTGTATTTTTCCAATAATTCCAAAACAGAATTGCAGAGTTAAGAGATACCATGTAAGATAAGCATGCTTACCATGTATTGCATCATATTTATATCCTCTCTGTTCTTTCTTTGGCTCATAGTGCATATATGAATAAATACCATCATGAATACATAGATACATGAAAAAGACATGGTGTTTAGTGCTAAAGCTCGTTTCATGACTTCATCATTGAACTTCAAACATTTAAAACCAGAGTAGACTAGTGTAGAGAGACAAATGGAGTGCCAAGTTTCAAGCATCTCTTCTCCGAATGGTCTAATGGTTATCCCAACACCATCTCTGCCACACCATCTGTCACACATTCCACCCCGTCGAGACGCCCTTTCTCCCTCTCTCTCCTCTAATGGAGAAACAAACCTTCTTCCTCTTCTTCAACAAACCCTCTGCATTTCTTGACGCGTTTTTCTTCTCTTCTCTCCACTTGTCCCTTGTTCGCTGGCCGCCATTTTTACTCCATCATCAAAACCCATCACCACCTCCAATACATTTTTTCACCGCTACAGTACAGGCTAGACCACCAACCAACCCAACCTCCTTATTTTTTTACTTGCCCTCCTCTTTTATCTTTAATCAAAACAAACAATCTTCTCCTAATCATTTCATCGTCTTATGGATCCTAGAAATGTATACGGAGAAGAATCTCATGATCATCAAGGAGATGGAGACTATCTGAGAACAATTAAGGAAGGTCATTATAAACCCCAAGTGGGTGTGCCACAATTTTCTTATATTTCAAATCAGAGTTGTGCATCAACTTCTTATATTTCAAACCAGAATTGTGCAGCAATTTCTTATAACTATTTTAGACAACCCCAGATTGATCAATCTCAGTATTACCCGAATGTACATTGTTCTGAGTTTGTAAACCCATCTTTATTTCCTTCAATTGATCAAAATGGACTACTGCCCACTTCATCAATGGGGTTTTTCCATCGTGGGTTTCATTCACAGAGACAAATCATTGCTACTAGACATAGATTTGTGGATTCTTCATGCAGAATTCAAAGACCAAGAAGATGGGGACCTTCAGTAACAAAAGCAGCAAGAATCAAGAGAAAAATGGTTAGACAAAGAAGTTTGATTTCTGCTAGACTTGGTTTGTTAAGTGATACTAATGCTGCTACTAGTACTAATACTACTTCAGCAATTAGTCTATCTTCTAGTAGAAAACAACCATTGTCCTCTACTCCAACTAACCAAGACAATGCAGATGTGTATACATTAATGACTCCTGATAACAAAGTGGGTTCAAATTAAACTTCCAATCGAGTTTCTCAGTTTCTAGTTATTGTTATTTGAATTTTGAAATTCTTTCATGCTTTTATGCATGCATAATGAAACAGTTTATTGCTGCTTTTTATTTGGTAACATAGTAGTTCTTGAAATTTTTAATTGTGCAGAGATTGAAGTTCATACTGCAGAAGGAGTTGAAAAACAGTGATGTTAACTCTCTAGGAAGGATTGTCCTGCCAAAGGTGAGATTTTCCCCTTGGCCTTTTCTTCATTTGTCTTTCTGGGTTTGTCTCTCATTTTTAGAGAGATAGAGAAGAACCCTATATTATTTTTTTCATTCTGACTTACTTCTCTGCAAAGCTGTAGCTTAGACTGGCCAATAACTGAATTCATCTCCCTCCTGTTGTTTCCAGTCCTTGTAGAAAGCAACTTTTTTAAATATGGGCTTCACTATCTAGTGTAACTGAGACATCCCCCTCAAAAGGAATTTGAATAGTTAATTAACATATGTATATCCTGTTTTTATATCTTAAGCATGTTTTCTTTTTCATGACACTTTTTTTTTGTATGAAAATTGTGGATAATCAGAAAGATTCAGAGGCACATCTACCAAGCCTCACAGTGAAGGAGGGCATCCAAATAGCAGTTAGGGAGGTACTTTCTCCAAAAGTGTGGTTCATGAGATATAGGTGGGTTATATCACTCCAATGTTTAATTTTTCTTAGTACCTCCATGTGTAGGTTAATAAATTTTATTTCTTGTTCATTATAAGCAAGTTTGTTTTTGTGCTTACTCAATCTAGGTTTTGGCCTAATAACAAGAGCAGAATGTATGTATTGGAAAATACAGGTAAAACCCACTTCATAATCTTTGAAAAATGTCGTTGAAGACTGTTGTTTAGTTACTAATTTTGGTCTCTCTTTCTATACAGGGGAATATGTAAAGCAGAATGAGCTCAAATGTGGAGATTTTGTAATTCTCTATCAAGACGAGAACAAACAGCTTGTGAGTTCTCTCTCTATTAAAAACAAAAATGCCAGTAGAAAACAACGGTTATATTTTTTGAAATCCAAATTTTATAGAAACTGACTTGAATTCTCAAAATTTCATCATAATTACGGAAGTACCAGCTAAATAAGGAGAAAACAAAAGGTGGTAGGAAAAAGACATGAAAAACTTAAAGTTACTTGACACGTTTTGTGGTAATTTTTCTTGGCAGTTGGATTTGTCTATTTTTTCTGGTATGGCAGTACATTGAATGGTGATGCACGTGCACTGCATCTCAGCTGGATGCTAGTGCAACAACTTACAACCTAATAGTATACACTTGGCACAAACTATGTGAGCACACTGTTTGGATATGGGTACACCTCTGGGAGTTTGTTAATAGGGTTTGGCTTCTATTAGTAACAGCCAAAGCCAAAGGAATCGGAACAGATTTTCTGTTTCATGTCCTGCATTTTGCAGTTTTAGCCAGAACCACCATGGCACTTCCCATTCATTCCACCTAGGATTGACAAAATAATGAAGCCCAAACCCATCTGTACCATTAGAATAGGCATTAGATGACACACGAACATTGATCACAACATTTTGTATTGCATTGTTATGCATACTTTCATTTTAAGTTAGCATGTGGAACTATACGAGTTTGCTGCATATATAAAATCTTGTTCGATTAATGATGTTCACTGGATTAGCTTTGAGATATTGAGTTTTCCATGAGGAGTATTTGTCTTTACTAACATTATCCGTGTTAGACATTGTTTTGAAATTAATCCAACACAAATAGTATAAGTTCAGTGGAAGTGTTGTGGTATGAATTTGCATTTGCGATAGTCCTTCTCACGGTATACATTTTTTGTGTGAGATAGTACATTTCCTTCCAGAAGGCCCAAAGACCAACTCTAGAAGGAGAACCGAACAAGGAAGAGAAAGAATCTCGAACAGGTCTAGAGAGAGAACATGAAAGCCCCCATGCGGAGGTAGAAGATCAAAGGCTTCTAATATCCGAGGATATGTTGAGACAACAGGGAATAGGATTTCATGAACCATCGACATCCTCAAACACTTTAGCAGTGGAGGGAGATTTATTTTGTCTCGATGGTACAATATATCTAGACCTCAGTAATTGTAACCTCAGTGAACTAGATATTTTACCAAACTTCGATGACTCTGATCTTTCCCTCTATGATGACCTGATTGATGACTTCAATCAAGATTTTGGCACGGCCAAGGCTGATCCTTCGAAAACAGCAAAATAAAGTTGCAATTATCATCTTGGGGAGTTTTTTGGTTCTACTAAATTTTTTGGTTCGCATATACTTATGATGTGAGAGAAAAGGAAATAAAGTTCTCATCTCTTGATCGTTCACTTGTAGTTTCTTGGGGTATATATGTTTAGTTCTGTACATAAAAGTAATGAAAAATATATTTCGAATCTTTGAAAGCTCTTCAAAGTGTGCATAGACAGTAACATTAAGCTTGAGAATTTTTTTGTTGTTCTTAAATATACAACCACACAGGTTTGAAGAACAAACAAGATCGATGACTTTTGTATTTGATGATGAAGAAGAAATTTCGAGTTCTAACTTGCTTAATCTTGAAACATGAGCACAAGCATGAAATGTTCATTGGATTATCACATTTATTGTTCAACCAAGAACAACCCATTTGAGGATAATTCTTATTGTTTAACAAACTATGTTTGGAAAAAAAGATCTTAAAAACATCAAGTTGTATTAATAATGTTCACAAACTTATTTTTTTAGTTCGCCAACTATGCAAAAACTTAATGCTGCTGAACCCAAAGTGCATTACAAACTTATTTTCTAGTTTGCGAACTATGCAGTTTCCATTTTTATGAATTTGCTTGATAAAATAGCTTGCGAACTATGCACTTTTGGGGTGTTCATGGAACTTTTTAGTTGCTCTTATTGATCTACGTATTTATTAATTCGCCAGCACTTTTGAGTTGTTCCTGAGGCTTTTAAACATCCCGAGTTCGCAAACCAAAATTTTTAATTCGCAAACTGGTCTTTTTTTACTAAACTCCATATTTGCTTGATGGTTCACGAACTATATGGTTAACCAGTGAAATAATGATGGATAGTTCTTCTTTACACGTATATGTACACCTTCTTCTTTGTCAAGAAATCTTTTCATATGATTTTGGTTGCGATTCTTGGTGTATTTTCTTGTGGAAAAGGTTAATTATTGAGTAAATAAAATCTTGTTAATACAAGTTTGTATCTTAGTTAAGAAGATATCAATACTTGATCCTTAGGACTATTTTGTTAATTGTTTGGTTTCCTTGAGAAAGTTCAGTGTTATCATATTTTTATGATTAGAATACCGTCTCATGATTATTGTTTCTCAAAAGTTTGTTTTTAACTTTGACGCCCGTAACTGGCTCGGAGTAAAACTTTTGATGATGATGGATACAAACTTACTGTAAATTTGTTTTTGTCCCTGAAAATCCTTTACCTGGAAAAATCGTTTTTGTTGCTCTCTTTGAAAATGACAACCAATAGGGGAGAGTTCAATTTTGAACTTGTACTTAATCGTTATATCTTTGTCGGAAGTGTGGTTGTAGAATTTCAGGAGATAATTATACGTTTAAATCTCTCCTTAGTGAAGATTTATTGGAATCATCTTTAGAAACGGATATGTTATCCTTAGTCTTGACAATCACTTAAAAGGTGTAGCTCATCAAGATCCTTATATTCGAAATCTTTGTCAATTTGTAGATAAAAAAAAGGTGATTATTTATTATTAATTCTACTAAGACATGTTTTTTTGGAGCGATGTCTAGGGGGGTTGAATTAGTTGTGCGTGTAAATGCAAAAATTAGCAAAAAGAGGCAAAGAGGGAGAACATATTACCCTAATGTTGCTTTAAAGTTTTGGTACAATGGAGTTTAAGGTAGGTAAAGGTACTATGTATTGGCATGACAACTTGAATAGATTGATTATCCAATCTATGCTCTCAAATCGGATCAGTATTCTTAAAAAGTTATTATTAAGCTACGGATCTTCAATAATAAGGTGTTGAGCGAACACATGTAGGACTATAAAATAATTTGAAGAACGAAAAAAATTCAACATACGTTGAAAATTCAAGAAATTAATAAGTATTATTGAGATTGAAATGAAAGTTTTTTTGTTATTTAAATAAATGTGTAATTGACAAAGGGGGAGATTATCAACGTATCGCTCGGTTGAACCCAAAAGTTTTGGTATGTCAAGATTGTTATTAATTTTAGTCGATCAAAACTATGTCTTAATTTATTATTTACAAAAGTTAGTCTCGGATTAGGATTAGAATTAGGTAGTGAGTAATAGAATTCACCGAATAACCCTTGAAGATTGAAGACTGAAGATCATACGAAGACATCAACGAGAACTTCATCAACAAAGGTATGTGAAGACTGATTCATTTTGGAACTCTTGTTTATTGTACATTTTTATCAATCAAAACAAAATGCTTACTCTTTGGAACAATTCTTATGACGGTGAATATACCTTTGTGTATACACCCAAAGAGAACCTAAGATGTGAATCAGACTAAAGCTACCATGCCTCAAATTTTCTCAATTTTCTATAATTTCATCCTAATATGAGCAGCTAATCAGTTTTTTATAGGCTTTAATGGCCAATTGTTTATAAAAATGAAATTGATCAATTGGGAGTAAGGGATAATATACAATGGAGGCGGAGAAATTTAGGGTCTCTGCAAGAAGATCTTTTCTTATATCCTCTTTTCAACTTCAACGCGCACCGTCTGGCAGCAGTAAAGGAATTTTTAATTGCTCAAACAAGTAATCATTAACCTAGAGTGAAGACTAAACGTATTCAGTTCACCCTATTTGGATTTTTATTGATCTAGTGCTTGTTTATTGGAAATTTCGTAATCGTTTTATGACATTTGGCGAAAAAATTCCCAAAATTTTACATCTCATTGCAATTTTGTCTCAAAACTCTTGTCAAATTTAGGTTTTTTTTTAATCTGCTAAGCAATCATGTTTTCCATTGGAAATTAAGTTTTTGAAGATGCTCTCTAATTTACATGCTCACCAATCTTTTCTACCCCTATTTAAACTCTGAGTTTCGGGTTTTGCTTTGTTTTGTGTCACATGCTCTACTGCAATTCTATATTTCTCTAGTCTTAAGTTTTGCTTTTGCAAATCTTCTTTTCTTATTTATAGCTTTAGGATGTCTGTTGATAGTCTGTATCATAATGTGTGCTTGGCGTGGTGATGTGTCCAACCTTACTGCACAGTTACACAACTCTTTAAACTTGAAAAATGGTAATCTGTTCGTTTAAGTCAAAAAATCCCCAATCTTTTTCAAAACAATAATACGTCTTTGGACCACTACTTTATTAGGCAAGTTCACTGCACAAATACTTGACAATGTAACTAGCTTTGACATCGAAAATGCTTTTCTATTCAATAGGAAGGTTCGAAAGGGTTTGTCAGTTAGGAGAATTAGTAGTAACAAATTTGCTATTTTTCTTGTTAAATTCCAGTTAGATCATGAGACGAATCGTGTTTTATTTTTAGAAACTAAAAGAGTTTTTGGGGATGTCTTTTGAATCTAAAAGATAGATATTACTGATGACATTCTTAACTGGTACCAACTACGGAAATGTTTTTTATAACAATTTATAACTTGTGAGCAAGGTACGAGTGAAAATTTGCGCAAATATCTAGCTTGTAATGGTCATATTACATCTTTTAATTTCCCTCATCGCAATTATGATGGCAGGTTTTCAATCATTGTTAAAGCATTTGATCAACTTTAGACAACCAATTAGGTAATTTGATGAAAATGAATTTGGTTTGATTAATAGGGTGAACTTTGAACTTTTCAACTATGTTATGTGGTTTTTGTGACTTGATTGGGTATAAGCTAAGTGATAGTGCAAGATTTGAGATGGCGCAATAGCATGCTGAGATTTAACACATCATGCTGCTAATGCTCATGTAACTGACAATGCTCAGAATAATACGGAGCTACGGTGCAGGTTGGAATGAAATGGTCAGAAGATAGCTTTTCCCTTCCTTCATCAAGTACCATTACATCAATTGTTAGAATCTCTGACTTGCAAAAACAGCTAGATAATAAATCTCAAGCAAATAAGACAACTTAATTTGTACCAAAAATTGCACCTCAGCAAGCACTTCATATGCTAAACTATCTATCTCCTTCCTACCTGCCAAGTTATGTCATGTCCAAAAGATATATACCAAGACATAATTTCAGTTTCACTCCAAATCCCTGGAATTAAGCTTCATCATCTCACAAGCAAAGATAAAATACTTGGTATAACTATTGGAATAATTGGAGTCTAACGGAGAATTATTTCCAATTGGACAATCCTCTACCTACTCCAAAAAGACTTAGAATTGAAGAAGTTGAACAAACATTTGCATCGTCTGAAGAAAGAGAATTACGAATATTGAGCCAATAGTCACACTAAGTGAACATCCTCATTAGTGATTTGTAGGCCAAAGCTCCAGCTTAGCTGTTGTTAGAGCATAACTCGGTTGAACCCACCAAGCGTTGGTATGTCAAGTTTGGTTGTCATATTTTAGTATCAAAACTCATCTAGAGTCAAATTTTTTTAGGTTAGACTCGAAAGTCTAGAAATATTGAGACATACAAGTATTACTCCGAAGACCTGAAGAATGAGAAGAAGTAATGACTACAACGACGACATCATCCTTCCACTTGAGGTTAGTAATATTGACTTGATCTTGTTTCCATTCCTAACGTATCTTTCAAGTCGTGCTATATTGAAAACATAATATGCGAAGATGTATATATTGTATATAATACTCTGGTGGTGAGACTTTGTCATAATAGTATGATCAAAGTATCAAGGAAAACATATTACGAAGTATAAACGCTTATCTTTTGGAAATTCGTAAATACGACATCAACATAATCTATCATATATAGTTATTTGATTGTGTGTGGATTATATAGGTGTGATTTCATCCTATAAAATTATGTATCTTTACATGAGTTTAAGGAAGTAGATGTATTGACTTGTTTTCATAATCGAAAGGGAAATCATGATTGGTCTTGTTATTCATTGAATATCTTTTGGATGACCAATGGAAGATGACTATGGTAGAACCTATCTTAACTTTGTTGAGACTTGAGGTATAACTGGTCATAGCCTATATAATATAGCTAAGTTGTCATCTGTCATGAGTTACATTGGAAATCAAGGTGTAACCAATCACAAGATATATTGGAATGCAAGTTGTAACCGGTCACAAGTTACTTTGGGAACCAAGGTATAACCGGTCACAAGATAAATTAGGAAGTTAGTTGTAACCCGTCACAAGATACCTTTGGGAAGTAAGGTGTAACCGATCATAAGAACTTCAGGAAGAAAGGTGTAACCGGTCACAAGCTACTTCATGGAGGAAGGTGTAACCGATTACAGCCTGTATTTGGAATCATGTTATAACCGGTCACACCATATTTTGGAGTGATGGTTTAATGGGTTCCTTGTACAAAACCAATAACCATGGTTCACATATTTCTTCATGGTGTGTGTGAATTAGGGTTTTGGGTTTGTCAAGATGAGAAGCTTCCAGATGTCGACATATTTGAACATGTACATAACTCTTATCATTTATTGTTCAAAGATATTCCTTGATGCTCAAGGTAATCCCTGATCCGAAATATTGATAATCATTTAATTATGATTTTCATCATATATGTTTTAATTATCAGCAATTAAATCATATCCTCTGAAATATATTATTAATTAATGTGCTAGACTAATAATAGAAGTTTTTTTACGAGAGTTTTTGGAAATCTTGGTTAACATTAATTGGAAATAGGAAAACCGAATTCATGTACTTTAATGCATTATCCTGAGAATTTTTTGTGTTTTGGAATTTCCTTGTTGTCAAAAAAACCTTGGTCAATAAATACTTGAGTTTGCATTTCTTGCAAACTATCCTAAGAGCCAGGAAAACTTCATTCGTGTTGTTTCTGGTGGAGCCGTCTATCCGGAGATGAAAGTACCCTAATTAGGCGAAATCTCTTATGACCGCTCGTTTAAAGACTTCTATGGGATCAAGAAGCTCTACGAAGTTTGAAATTTCTTATAATCATATTAGACTTCTATGTGATTGACTAACGATTGTTGACACTTTAATTGCACCTAGTTTGTTTATTCTTGAGAACATTCTGTTATGATATAAAACTCACTCAAACTAGATCAAAGTATCGACGGGATCTTTATAACCATTTTCGGATCTAAAGATATCTTGCGATAATCCATTGTTAACAGACTCCGTTTTGTGTATGATTGATCACAAGAGGATTCAAGTTGTGTTGTGCAGGTTATTAAAGGCTATAGAAGATTTGAAGACGAAGAAGAGTTTCTTATTAGTTTTCGTATCTTATGGATTTAGGCAAAAACCTTGATCGGCTGAGATCCAACTAGAATCGTGTTTATCTTTGATAGACTTGATATTGTCTAGTTGTGTAAGATCGGCGTCACTTTATAGTTGCTCTTTGAGTTTTATATTGATTGATTACGAATCTAGGTATTAGTTATTTCGGTAATCAAAGTTTAGATTGATCTAACCAGACAAAGGGGTTTATTGGTTTAAACGGAAGAACCTTTGTCAACAACTCATACATATATTTTAGCATAAATTGATTATACTGGTTACCAAATAGATTCTTCCTTTGTTGTTTGGAATACGATCCAAACGACTTGTTATTCACATGCATGACTCTAGAAGTCGAAGGTGCAAGGATACTGAGGAAACTAAGTAGCTAGGAGTAGTCTACTTGGTCTCAAATATACGAAGTTGGTATTAGATTTTGTATAGTGGCTTAATTATGAGAGTATTCAAAACTACACTAGGTCCCAGGGTTTATCTGTATTTGTTGTAACGACCTGTCACTCCACCGATGCTGTCCCTACATTTCCACTGCGGATATCCGACAGTGTGGAGTTTTCAACGGGCATCGCTGCATTTATCCAACAGAAACTTCCCAGGAGGTCACCCATCCCTGGATTACGCCTGCCCGAGCATACTTAACTGTAGAGTTTTCTGCCAATTCTAGAGCCAATTGTGCTGAAAAGACCCTGGTAGAATGTAGACGTTCCTTTCCCCTTGTGAGACCAGTATCTGACATAATATCCCAGCATAGTTTCCACTCCGAGCACAAGTGACCCGTCCCTAGTTGCATTGTAATGACCATCCTCAAACAATACTATCCCCACTTGGACACTGCGGTTATCCGGCAGTGTGAGGTTTTCAATAGGCATCGCTGCGGTAATCTGGCAATAACTTCCCAGGAGGTCACCCATCTCCAGAATTTTCAGTCAACTCTAGAGCCAACTGTGGTGAAAAGGCCTCGGTGTTAGGAAAACACAAACCATTACTTATATTCCATTCGGCCAGCCACTGCCGAACATCGGGATATTACAACACCACCTCCTTAAATTGGAGCTGTCCTCGACTCCTTAATATATTCAATCCCAGATCTCCGACGTTCCCTGCCCCTCATTAGACAAGCACCTGGAACAACCCCGTCCAACGTACCTTCTCATCATCGGTAGGTGACCCGTCATCGGCTCTGATACCATTTGTAATGACCCAATCCTCAACCGGTATTGTCCCAATTTGGCCACTGCGGTTATCCGGCAGTGTGGGGTTTTCAACAGGCATCGCTGCGGTAATCTGGCAACATACCATTTGTAATAACCCGATCCTCAACCGATATTGTACCCACTTGGCCACTGCGGTTACCCGGCAGTGTGGGGTTTTCAACAGGCATCCTTGCGGAAATCCGGAAATAATTTTCAGGAGGTCACCTATCCTAGAATTGCTCCCGCCCAAGCACGCTTAACTGCAGAGTTTTCTGCCAACTCTGGAGCCAACTGTGCTAAAAAGGCATCGGTGTTAGGAAAGGACAAACCATTACTTATATTACATTCGTCCAGCCACCGCAGAATATTGAGGTATTACATGTATCCAAACTAACACCGATATTGTTCCCACTTACTCACTGCGGTTATCCAGTAGAGTGGGATTTTTAACGACATTACTGTGGTTATCCAGCAGCATCTTCCCGAAAGGTTATCCATCTTGTGACTACTCCGGCCGAGCACGATTAACTGATAAGTTTTCCCCAAAACTCAATCAAGTGTACCCATCAGGCCTCGGTGTTACAAAAGGACAAACCATTAACTATATTCCATTCCATCGGCGAACCACTGCCGAAATCTGCGTATTACAATACCACCGCCTTAAATTGGATTCGTCATCGGCAACAGAATATATATTCAAGCCCAGATCTCAGATGTTTCCTGCCCCTCATGAGAAAAGCACATGGAGCAACCCCGTCCAGCGTACCTTCTCACCCTTAACAGGTGAACCGTCGTTGGCTCTGATACAAAATTGTAATACCCCGATTTTTGGACCCATATTCTTCCCGAATCCAATGCCCAAAACCAAGAGATTCTACATAAATATCATTGTTGATGCCCGACTATTAAGCCCAAGAGATGCTACATAAATTATTTAATGAGCTTGAGCTTAGTAGCCGGGCTTCAGCTATGGTATTGACATAACACTTCGGTTTTTCGGGCAACAATATCTGGGCAAGATCCGGGTCCTATAATCAGAGTGTTACATTTGCGATTTCCTCGTTAACACAATATTGATGTGTCATTTACTTTGTTTCCGCATTATAATTAAGTAAATTACTCATGTACGTTAATTCTAATTACTTGACATTGATCCTAATAGTTAATCGGTGATTACCATAACTATTATCAAATAAATATCTTGTTATCGTAGTGTATCGACCTCGTCCATAGACAACCACACAAGGTATAAGAATTTAGTTGTATTGTCTCGACTCTCTCCATGGAAGATCACTTAAGATACCAGACTTGTAGGTTGATATTTAAAAGATTCTGGTGTATTTGGGTTCCCTAATATTTTCACCAAAAACAAATATTGGGATTTCAATGAAGTAAATACACATTTATCTGGGAAATTAAAAACAAAAAACCCTTCAAATCAGTTTCTTCCTTAAACGAAGAACCCTAATTTCAAAATACCACTCAAAATTCTCCAAAACATGCTAACTCTATAAAAGATGCGATCTTTAATGAATATTGATATTCAAATCAAATTAAGAACACTCATTGCTCCAAACCCTCAATGAAACCACGTAACACCCCTTTTGAATTAGGGGTTTTCTAGATTGGAAGTATATGGTTTTAATATTAAATATGATTCTAATTTAAACCATAAAATTATAATCTACAAACCCCCAATGGAACCATGGAGAACAACCGTGGAAACTAAAAGTGAATTTTCAACAAAAAATGATAGAAAAATGGAGAAGTGCTCTCCTGGAGAGAAAAAATAAAAAAACAAAATGAGAGAACGTGGTATTTCTGTTTCAATTTTTCTCTTGAACACTCGGACAGTGTGAATTTAGGTTGTGAGGTCATGGGTATATTTGTAATTACATCATGAATATCTTCTCTTCCTGATGAGAAATTGACGAAATCAACGATATTTGGCCAAACCCAAGGGTCCTAATTGATTTCTTAACGGTATGGACATTTAGTATAGATTGAACAAAATGGGTTTTTTTTTATTGCATTTCTTCACATTTTTTTAAAATTTCCTTTTGTTTTTGAGACCCTATTTTTCTATTAGGATTTTTTTTTACTCTCCGGTTTCTTTCACGATATGAAATTTTATCTTGGAATGTCCAAGGGATTGGACCACCACCATTTACTCGAGACCATTTAAACTATCTATGCCAATATCAAAATCCAAATACAGTTTTTATTTCCAAAACTAAAGCTCACTTATAAGATGGAACTGTTATTTAAAAAATCGCATTTTCATGATTGGTTTATAATTCCATCTGCGAGTAAACCAAAGGGGCTAGCAATTACGTGGCACAACAATATTGATCTGAAATTAATATCTTCAAATCTAAACGTATGTCATTTTAGTACTAACATTAATGATATTGAAGTGATGCTTACTTGTGTTCACAGAATGATATAAGAAGATGAAAAGACACAACAATGGTCTTATATCTCACAAATAAGCCAACATTGTAAAATAAGCTTTGGATACCTATTGGTGACTTAAATTTCATCCTAGACCCAGCAGAAAAACAAATAGGAAATAAGGCTAGATCAAGCAGCAAATTGTTCATAATACAAGTTATGGACGAGATCGGACTACAAGAAGCGGGATATAAAGGTGCCCCTTTCACTTGGTCAAATAATCGTAAAGGAGAAGCGAACATTTATGAATGGATTGACAAAGATGTGGTTTCTTACAAATGGTTACGGAGTTTCCCAGACTCAAAGGTACGCCACCTTCATAGAGTAGGATCGTACCAGACCCTGCTTCATTTTTATTCCAACCCTGAATTAAAAAAACTGCAAAAACCTTTCTGGTGTATTAGATCGTGGTTCTCTCACCATTATTTTCTACGATAGTCTCGGCTTCTTAGAATCCGCACTCTAAAAATTCAGAAAATATAAAATTTTCCTCAAATCTTCAACTCCTTTCATCCGGCTTGGCTCATCGGAACTCTGAAATGTTCGATAATATCTATAAAAAAATAAAAAAATAAAATAGAGAATTTCCATAAATTTGGAAATTACCCTTTTAATTTAGAAAAACTGAAGAATCTCCAAGCCGAAGTGGGGAAATAATACGAAATTAGAATTGATTTCTATCATCAATTATTTATGGATTTTTTTTTAAAAGAAATATATTTAAAACACAGAATATTTTCATGTCCCCGCTTCCAGTAGGAGGAGAATAAATTCTATTCATTTTCTTCGAGAACCAACGGGATTGTGGAATTCTGATCGAGATTGATTGTACTCTCTGCTAAGTTATCACTTATCTCAGATAAGAACATCCCAATTATAAAATTATGATATAGACCTTTCGACTCTCACTGAAGCTTGCATCTCAGATGCGGAAAACCTCTCCCTTACTCAAATTCCTACCTAATATGTCAAACTTTATCTAACATGAAACCTTGAGGGGCACCGGGGTTTCCAACAAGGCTTTTTTAGAGAAAATTGGGATTTTTGGGACCTAATATAACTGCAACTATTCAAGAATTTTTTTCAAAACAAGAGAAGTAAATTTGAAGTTCGATTACTCTTTCATTATACTTATTTCAAAAATATCCACTCTACAAACTCCAACGGATTTCAGACCTATCAGTATAAGCAACATGATTTATAAACTTATTTCAAAAATACTTGTAAATAGGCTAAAACCTCTCCTAAACAGAATAATCTCCCCGAATCAATCGACATTTATACTTGGAAGACAAACCATAACCAATATAATTATAGCCCATGAACTTTTTCCTTCACTTAATGAAAATATCAAAAGCCAAAAACTGTCTCATGGCTTTAAAATTAGATCTTTCTAAAGCCTTTGATAGGTTAGAGTGGTATTTCATCATACAAGCCCTCCTTTGTTTTAGATTTAATGGAACATGGGTAAACCTATATTTCGACGCATTTCGACAATTTCCTACTTGATTCTTCTAAATGGCTCTACTTTAAAAGGAATTCACCAGAGAGACTCACTATCCCCTTATCTCTTTACGATCTGCATGGAAATCCTTTCTAGGCTTCCGAATAAAAAAATATTGGAGAAAAAAAAAATCGGGATTAAAAATTAATTAAGAAGCGTCAAACATATCCCACCTTTTTCGCTGATGATTGCTTCCTCTTTATTAAAGTAGACTTAGGGAAAGACAAAGAAAGATAAATATCTAGGTACCTCCATTGTTTTCTTCACAAGAAGAGAAATTAATTTTTTGAACCGCTTCTCCAAAAATACTACAATGCTAGCTTTACAGGGATGGAAATGAAAACTTCTCTCTAAAGCGGGCCGAACTATTATCATTACATCCATTATCTAGTCCTTCCCAAGTCCCAACCTACCAAAATGCAATGTATTGCCCTTCCCAAAACCAATTTAGACCAACTGGACCGAATTCGAAGGGATTCTTTTTGGAACAATAATGACTCAAAATAAAAAGGAGGGTATATTAGATCATGGTCAAAACTATGCAAATTATATCTGACGGAGCACTATGGATTAAAAACCTTCATCAATTCGACATGACCTTTCTAACAAAATTAACAGTAGGTTAGCCTGAGAAAAAACCAGCTTTGGGAAAAACTTTTAGAAGTTAAATATTTCCGAAATATCATCCATTTCGAATCAACTTGAACCTTAACCTTATCTTGGATTTGGACCAGTATCTGCAAGGGATGGGTGTAACGAAAGATACTTTTGTATGCCAAGTAAAAAATGGAGCCTCTACAAAAATTTGAGAAGATAAATGGACATGTAACTCGGACATAATATCTAAACCTATTGATATGGATGAACCTTTACCATAAGTACTACAAGAATTGATGTCTCCAGAAGGCTCATGGAATATTTCTAAAAATAGGCCCCGTTTTCATACCAAAAAACAAGGAAAAGCTTTTAGCTATCAGTCCTCAAATATAGAGTACAAACAAAATCAGATGGAAGCATCATCCTTCAGCTCGATTTTCAGTAAAGAATACTTATACGTATTTTATAAATATAGGAGGAGAAGAAGAAACAGATTTCCTCATGGAAAAATATTTGGAAGATGCCAGTTCCCGAGAATTAGACTTTTTTGTGGAAGTTAGTTCAAAAATCTCTATCGACTTCAAATAGGCTAGCAATTCATATACCAAATATTTTCCCGGAGTGTCCAATGTGTGACTCTCAAGTGCAAGAAACATAACTACATCTTTTCCTTCAATGTTCCTTGTAAGAACAATTTGGTTTGGCTCATATATGCATTCGATTATCTCCCAGTTTAAGTCAGGCTCTATATCTGGGTTAATGATTGGGCAATATCCAATGAATATCAAAACATTATGACTAGAATAAAAATCATTCTGTGGTTTATACCAAAATATACATGTTCAGTAGCATTTTAAAAAATTAAGCCAGATCAAATACACTTGATAAGACAAATTAGGAATTTTTTATAATCCATACTAACCAATATACAAAATCAAGTACCCAGGCAGAACCCAAAAATTTATAGCAGTTAGTCTTGGTTATCGATAATATTATAAAATTGGATAACATTTATAGATGCTTCTGAAAAAGCGGGGGTCTAACAACCTCACCCAATATTTCGTTCAGCAATCTGTATGGACTAACTCTAATATAACTCCAAGAAAATCAACTAGACAGTCAGACTTGTTAGATCACTGCTCGGTGGAACTCACAAGCATTGCTATCTCAAGCTTGTTTATCAATTTTAGTGATCAAAACTATAAGTCTTGATTTCTAGTCTACTTATAGTAATGTCTCGGACTAGGATAGATTGTGTAGTTGATCTTTAGACTTCACGGCGTTTAACAAAAGGTATGTGGAGACTGAAACTCATCTATCACTCAGAAAGTCTATTTATACTCCATCTCCCTTCTTGAGACAAAAGTCGTATTACTATATAGTATTGGATTATACACATTTGATAGTTCGAGCTGAGTTTAACTCGCTTACATATTTCTCGAAATATGTGTTGGTAAGCTTTCGCTTTAACCAAGTTTATCTTATATTCTTGACGAAAGTCAAAAGATGATCATATGAAAATATCCTGGTAACATCTTACATGATTTGTGTTATACAGTCATTAGATGTAGACTCGGAATGTTTCGTATTGATTATTTCAATATCTTGAAAATCGCTTTGATGCTAATAGTTAGTGAAAACAACTATTGTCATCCTCTAAGAAAGTTTAGTGATTGAAATAGAATTTAGAACACTTAACCATAATTGGATTATAGACATAGTATGCATACTTGCATATATGTTAATCCAAGACCGGTATAGTATACATACCCGTATGCATACTGGGAAGGTCAGGTAAAGTCCGGGAGCCTTGGTATGCATACCCGTACGCGTACTGGCGAACTCAGTTGAAGTATGGGAACTTTTGTATGCGTACCCGTACGCGTACTAATTCAACTGTTGTTTTGGATGTGTGATGGTATACGCACCCGTTCGCACACTGTCGGACACAGTCCAAGTTCGGCTACTTACGTATGCGTACCCGTTTGCATACTTAAGTGGGTTAAGTTCTATAATCGTTTTGTTCATGAACTAATACATTTATATAATAAGGAATGCAATCTTTTGCAAATCATGACTATAATGTTCATGATTTGATTCGAGTGAATCAAAATAGATTTTATTCCAATTGTGTTTTTTATACTCTATGAGAATATAAACAATTGAAAAACTCTATAACTAGTTTCATTTGAGTCATTTGAGCTAGTTGTTATTAAGATGAATAAGGTTGATATGAAAGTGTTCATATGGCTAACTTTGGTTAACTATTGTTGAGCCGAAAAGTTGCACACGTTTAGGTACGGTTACTGATATCTAAATGAAGTCACTTTTCATTTGTGTAACAAGCTAAGTTTGATCTAACGGTTGAAAGATATTAGCTTGAGTCTAATCAGGTTTGCATCTAACGGTGAATGTTGAATGGTTTGTTACCAAGGTAGCATTGATTGCAAACCCTGATTTTGTAGACTATATAAAGGAGAACTCTGGCAATTTGGAAACATAATCCCCATACCTCATGTGTGATACTAGTTGCGACTAGAGTCGATTCTCCTTTAACCTTAGGTTTTTCACGAAACCCTGTAGGTTAACGACTTGAAGACTTTATTGGGATTGTGAAGCCAGACCCAACTATTTTCTTTGTAGTTAGATGTTCTGATCTTGCCATGTTCTATCGTATTGAGTATTATCTTCTCTAAGATTTTCTCGAGATTGATTCTCCGAAAGTCAAGATAAAAATTAGTCACAAACATCTTCGTCTCATCGTTTGTGATTCCACAATATCTTGTTTCGCTACCATACAATTAAGATTATTGTGAGGTGATTGATATTTCTAGGCTGTTCTTCGAGAATATAAGTTCGGTATATTAACTAGTTCCTGTTCACATTGATTCATCAAAAGACGGAGCAAAACTCATAGGTTTATCTGTGGGAGACAGATTTATCTATTCTATAGACTTTTCTGTGTGAGACAGATTGGTTTATCAAGTCTTCGACTTTGGTTCGTATCAACTCTTAGTTGTGGGTGAGATCAGCTAAGGGAATCAAGTGCGCAGAGTCTGGACTGGTTCTAGAGGCGTAAGTAATGCGACTGTACCTTGATGGGTGTGAGATTGATTAAGTCTCAACTACATTCCAGTCTGAAGTTAACTTGGAGTAGGCTAGTGTCTGTAGCGGCTTAATACAGTGTGGTGATCAAATCTGGACTAGGTCCCGGGATTTTTATGCATTTGCGTTTTCCTCGTTAACAAAACTTCTGGTGTGTGTGTTATTTCTTTTCCGCATTATATTTTGTTATATAATAGAATACTACAGGTTGTGCGTTAAGTTCAATCAATTCTTGGATCCGACCTTTGGGTTGTTGATTGAATTGATTGACACTTGGATATTGGTTTGTGATACCGTCCAAGTTATTTCTCTTATCCAATCGGGCTCGCAAGTTCCTATTTGTTTTATTGCAGATTGAATTGAGAAATTGAGATTTAACTATTTGATTTACTTTTATTAAGATTGAGTTTGACTTGTACGTCTAGTTGATTCTCTTGAAAGTATAATGGAGTTAGTCCATACAGATTGCTAAGCGAAATATTGGGTGTGGTTGTTAGACTCCCGATTTTTCAATTGGTATCATAGCAGGCAAACAAGTTCAAGACCTCATAAGTCTGTGTTTGTAGCGATCTGACTATATGGACAGAGGCGTTATCTCTATAAATGTACTGCCAGTCTTCGATGGCTCGAATTATTTTTGGTGGAAAATTGCTATGCGTGATTTTCTTCAAGCATGTGATTTTCAATCATGGGTTTATGTTGTTAATGTCTATAATCCTCCGGTTGTTACAATAGGCACTGTAACTGTTTCAAAGGATATTGGTGATTATGATGTTGTCGAGGTTCTTGCTGCAAAGCAATATTCTGATGGGTTGAATGCAATCATCTATACCATTACCCCAGATCTTCAGTACCATGTGACTATGTGCACTCGGTCTAAAGATGCTTGAGATATCTTAGAAACCGTATTTGAAGGGAATACATGTGAAAAAGAATCTAGGCTTCAAAACCTAAATTCTGAATGGGAAAACCTTCGTATGGCAGATGGAGATTCATTTGATGAGTTTAATCACAAAGTGTCTGAAATTGTTAATGCATCTTTCGCGTTAGGTAAGACTATTCCTGAAAAGGAAATTGTGATGAAAATTCTCAGATTATTTCCATCTAGATACAATTCTAATAAACATGCCATCGTTGAAGGAAATAACATTGATGTGTTTTTTAGAAATAGTCTGGTTGGGAAGTTAAAAATCTTTGATCATGAGCATGTATCCAAATCTGGAAAGGATATTGATTTCAAAGCACAAAAGAACACTAAATTACTTGAGAAAAATAAAAGTGTTGGCATCTCTGAAGATAATCTTTCTGAGACTGATTCATCAGATGAAGATCTTGACAAGTCAGTCTCTTTGATCACAAGACAGTTTAGAGATATTCTTTTGAAGAGAAGCAAACGGTTCACCAGAGACAAACCTAAGTAATCATCAGTTAAACCTCATAATCACATTCCTCCTAAAAACGGGGATGTTGACGATACTGATGATGAGGATATGCCACAGTGCTTCAAGTGTAAAGGTTTTGGTCATTTTGCGAATGAGTGTCTAAATCGTGGAAAATACACTGGAAAAAAAGGTCTTGCTGCAACTCTTGATGAAACGTCTGATCACTATGATTCTAAATAGAGACGAAAAATCAAGTGTTGCACTCCTCTGTGAAAATATTGATTTTGATAATTGTAGCAATACGTTCATCAACCTCGATATCCTTCCGGAAGAAACTTCAACCACTTTGGAGAATAAAATGGATTTCTTTTTGTCTACTGGAAATTCTATTTCTAATTTTTTAGGTTCTACCGTCTGTCTAGCAGCATGCACAGCTATGACGTCTGAACCATCCTCCATAATGACATGTTCTTATTGTACTCTCAAGGGTCATGAACTCTCCAAATTTTTCAAGTACAAACATAAGATAAGATATGTCAATAAACTTCAACGTAGAGAAAATCGATTAGCAAACAAGCTCAAACTTGTTCAGAAGTCGTCTGAGGTATGTAATCTTTTCTCTTCCACGAAGAAGTTAATTTCCAAGGAAACAATTAGCCCCATAGAGAAAAGAGTACAGTCTAAACTGTCTGAGAAACAGGGTTCTAAGAATTCCGTTCAAGAAGGTTGTGGTGGACATATTATTGTTCACTCCAACACAACTTAATTGTGTTGGTTTTGCATCTTTTCTCATGCGCCTGGTTCAAGAGACAAGAGTTTGCATACTTCAGGCTTTAGAGGAAAAAAAAAAAGGAAGAGAACGTTTTCTTTGTTTTGGTTTATTATTTGGTCTTGCTTTTGCCGGTTTGGAATTCTTCCATCTTTTATCTAAATTGATATTGAAAGGGGTTTACTCTGTTTAATTAATAAAAAAAGGGATTAATATCGACAATTTTGCCTTCTTTAGGGTTGTGAGTTGTGCGTATGTGAATCCTTTTGAGTGTATAAAGGTTATGTAACCCTACATTTATTTTTCCTTCCCTGAAAACTTCTTTTTATCACAAGATTGTTTGTTCAGTCTGATTTGTGAATTCCTCTCACAATCTCATACTGGTATGGAGAATCCAAGCATTATGTCTTCTGATGGAATAGATGTTAATATGAATGTTAAGCCATCAACCATGAAGGAAAAAGATAAATCTCTTGTACCTTCAACTTTGAAAAGAAAAAGGAGCAATGTGAGAAAGCCAAGATTTGTTCCGTCTAATCAACATAAGTTCTCCGGGGTTTTTGAAGAGTTGAAGGAAACAAGAAAAGAGATTCAGGAAATAAAGGCTATTGTTTTTAGGACTTTCGAAATTCAGAAGGCACTGGTTCAACATCAGTCTAGAAGGTTTGTTGGAATTGACTCCTTTCTTCATGAACCTTATGTTCCCATGGCTGTTGACGAAAAGGAGTTCGGAGACGATAAAGAATTTTTTTAGAGGCCTTAATGTCTAGGAAACTTCTTATGAGAATTTATTCTTGTTTCTTAAGAAGGATACCTAGGGATTGGAATATCCATTATTGTGAGTTCACATAGCTATTTTCAACGATTTTCATCTTGCAATATTTTTAGATTTATTTATCTAAATTCTAAGGTTTATTTGGAAGATGATTTTGCAGTATTAATCTTTATGGTTTCATATATTGCAACTTGTCATGGGATGTGTGTTTGCGTCCGTGAACTTTAATTGTCCCTCACATGTCAAAAGTTAAGTCTTTCATATGTCAATATTGATAAAAGATTGAATGAACTTTTGACAAACAAAAGTTAACCCTATTATGTGATTATGCAAATATTGATGGAAGATAGGATGAACTTTTGTTTACAAAGATTAAGTCGATTATATGTCTCTATGCAAATATTGATGAAGAATAGAATGAATCTTTGAATATTCCGCAGTATTGGTCTTTCCCCGATCCACATCTTTGTGTAAATACTGTGCGGCTCCGTATGTCTTCTTATGTGAGCATTTCCGATTAAATTAATCATGTTTTCTCTTGTGGTTAATTTAATTGAGAATTTTGGATACAAATTCATGTTTTGTGTAACTTGTTAATGTCCAAAGAAATCCTTCTTTTCTTGTGAAAGTAAGGTCGCTCTTGTTTTTCTTTCGGGAATGACATTTTATGGGGGAGAGTTCTTATTTAAACTTGTGTTTTATCGCCATATCTTTGTAGGGAGTGCGGTTGTGGATTATTGTAGGAGTTATCTTGTATCTATATAAACTCCTTGATGAATGCATTTAGTTTCGTCTATATGATTGCATCTAAACAAAGTTGATATGTTGTTCTCTTTTGGTCATGAAGTATCTCTATGAAAATTTCATTAGGATCCCACTACTTTTCGTACCTTTGACATTTTTTTTTACAAAAAGGAGGGAAATTAATGTGTAATTCACACTACAAATACATATGGTTTACGGATCTTATGTAAAGGGGAGTGGTTTTCATGTGAGATGAAGTATTGACTAAAGGGGAGTGATACATATCATCATAGTATTGTTGTCAAAGTTGTGATACAATTGGACTTTGATGCTGGGTAATAATACTATGACACGGTATAACAATGATTGAGAGCAATTGTTTTCTCATTGTTATAGCTACGGATCTTGAACAACTATGATGCTGAATTGAACACCTTCAGAATCATGGAGTACTTGGAAGTGACGAATATTTCGAGTAACGTTGAAGAATCAAGGATATCAAGCATTTGGATGAGAAGCTACAAAGTTTATTTATTTTGTAATCCATATGTATTGATAGTTTTGTCACTAAAATTGACAAAGGGGGAGATTGTTAGAGCACTGCTCGGTCGAAATCGCAAGCGTTGCTATCTCAAGCTTGTTTGTCAAGTTTAGTGATCAAAACTATAAGTCTTGATTTCTAGTCTACTTATAGTAATGTCTCGAACTAGGATATATATTGTGTGGTTGAGCTTTAGACTTCACGACGTTCATCGATTGAAGATGAAGAACTAATCAAGGGAACTTGTGGAACTTCATCAACAAAAGGTATGTGGAAACTGAAACTCATCTATCACTCAGAAAGTCAATTTCTACTCTATCCCCCTTCTTGAGAAAAAAGTCGTATTACTATACAATAATCGATTATACACATTTGATATTTCGAGCTGAGTTTAACTCGCTTACATATTTCTCGAAATATGTGTTGGTAAGCTTTCGCTTTAACCAAGTTCATCTTATATTCTTGAAGAAAGTCAAAAGATGATCATATGAAAATCGCCTGGTAACATCTTACATGATTTGTGTGATACAGTCATTTGATGTAGACTGGGAATTTTCGTATCGATTATTTCAATATCTTGAAAATCGCTTTGATGCTAATAGTTAGTGAAAACAACTGTTGTCATCCTTTAAGAAAGTTTTAATGATTGAAATAGAGTTTAGAATACTTAACCATAATTTGATTATAGACATAGTACGCGTACTTGCATATATGTTGATCCAAGACCGGTATAGTATGCATAACCGTATGCATACTGGGAAGGTCAGGTAAAGTCCGGAAGCCTTGGTATGCGTACCCGTACGCGTACTGGAGAACTCATTTGAAGTCCGAGAACTTTTGTATGCACACCCGTACGCGTACTAATTCAACTGTTGTTTTGGATGTGTGATAGTATGCGTACCCGTTCGCATACTGTCGGACACAGTCCAAGTCCGGCTACTTAAGCATGCGTACCCGTTTGCATACTTGAGTGGGTTAATTTCTAGAATCGGTTTGTTCGTGAACTAATACATTTATACAATAAGGAATGCAATCTTTTGCAAACCGTGGCTATAATGTTCATGACTTGATTCGAGTGAATCAAAATCGATTCTGCTCCAATTTTGTCTTGTATACTTCTATGAGAATATAAACAATTGAAGAACTCTATAACTAGTTTCGTTTGAGTCATTTGAACTAGTTGTGATTAAGATGAATAAGGTTGATATGAAAGTGTTCATATAGCTGACTTCAGTTAACTAGTGTTGAGCCAACAAGGTGCACACTTTTACGTACGGTTACTCATATCTAAATAAAGTCACTTTTCATTTGTGGATAACAAGCTAAGTTCGATCTAAAGATTGAAAGATATTAGCTTGAGTCTAATCAGGTTTTCATCTAACGGTGAATATTGAATGCTTTGTTACCAAGGTATCATTGATTGCAAACCCTGATTTTGAAGACTATATAAAGGAGAACTCTAGAAACTAGGAAACCTAATCCCCATACCTCATGTGTGATACTAGTTGCGACTAGAGTCGATTCTCCTTTAACCTTAGGTTTTTCACGAAACCCTGTAGGTTAACGACTTGAAGACTTTATTGGGATTGTGAAGCCAGACCCAACTATTTTCTTTGTAGTTAGATGTTTTGATCTTGCCATGTTCTATCGTATTGAGTATTATCTTCTCTAAGATTTTCTCGAGATTGATTCTCCGAAAGGCAAGATAAAAATTAGTCACAAACATCTTCGTCTCATCGTTTGTGATTCCACAATATCTTGTTTCGCTACCATACGATTAAGATTATTGTGAGGTGATTGATATTTCTAGGCTGTTCTTCGAGAATATAAGTTCGGTATATCAAATAGTTCCTGTTCACATTGATTCATCAAAAGACGGAGCAAAACTCATAGGTTTATCTGTGGGAGACAGATTTATCTATTCTATAGACTTTTCTGTGTGAGACAGATTGGTTTATCAAGTCTTCGACTTTGGTTCGTATCAACTCTTAGTTGTGGGTGAGATCAGCTAAGGGAATCAAGTGTGCAGAATCCGGCGTGGTTCTAGAGGCGTAAGTAATGCGACTGTACCTTGATCGGTGTAAGATTGATTAAGTCTCAACTACATTCCAGTCTGAAGTTAACTTGGAGTAGGCTAGTGTCTGTAGCGGCTTAATACAGTATGGTGTTCAAATCTGTACTCGGTCCCGAGGTTTTTCTGCATTTGTGGTTCCTCGTTAACAAAACTTCTGGTGTGTGTGTTATTTCTTTTCCGCATTATATTTTGTTATATAATAGAAATATCACAGGTTGTACGCTAAGTTCAATCAGTTCTTGAATCCGACCTTTGGGTTGTTGATTGAATTGATTGACACTTGAACATTGGTTTGTGATACCGTCCAAGTTATTTCTCTTATTCAATTGGGCTCGCAAATTCCTATTTGTTTGATTGCAGATTGAATTGAGAAATTGAGATATAATTCTTTGATATACTTTTATTAAGATTGAGTCTGACTGTCTAGTTGATCTTCTTGAAAATATATTGGAGTTAGTCCATACAGATTGCTAAGCGAAATATTGGGTGTGGTTATTAGACCCCCGCTTTTTCAAGACTCAATCAAGGAAAAAACATTCAAGAGTTACGTCTCAATTTCTCAATACAATCTGCAATCGAACAGATATAAATCTGGGAGCCTCAACAATATCAAAAACCAATGTTCAAGTGTCAATCAATTTCAATCAACATACAATGGTCGGATTTACCAATTGATTGAACTACGCACAACCTGTGATATTTCAATTATATAAACAAATATAATGCGAAAAAAAAATAACACAGACACCATAAGTTTTGTTAACGAGGAAACCGTAAATGTAGAAAAACCCCGGAACCTAGTCCAGATTTGAGAACCACACTGTATTGAGCCACTATATACACTAGCCTACTACAAGTTAACTTCGGGATGGAATGTAGTTGAGCCCTAACCAAGTCTCGCACAGATTAAGGTATAGTCATGTTCCTTACGCCTCTGAATCCCAATAGGACTATATGCACTTGATTCCCAAAGTCGAAGACTTGATAAAAAAATCTGTCTCCCATAGAAAAGTCTATTCTGATAGATAAATTTGTCTCCTACAGAAATACCTGTGAAGTTTTTGTTCCGTCTTTTGATAAATTAAGGTGAACAGGAACCAATTGATAATCCGGTCTTATATTCCCGAAGAATAGCATAGAAATGTCAATAACCTCACAATAACTTAACTATATGGTAGTAGAACAAGTTATTGTTGAATCACAAAGAATGAGACGAAGAGCTTTGCGATTACGTTTTATATCTTACCTATCGGAGATAAATCTCGAGCCAATCTTAGATAAGATAATACTCAATATGATAAAACAAGTAAGATCAGAACACGCAACTACAGAGAAAATTGTTGGGTCTGACTTCAGAATCCCAATGAAGTCTTTAAGTCGTTAACTTATAATGGTTTTAGGAAAAACCTATGTTAAAGGAGAATCGACTCTAGTACGCAACTAGTATCACACAAGAGGTGTAAGGATTATGTTTCCAAGTTGTTAGAGTTCTCCCTTATATAAATTAAATCATGGTTTGATAGCTTTGAAACAAAGCAATCAATATCCACCGTTAGATGAAATCCTTATTTAAGATTTAAGCTACATTTTCTTAAAACCAAAGCAACATATCTCCACCGTTAGATGGTCTTAGCTTGTTACACACAAATGAAATATACCTTCATTTAAATATAGGTAACCGTACCTAAACATGTATATTGAGTTGGCTCAAAAATAGTTAACTGAAGTTAGCCATATGAACACTTTTCTATTAACCACATTCATCTAACACTTCTAGATCAAATCAAATGAATCTAATTGTGTTACTCATAGATTTGTTCAATTGTTTATATTCTCATAGAAGTATACAAGACATAATTGAAACAAAGTCGGATTGATTCAAGAGAATCAATTCATGAACATTAAGCCAGGGTTTGCAAAGATTCAATTCCTTAATTTATATATGTACTTTTTCATGAGTATGAAATCATACTTAACCGATTTTAGAATTTAAACGAACTTAGTTTGAAAATGTGTGCGCAAAATTAAGTTCCGTACTTTGGTCTTGTCCGACATTCGCAAACAGGTATGCATATTGTTATCCTGGAACTAACTCAGGTAAAATCGTTCCCATACTGGTATGAATACTTGGTTCCCGGACTTTAAAAGTTAAAACCAATCGCATACTGGTATGCAAACTTGGTTTCCGAACCTGAATCATATTACAACAGTTTGCATACTGGTATGCATACTGTGTTATATCCATACAATGGTTAATTGTTCTAAACTCCCATTTCGATCACTAAAACATCTTTAGAAGACGACAATAAGCGTCTCACACAAACTATTAGCTAATAAGTAATTTTCAAGTGATCGAATGATCAATATGAAACATTCTGAGTCTACATCAAATGACTATCTCACACAAGTCATGTAATATGTTTCAAGGCAATTTTCACATGATCATCTTTTGACTCATTATTTTAGTTTCCAACAAATAAATTGTTTCCAACTAAACTCATCAAGAATAATGATGAACGTAGTTAAAGAAAAAAGCTTCCAACACATATTTCGAGAAAGATATAAGCGAGTTAAACTCGGCTCGAAATATCAAATGTGTGTAATGTAAAGTCTATATAGCTATACGACTTAGTCTCAATAGGAGATAGAATAGTATAGACTTCTGAGTGATAGATAAGTTTTAGTCTCCAAATACCTTTTGTTGATGAAGTTCCTCCAAGCTCTCCTAAGTAGATCTTTGTCTTCAATCGATGAAGTGCGTGAAGTCCAAATCTCAACTACACATTATATCCTAGTCCGAGAAATAGCTATAAGTAGACTAGAAATCAAGACTTATAGTTGTGATCACCTAAACTTGACAAACAAGCTTGAGATAGCAAGCTTGCGAGTTCGACCGAGCAATGCTCTAACAGCTTCCTTCAAAGAAGAAGATTTTAACGAGATATTCTTTCATCCTTTTTTCTGTGAACCAAGAATCTTTCATGCACCTAGCGATAGGGTCGGACATAGTAACTCGACGATTCATGTGGAAACAAAACCCTTACTCAAGGAAGGTAAATGGCTAACGTATAATATTTTATCTATTATTTTCATAGTTACAAATTGCAAGGAACTAGCGGATATAATAAACAATGGAAATTCGAGAATTTCATGGAAGGCGGAGAACACTATTGAAGAGGAGAAAAATATTCTCTAAAAGCTTTCACAAGACGGGGGTATAATATATCAACAGGAAACATAATATGCCAGCGGACTCAATAGCTAAAGAAGCAAGAATTCAGAAGCTCCAACATATCCGGCACATTTAAACCAAAAAGTCCAAAAATCTAGTATTATATGTAACAATTTTAATAAGTAAGAAATGGCTTATCAGTTGTACTACATTGCTTAATTAATATTATAACTAACCCTTCCATCAAAAAAAAAAAAAAAAAAAAAACTTGTGTTTTATTTAAGAAACACTCAGGTAAAAAGTAGATATAAAAGAAAACTTATAAGATTAGGGTTTATACTCTTCAAGACTTATAGAGGTACCTAATTGATTTCAGCACAAGATCAAGAAGAATTATTCTAGGGATATCTTGTAAAACTTCTTAAAGCTTTTGCGAAATACCTTATACGAAGTTCTCTTTTTAAAATTGACTTCGAACAACCAATGTTGATATAAGATCTTAGATTGAAAACTAGCGAATCTAGGATTTATGATCAATAATCTTTGAATGGCCCTATAACAAAAGATAATTATCTTAGCATGGACAAGGATTGTTGTAATCACCTAGATACAAGTCTCCTAACTGTCAAATAAGAAGATATCTCGCCTGTGTTTTACGATCCACAGGTAAAGTCTTCAAAGTTTCACTCTTGTTCGTGAAGAACATAAGTAGCGGGAAAAACCCTACGCAGCACACACATAATTTTCTAAGGGGTCGTTTGTGTAGATATATGAATCCATTTTTATGATGAATGACCAAGGCTAGGTTGCTTGATATTAAAGCAATTATTAGTTGCAATAGGCTCGTGAACTAGTTTCCATATTCATATACTCCCAAGTAATCTCAATACTTCCTAGACTAATTCTTACTTTGGTCCCTAAGTAATCTTGCTTTTATAGTTGTAACTTTTTTTAGCAATTCCAGCAACCTCAATGTTTCTTTGAACAAGTTCTTTCCTTTTATACAAAACAAGTTTGTTTCCTTAGTTAAAACTTTCCTTACATTGAGAGTATTTCATAAGTTTAGAAGCTTGTAGTAATTACCATAAGTAAGAACTTCCCAAGGTAGCCTTTAACTTTCCAAAGTTGTACAGTATTAACTAATTACTTAATTAAATAAATAATTACTAATATAAATTGTGTGTACTGATAGGTGTCTAAAACATCTTAATATTTATCTATTGTTTATGCTTTCTTTGCTAATTTTTCTTGTAAATTATGTATCTTATGTTTGTTTTTGAGTATTTAGGTACTTTTGAGTCATTTGGAACAAAAGAAGAAGAAACGGCGCAAAAATCTCATCTTGTGTGCAATTGCTGTTGGAGGCGAAATTATTTCTCACTATTTATTTTTATTTCTTCATCTCTGTCTGAAAAGCATGTCGGCTTTAGTGATGCGAATTCTGTCTGAAAAGCATGACAACTTTAGTGATGAAGAGACATTGAAGAGAAGAAGTGAATTTGAGAAATAAAAGATGGATGTTGTTGGTGGAAGATTTCGAGGAAGAAAGCATCCATTTGGAGCGTAAAGAGCAAGAAGTGTCAATTGGTGTGCAAGTGCTACTGGAAGCACAGTGGAGAATACGGGACAGTCGACATCACCAATACAAGTTGCAAAAGGGCTACCATTTGGTTGGCCTTTATCTTATTTATGGGTGCCTAGAATTATCCCGGGTATCCCTTATCTGTCTCACCTGGGTGCTGTATCCAGTTCACTTACTACAACAACCCTAGAATTCAGAGAACAATCCTTCTCTTTTTCCACCTGAAATCATTAGAGTAACGGCGGCTCCATGAGAAATCCATAAATAAAGAAGGTTAATCTGCTATTGTGGGTCTGGTGATTTTGAGATGCAAGAGATGGAAATTGATAGAGAGACCTCTGTTGATGAAGAAATCAGATCGAGAAGAAATTGGGTTTGTGAAGAAACTGGAAGAAAAAAGATGGAGGTTGTTGATTTACTAGAACATTGTGGATCTGAGATGTGCGTTCGAGTACGCTTCTGTGATGAAGATTAATGAAGAAATCTGGGTTTTAACGGAATTTGGAGTTAGGGTTTTAAGTGATTTGTTATTACAGCAAGGTGGTTGCGTCTGAGGTTGAAATTGAAGATTAGAAGAGGAAATCAGAGATGGGTCTCTGTTGGTGAATCGATTGAAGCCTGTGAAGAATTATGCCATGGAATTGCAGAGAAAAACAGGGAGAAAGAAGGGTTTCAGTGAATTGAATCTGAGACAGAAAAGTGGTTATCGCTGTTGAATCAAGAAGAGACACTGGTGGTGATTTGATGCTGCTGGTGAAGCTCATATCAGTGATAGTTCTCAAGGGTCTAATGGGTTGTTTTCAAGGGTTATGAACTGAGTTGATGTTGATGCTGTGAGGCTTGAATGAGATTGCAGGTGATGTTGCAGTCAATGGGAATGGAGTTAGCTGAGTCTCTGATGTTGAAATGAAGCAGATGCTGCAATACAGTAAATGGCTTGTGAATTTAGATGTATGTTTATGACATGATTTGAGAAGCAGAATGGTTGGATTTGTGCAGATGGTTTGCAGGTGGATGTTGTGTAACTACAAGAGCAATGAATGATGGTCTGAGTTGAAGCAGCAGCTGGAGTTAAGAAACTGGTGGTGTTGGTGGTACTGGAGTTGTGTTGGTGGTACTGGATTCAGTGGAATTAGATGAATGTTAGGTTTTAATTACAGTTGAAATGCAGATGGGGTTTGGTATGAATTTGTGTGGTGGCACTGTAAAAGTATTTTGAAGTTGAAATTGCAGGAAAGAGTTATGGGTCACTATAGTGGAATTGCAGCTCAACTGAAGCCAGGGATGGGGGAACAGGCTGTGGTGAAGGAACACAAGCAGGGAATAACTCAGTTTAGAGTTGTTGCAGGAGCTGAAATGAAATAGAGAGATAGAAAGGAGATGGTGTTAGCTAAGAGTTCTGGATGGCGTTGCAAGTGACTGATGCTGCTGAGCAATGAGGATTCGATCTTGAGCATTGGTTGTGCAGCTCCAAATGAAGATGGTGGTGACTGTTATGGCTAGAGTTTAAGAAGATCTGGCAAAGACTGTTGTTAGAAGGGTTTAATTGATGTTGATGCTAATAAGTCAGGGAAGGTTGAGTTGCTGTTGCAGTCTTGAAGCTTAAAAGAAAATGGAGGAATTGGCACTGACGGGTTTCTGAAACTGTGTTGTTGGTACTGTTGGAGGGAGTTGCAGGTGCAATGAGGTGCTGCAATACAATGAGGAATTGCCTGTAAACCTAGATGGAAGAATCAACAGGTGCTGGTGCTTGTGAAGCTGAGATTGAAATGGCAGTGGTTTTGGCAGTAAGAGTGAAGTAGCAGATGCAGAAAGAAGAGGGTTAGCTGAAGCTGAAGCTGTAGCAGTACCAGTGATGCACCATCATGTCCAGAGCAGCAATAGTAATGCAACACTATGGCGCAACATTAGTCTGGCCTGTGCAAATAACCCAGGCTGTGCAACAACGCTGGCCTAGAGCCTATTCAGCCGAGTTAGATAGTTGACTCGGTATGACTCGGTGCTGACCCAAGTTAAATTTAGTTGACTATCCGAGTTGACTCGTTGACCGGTGACCGGGTGGACTTTGCCGGTCACTGAACTATTTTCTGATAATTCCCGGCCAAGTTCCGGCGTGTCACCAGTTTTCCGGCAAATGTTTTTGGTATAATTTCTACATGGGTTTCTGTGTGGATTTTCATCTAATGGACTTTGAAGACTAGACCTAATTTTGGAAAGCAAAGGAATAAAAAAGGAGACTTCTACAACTTTTGGGATATCACGTATTCTACTTGGAGCTTTGGAGATAGCTGCAATTAGGGTTTGCTTTCGTATTTATTTTCATCTTCTTTATTCAATTTAAGGATTATGATGAACTCCATAGCTATGAGTAGCTAAATTAATATTATTGGTTAAGGATGTAGTCCTATTTCTAAAACTTGTGCTTGAGTTATGTATTAGTTTTCTCTCTTGATTATCGTTCAAACTTCTACTATTTTTATAATCACATGATTGATGTATTGTGATAGGATTTAGGTGTTTGTTTAGTTAAGTGGCTAATTAATAGAACTTGCATCTTTGTCCATAGCTATTTTAGATTTTTCATCGAGCGATAACCCCAAATACAAGTAGCATGATATGATTACGGTTTGTAGTGATGCACTCTTGTAATCATATGTAGAGTTTGACCATTGTCCGAATTGTCATGCGCAATGTATGACAATTACATTGATTAGCCTATTTCAAAAACTTAATGCTCCTAGAAATTGAACTTAATTAGCGCAAGGCGTTGGGTTATTCTTTAGGTAGAATTCACATACACAGCTTTAATATGTATGTTGTTGAACTTAGGAAATTAATGGATTATCTTGCTCCCTTGATACTCTAGGCTTTTGATAATAAAAGTGATTAAATTGTAATTCTAATCATGTATGCAAGCACATGTTTAAGATTGAAGATGAATTCCTTGACCAATATTCTCATCTTATTGGTTACTTCCAATTATTTACTGTCTTGATTTACTTTTATTGTATTGATAAAACAAAAATCCCCCCCTTTGGTTACTAAGAATCTAGAATTTCATAACAACAATTGCCTTTCTGTGAAAACGAACTCTTCCTTACCTTGTACTTCATTTATATTTTATTGAGTAAGAAAGTGAATTATTTTTTGACGCATACGACTGCGATCATGTACGTTTTCTCTTAGTAAAATATAAAATTTATTAGGACTTGGCACATCACAAATTGTGTGTATGTTTTCTCTTGAGTCACGTTTGTGGTTGAGTTCACAAATTGTGGCTTTAGGTTCGCGAACCTATAAAAACTAAAAGTTTCAAGAACGTTTGTCTCTCCTAAACTCAAAATCAACTTTTAGCCGCGTTTTTCGGTTTTGGTGTTTCACTCATAACTTCTTCGTTATAGAACAAAATTGGGTAATCTTAAAGAGTGAGTAATTTGTTTCGATAGATATAAAGATGGAAATCAAGATTCAAAAAGAAATTATTCTCCACTTATATTTGTTGATGAATTTCTCGTTGGTGTCTTTGTATGATCTTCAATTTTAAAGGGTATTCGGTGAACTATGAGGCTCAACTACCTAACTTAATCCTAGCCGACTTTAGTAGACTTAAATAAAAAAAATAGCTTTGGTCATCTAACATTGACAATAAGATTGACATACCAATACTTCAGGATTCAATCGAGTAGTGCTTTAACAGGTTGTAATAAGGGAGTGAGCTTGAATGCCTGAATTACAGAAGGAGAAGTGTGAAAGACTTTACTGCTTATGACACCGAGATTTTTAACTGTTCCAGTAATTTCTAGGATGATTATGATGAGCTGACTGGTATGACTCGGGTTACGTTTAATGTTTGCATTGATTTCTTTTGTGAATCGAGCAATCTTCATGTATTGCATCTTCTCCATGAAAGTTTCATAAGAAAAAAATTCTAATTTCTCACAGTCATTGAATAACTCAGGACAATACTTTATCACGTGACCAAATTTTCCACAAAAGAAACATACACGAGGTAGTATTTCAACCCTTATCATGACTTTGCATTTATTCTTTGATGTTATAAACTCTCCCTCACTTGTTTTGTTCACCACGTGAATAAGATAGGATCTCTAACTTTTGATGCTATAAACTCCATCATTGTTATGTTTTGAGGACTCATAGGTGTCCCATGAACTTGAATAGTGAAGTCCGCATACTTGAATTCGTACTGATGAGATAGTTTATCAGGGTCATAAATTTCTACGAGCATTAAATCTTCATTTAGAGCTATGGTTACCTTGTCATAACCGCATTATAGTCACATCATAATTCAAATTTAAACAAATATATAACTTCTCAAATCCAGAGATTTCGATGTTACCTAATGGCATCCATGATCTGTGAAGAAGATTACCGAGAATATTAAACCCATATTCACATCATGTAATAGTACTGATGACTAAAGAGTATTTGTGATCACTATTTGGCTCATTCAAGTCTTCCAAAACTTCAAAAGATTTCTTATCATCTTTCAGAAAAGATGCCATACATGAAGCAAGATTCTCATAATCATTCCAGTCAATGAAGCAAAAAAGGAGACCATTTTAAGACGCAGTAGAGTGAGATAAAAGATAGTACAGCCAAAAACCATTGGTGTAGTCGTGCAAGCAAATATTGGTTCAAAAAATAATACATAAGAAACCAAACTAGTCCTGCAAAAACACAATGAAACTTAAACTAATTAATGGAAAAGGGAAGAATCGTCCTTTGACAAAAATGGAGATACCCAAAGGATGGGAGTGAAAATCGCTCTAGAAACAAGAATTCTGAAAAGAATTACACTTAATTTTGATTTTCTGAAAGAAAAAAAATACTTGCAATGTCAGGTAATACATAGTAACAAAAATATCTGAACAAGATGTAGCTAGATTTTATTAAATTTATAAATTTTTTTAAACTTTTTACTATTATTGGATGAAGAGTATTATTACAAGAAACTAGTTGGAAACCTAACAAGCTAAGTTCCAACAACGTACTACTACATTAGTTGAACAGGTTGTCATACTATCCTATTAGCGAGCCTCATGAGGATTCAAGGGAGCCGAAGGGGCTGATTATGTCGCAAGGGGGGCAAGCTAACTCTACCTTCCATGTCAAATTCTACAATATTGCGCCATCGGAGACTGAACCTGGGACCTCCTAAAGCTCATCAAAATTTTAAGGAACAAGGATGACCAGCTGAGATAGCTACCCGATTTCTAGTTAAATATATTATAATTATTTACCTATACATGTGCTTATTATAAGAATTACTATATATAAAAGTAGGAACTCACGGGTGTGAATGAAAATAATCTATCATAAGTATCTGTTTTATTTTTTTATTATTTTAAGTAGAAAAATATCTAATTGTCTGTTTTGAAATTTTCATTTTGCAAGAACGTTCTGTTTTGACGAGTGAATTACAACTAGTTTATTTTTACTTACTCGAGATCTGAATGTGACTGGATGTCTGACTCGGTCCAAGTCAGTTGTTAGGCTGGTTTTTACGTACCTTTAGATTTTCCAATTAACTAAGCACCCATTATGCGTAGGGATAAATCACAAACTCAACGGAATTTGTCATTTTTCCCATCGGGGAAGAATCTCTGCCGAGAGGTAGAGTCTTGGCCGTTCGGTAGAAATTTGGTCGCTCGGTGATATATAAGTCGTTCGACGACTATATCATCCAACTGTGCAAAATCAATCATCTATAGATATTCAATTTGAACCTCATCTCAACTTACACCTTCTCCACACTTATTATATTTTTTTTCAAATTATTGTATTAACACCATGAATATTGGTTTTCACCTGACCGAGTTCATAAAAAACCAACGTTTAACCGAAAACAAAATTCAGTTAACTGAGAGATCATAAATAGGAGCTTCAAAAATGTTTGGATGTAGAATTTACGGTTGAGGAAGATGAATGCATTTTCAAAAGTTATGTTATTTTACACAAGGATCAATGGTGCACATCCAAGGAAAGATAACATAGGTACATATTTCAAAAAAAATTAAGAAGAAACAATGAACCTAGATAGCCATAATGTGTCAGAGCTGTCAAGTCGCTTCACTGTAATCAATGTCTAAGTAGTATCGTATGTTGCTTCGGTTATGCGTGCCAATCGTCCAAGAAAAAATTGTGAAACGATGTTAATGTGGTAAGAACAGTAATACAACATGTCTAGTATTTTATATTAAAAAACTTAATTTATTTTTGCTCTTATATAAATCTTTTGTTTTTGTAAATTACAACAACGGAACTGTATGTTGGATTGGTACCACAATGGCGGAGAAAAAAATTCCAATACGAATGTTGTTAGAAAATTTTAAAAATGTTCGTATAATTCAGTCTTATTGATGTAATATCTATGTAACATTGTGGTTTTCTTAGAACTCACGTTTGATGGGTACCTTCACAAATCGAGGGATACTCACGGTTAAGTGGAAATGGATTTTTGTTATACGGGAGGTTTTGGTGGTGAAAATACCCGTTATTTTAATAAAATTAAAAAAAAAACCTAAAATCTAAAGAATGTAGCAATCTAAATGAAAATTAAGGGGATACTCATGTTAAGTGGGGCTGGATCCTCTTCTTCCCTTAAAGTTATACCAAAATCTAACAAACGAGCTAAGTCCAATAAAAACATAACAATTAGTGTTGTATGCGTGATGAATTCAATGCTGATTGTTACACTACTAATGAAAAAAATAAAATAATAACTTTTAACTTTGGGTCTTGTTAATTTTTGCACCCGTGCACAAGTTAAGCCCTATTATTTAATTATTTTTTACATTGAATTCAGATGAAAAACCTTATTACATCGAACTGTCTAGAGTCTTGTGATGAAAAGCCTCCTATATCAATGAATTATATTTTTCCATTACCGCCCTTCAATTATTATCCTTGTTTTGTTCTCAACCACTTCAAAACGATTTTTATGCATAATTTGAAAGACTTAGTAGGAGGCAACTTAGTAGGCACTTGCAGAACTGGGAAGACATCTTAGATAATTGACTTCTGGCTTCTGAAAAAAACTTAATTAATTATTTTGCTTTGTTGAAATGTAATATATCTAATCACCCCATGAGGCTAGACATATCGGCAAAGGCTGATGATGCCGGAAAACAACTTATTATCTGTTTGTAAAGCTAAGTGGGGATTTTTTTCTATCCCTCTTAGTCGGTTTTAATTAACTTCTTTTCAAAAAAATAAAATAACTGAACTCTTCATCTTCTTATGTTGATCTCTAGATTCTTTATTCCACTGTGATCTCTTAAAAAAAAAAATTCATGATTCACATAATTTCTAGTGATCATGATGGGCCACATGATCAATTAGTCTATCCATAATCTTGAACCCCACTACCATTCTGAAACAAAAACACGAAAAATCTCTACATTTAGGGATTTGAATAGATACTGAATGCATCACGATATTGTAACAACAAAAACAAATCTATTACAAGTTTGGAATAGGGAAACATAATCACAATCTTTATTTAAGAAATCTAATTATTAATTATGATGAAGAAAACCCAAATCGGTTTTTATTTTCAGAGATTTAATTATGATGAAGAAAACCCAAATCAGGTTACAAAATCCTAAAACTCAAATGGATTTTTGTTTTCAGAGATTTAATTATGATGAAAAAAACACAATTGTTACCAAGCCCTAACGTTTTACTTTTGCATTCCAATCAATTATATTTGGAAGTATTGAGAGTAAGAACAGGTTATAAGAGAAGAGGAAGAGACGAACATACCGAAGTTGAAAGGAAAAATAAAATACTAGAATTGGGTATTTATGGAAACTTGTTTTTGTTTCCAAAGCTAAACGGGATATTACCTAGGTGTTTCTTCAATCAATGAAAAATTATGAAAACAAAAATTTTAAACCCAACTATGCCCTTGTTAACTTGTGCGCGGGAGCACAAGTTAACAATACCCTTTAACTTTATATTTGTTTAATTTACAGTAGTGTGCGCCTTTTTACAAAATATAAATTTAATGACCTCAATAAAAATCTTGAACAATATTTTTTAGCAATATATTTTCATCGGTTAACTTACGAACTTGAATTCTTCCTTTTTAGTTACAGACTAATAAGCAATTACCTTTCTCCATTTTATTATTTTGTTACCATCGCATATCTTATCAACAACTCTAAGTTTGACTTCAAAAAATTATAAGATTGGTGTTGGTTGTCGAGTTGAGATGCAACTTATGCCATATGGAATTTCTGATCAACACAATTTGTGAGGGTTTTGGTTTGAAAATCATATATTTATAGTGTCCGACTCCTAAGACGCATATCTAATTGTGAAAAATACTAGAACCCCCTACTATATGAGTTCAATATATAGAAACCCCACTAAATGGATCCTCCCCTATCAACTCCATACTTTCACTTTTTGATATTTCTAGGCCCAGAACTTTAGATTTCAGGTCTTGGTGATAAAGTTTAGGGATTGGGAGAAATTTTTAATACCAAAAATGCCCTTTACTATATATACCAAATGAAATAGGCTATAGGTTCATTTTCAGATTCATTTTCATTTTCACTTTCTCTCGCTTCTCTCTCGTCTTTGCTCTGAAGAAAATT
Organism: Papaver somniferum; assembly: GCF_003573695.1. Lineage (NCBI taxonomy): Eukaryota > Viridiplantae > Streptophyta > Magnoliopsida > Ranunculales > Papaveraceae > Papaver > Papaver somniferum. The sequence goes on from NC_039363.1 coordinate 54,549,235, forward strand.
AGGGTTCTTTTATCAAACCGAAGAAAACAATTGCAGAGAACAAAAAAAAGATTCTCGCTCCATCGATCTTCGCTGAGGACGTTTACGTATTACAGAAGAACGAAAGTAATCGATTTATAGATTTAATCGATTTGATTCAAACAGGTTTAAGAACTGATCATCAATCTACAAGTTCGAATCAGAGGACGAACTTCAAATCTCTAAAACTCCGGCACAAATTCAATTTGAATCTGAGTATAAAGATAAGTTTATCTTCTTTTGTGCTTCATTTGATACATTTAAGTTGTTCGATTTTGAAAAAGAGGGAGAGAGTAAAAAGCTAAGGTTCCAGTGAAGAAGTCGATTTCGAGAAATTTCAATGACAGAAGTTATTAAAGGAAGTAGTGGAAAACGAAGGGGAAAGACAACAACTGAAGCTTTAAGTACGGAGAAATGAAAAAGAGAAGAGGATGATTTAGATCTTAATCTTTCTAGGTTGTAATCTTTATCTCTTTCAGTAATTTCAATTCTCGGATCTGTTTATGAAAGATCTATTGAATAATATTTTGTTTTCTGAATTTTATTTTTTTGAAATTTTTCAGTGATATTCAAGGTATCACTGAAAAGCTCATAAAGATATAAGAAGAAGAGTGAACAAACGATTGCTAGGTAATATCTCTTTTTGTTTGAATTATTTTCAGATATGAAAACTGCGATAAAGGAAAAAGACGATTTCGGATTTATTTTATTTGATGAATTTAGGGATTTGATGTGTTATAATTTCCTCTTAAGTTTTTAATGTTAATTCGCAAATATCTGATTTCTATTGAACAAATTGTGGTGGAATTTCATGGTTTGAATTATTTTCTGAATCAGTGTGTCTTCTGAAGTCAAGACAATACTAAGTGATGCCAAATCAAAACTCGAGAAAGAACGGTGAGAGCTTGAACAATTTGATGTTCTTTTAGACCTGATTGTGTATTTGGTTTCGTCACTCTCTTGTAAATTGTTTTATGATGTTTTTAATTACATGCAGACTTTTGTGAAGGCACTTTCAAATCTCTAAAGAGGTATAAACACATAACAAATTTGTTAATATTTTGGGTTTACAGACAGTTAGATTATGAGTAAAGATTCTGAGTATGCTGGTTCTGGTGGATTAAATGGTTTGTTTGAATTGCAGTGTGAGAACTCTCTCAAGGATGAGTTTGCCAAGTTCCAGTCAGTTTATGAGAAATTTTCTAAGAAGAAAGCAGCACATTTGCAGGCGTTTGAAGGTAACTGTCTTTAAGAATAGGAGATTTCATTTGCTGGTAGATTCTTGTTTGAACTCTTGGTAATGTCAAATTAACATTACAGTAGCAAATATTGGGAAAAAATTATCTGACTAGGAAATCATTGTTGTTCATATCAAAATGTTAGCCTAACTCGTTTGGAAAATGAGATTCATTAATAACGGCACCACTTATTTTGGAATCACACTGAATGTTCAACTAGCGGAGTGTACTCATTGCTTCTGACCAACTAGCGGAGCGTACTCCCTGGGCAAGGCCTGTAAGGTTAAACAACTCGGTTGGTATTCCTCTATAGATTAGTATAAGGTACTTGGAGTTTTGGAACATGTCTAAATTTCGTCATCTGTGCGAACAAAGATTCACTAGTGAATCTTTGAGATCGAACTGTATGTACAACTAGAATGGCTTCGCAAATTTTTCCAAAAGGTATTAGATAGATGAACTAATTATCATTTCGATCCACTTAAAAATACTGAAACTTAAGAACTGTATGATTTACTCAGGTAAAGACATCCTTTTTGCATTTTAGTGTTTTTTGATTCAAGTTGCTTGATGTTTGATGTTTCAGGTGGCTGTTTCACGTGGTTTGAATGGGATTGGACTTGCTATAGTTATACCAGCTATTCAGTCCCTTGTGGCTGACTCAACTTATGACCATAATCGCGGTGTAGCTTTTTGGTGGCTTCAGGTAACAGGAAATATAGGGACAATTCTCGGTGGTCTGTTGTCAGTTCTTCTAACTTCCACATCATTCATGGGTATTGCTGGTTGGAGAATTTCCTTCCATCTTGTTGCAATTATTAGTGTTATCGTTGGAATTTTATTGGGATTGTTTGCCAAAGACCCTCGGTTTGTAGATAAAAGTAGTACAAATGGTTCAAGTTTTGAAAATCATTATTGTTAGAGTTCAAGGAATTGTTTCAACCAACAAAATCGGTGATGAAAATCCCGTCCTTCCAGATTATTGTAGCACAGGGAGTTGGTGGATCATTTCCATGGTCAGCTTTGTCGTTCGCACCAATGTGGTTGGAACTTATTGGCTTCACTCACAAATAAACATCACTTCTCATGGGTATGTTTACAGTTGCTAGTTCTATTGGGCACTTCTGGAAACGGAGGAAAGATGGGGGATGTACTCTCCGTCCGTTTTCCGAATGTAGGCATGATCATTTTATCTCAGATAAGTTTTATGCTGCTAGGTTTGCCTGATGATACCAACACTGCATTCAGACACGACCTAATTTTGTTCATCATGGGTTTGTTCATAACCTGGAATGCTACTAAGCTGATTCAATAAATCATTATATAATCATTTACGTTGTTGCATTATAAGTTAAATATTTAGTGTTTTTGCTTTATATGTACAAAGATATTTCAAATTTACATGCCATATGTATATGTAATTGTTGGTTACACATGCCAATATGCATGTGTAACTCCTAATTACACATTCTACATGCATGTGTAATTCTCGGTTACACTACCCATATCCATGAGTAAGTCCTAGTTACACATGCTAAAATGAACAACAAAATTATTTTTTGCATCAATTGATTTTGCATTTCTGAATCTAAGTGCATTGTTGGATATCTTTGCTTATGCATTTAATTTTTGTTGATTGCTTCAGAAGGGCTTAAGCACAAAGTGTTTGAGGTATGTTTTGCTGATCTACAGAACGATGAGGATCAGTCCTACATAAAGATGCGACTGAGAGTGGAGGATGTCCAAGGAAAGAATGTTTTGACTAACTTTTGGGTAACCATTATAAACTTAAGGTCTCTCGTCCTACTTAAAGAGTGAAGGATCAGTCCCACATAAAGAATGGTTTGACTAACAAATTAAGGTCTCTTTTCTGTAAGTGGCGGACTTTGATTAAGGCTCATGTTGATGTGAAGACAACCGACAACTTCACTCTGAGGATGTTCTGTATTGGCTTCACTCAGAGGACCACATATGCTCAATCAAGCCAAATCTGTCAGGTAAGGGTTTCAGCTTCACTTTACTCTCTTCCTTGAACTGATTGGCCCTTGCTTGTTGTTCTTCTGGTGCATCCATTTTATTTTTGTGGAAATATCACATGTACTAAAAACGTTAACCGATACATGTACTAATATCTCCATTTTATTATACTGAAGTATGCCATACGTTGTTGTTGTTGATCCTCAGTTATGTCCGAGGATATACTAACTGGATGTGTAACTGCTAGTTACACTAACTGATTGGATGTGTAACTTCCGATTACACATGCCATATGCATGTGTAACTTCCGGTTAACAAGTCGTATTACACATCTATTTAAGCTTTTATTGCAACTGATCTCTTAATTGTAATTTATTCACTTAGTTCCTGCAAATTAGTAAAGTAGTTTATTTGCCAGTTGTACATTTTTTTTCCTTTTTAAGTTTCCTTGTTATTGGGATCCGACCATAAAAACAACTTTTTCGTAGTGTGATTGCAATTCAGGAGATTTCATCTAACAAGAAGAGCAAATACTACATTTTAATCTGATATTATGATACCTTTTTATCTTATTACTTTTGCAGGAAAACTATAGGTCTGGAATGGTTTCACTTAACTCATACATCTGTTTAACTGCACATCACACAAGCCATATGCATGACAATTTGCACGTTTAACTAGCATTGGCAGACTATGGATGTGTAACTAGTAGTTACACATGCTAATTAAATATGTAACTTCTAGGTACACAAGCCAAATAAATGTGTATCTACTAGTTACACATGCAAATTAGATGTGTAACTTATAGTTACACATGCTAATTTGATGGGATATGCATATGTAACTTATAGTTACACATGCTAATTTGATGGGATATGTTATAGTGGTTATATTTATGAAATTGAGAAAAGAACATCAAGTCCTAGTAGTAGGGAGTAGTAGTGGATGCAGATTAGACTAATTAGATGCAGGTTATACTTATAGTTACACATAATAATTAGATGTGTAATTTCTAGTTACACATGATGATTGTATGTGTAACTTATGCTAATATGCATGTGTAACTATTGTTTACATGTGTAACTACTGATTACACATGCATTTTGTTTTCCTGGGTTCATATCTATACCCTGCTGAATCAGTTGTGTGATCATTTTTTGCGATATTAATGTGCTAGCACAAGGTTCCCAGGTGTTTGTATTATTCTGCCAGTATAATTACTGTCTGAAGCTTTACTTTCTGTTGCTTAAAATGTCCTTCGTCATCGATAATATGAAAATGGCTTAGGTACATCTAGACTAGCGCTGTAAAACGTCTTTCTGTTAATACAGTGCTAACAACGTCTTTCTGCTGAAGCAGTGATATCTTAATTAAGAGCTTCTCATTCACTTGCAAGGTTAACTATATTATTTTATGACTGGTAATTGCTTGATAGTCACCTCTCGTTTTTGCTAGTGTTATTCATTTAGAGATGGATTTGCTGATTTTATGTTGACATATCTAAGTCAGATGCATGTGTAACTCCTAGTTACATAATTCAGATGCATGTGTATCTGCAAGTTACACATGTTAATTAGATGTGTAACTTTTACTTACACATATTGATTTTGGGTACACATATCAATATGTATGTGTAACTCCTAGTTACACTAGTCATATGCATGTGTAACTGCTAGCTACACTAGCCAGATGAATGTGTATCTCCTAGTTACACATGTTATATGCATGTGTAACTCTCAGTTACACAATTCAGATGCATGTGTAACCGCTAGCTACACTAGTCAGATGCTTGTGAAACTGAAATATACATTGTTTTATGTACTGTTCATTTTAATCGTATAAATACTGATTGCTTGTTGTTATATTTCAGGTTTTAGATAACTTCATAAAAGCTAATTGCTTAAACGTGGTAATGGTCTCGCTGGAACTGGAGTTGACGCTGAATACACAAGTCAGATGCATGTGTAACTCTCAGTTACACTAGATAGACACATATGTAACTCTCAATTACACTAAACAGATGCGTGTGTAACTTCTAGTTACACATGCTAAGAAATTATTGTAAATGAATATTAAAGTAATAACTTTTTTTTTGTGTTTTTTTTTATGTCTATTTATTTGCATATATATACAAGTGTAACTTTGCATTACACATATCATAAGGATGTGTAACTTCTGGTTACACATGCCATATGCATGTGTAACTTCTGTTTACACCTTCGCACTGTATTTTAATAATTTCGGGCCTAGATTTAATAATTTTGGACCTAGATTTAAATTTTATTTAATTATGGGCTTGACAATATGCATAAGGGTATCAAGGTCTTTTAAAAACTCGGGGCCTAGATTTAAACTTTTTTTAATTAAGGGCCTCATATTATGGGTTATCCATGGGTTGGACCTGAGCCTAATTTCTAGATTCATACCGTTGGACGATGTTTGAGTTTGATCTAATAAACCAGATTCCCGTTTTATTATTTATACCTTTTTGCCATAGTTTATACCGCAAAGTGGATCTGTGGTGCAATGGTACCGCGTCTGAATCCAAATCAGAAGGTTGCGTGTTCAATTTACGTCAGGTTCAGTTTTTTTACTTCTTATTCTTTCTTTTTCCTCCTTTCCTTTTTACCAGTATCTAGTCTTTGCTAGATGTAATCTCCCATTTACAGTCACTGAAAGTCCCTCATCTAATCCTAGAAAACAAAGAAACCCACTTTCATTGCAGATAAGCTTTTCTCACTCCATCGAAGGAACAGCAAGTCGAGAGAGCACAACAAGTAAATCAGAACACTCTGGTCACAATTTCTGCGTCTCTCCAATGGCTGCCTCTGCAAGTCCTCTCTCTTCATTCGCTTCCCTTTCTATCTCAACATCTAGAAAATTTCTCCCAAACCACACTTCTTTCTCCTTCTCAAACATCAAAACCCATAAACTCATCACACCAATTTCTTCCCTAAAATTCCCCCATTCAAAATCCCAAAAACCTAAACCCATAAAAGCTACACCCTCTGATGCAGAAACCATTTTCATGGAAAATGAAATAAACCCAGATGAAGATTTCACATTTGAGCCACCACCAAGACCAGAAGGTTACATTGAACCACCTTCATTTGATGATCTTCCACCAGAATCTGAAGATGAAATTGCAGCAGCCTATGAAGAACTGTATGGTCCTGCTTATAGTGGTATGAGTGTGCTAGGTAACGATGTATATGTTATGGATTCTAAGATGAAGAAAGCAACTGGGTTTGGTACAAAGACTAAGAAAGAGAAGATTAGAGATGGTTTTGAAGAAAGAGTTGTTCAAGTTAGAAGGGTTACCAAAGTTGTTAAAGGTGGAAAACAATTGCATTTTAGAGCTGTTGTTGTTGTTGGTGATAAACAAGGTCAAGTTGGAGTTGGTGTTGGTAAAGCTAAAGAAGTTGTTTCTGCAGTTCAGAAGTCTGCTGTTAATGCTAGAAGGAATATTATTACGGTGCCCTTAACTAAGTATTCAACTTTCCCTCACAGGTAACAAAAAGCAACTAAGATTTTTCATTTTCATAAATTATTACTCCGTAGTTGATAATGTGCTGTGTTTAGTTTTGGTGTTTGAAACTTAGTTTATTAAGTTGTAATTTGATTAGGTGAATGCTGAATTGACACGCTAACACATCGGTTGCATTGTCATTGACGCACACTTTGCTTATATGAGGTTCCTCCAATTTGTATAATCTACGCTAGTGCTTATTTTCCCTGACTCACTGAGATCAAATGATTATCCTGCTCTGTTGGTGGATGGATGGCTATTTGATTTAAATGTTTGGTACATTTTGAAATTTTATAGACAGCTCTTTTAAGTTGCTGTGATTGGTTATATTCTTGAAAGAGTACTGTTCTATTTGAAGCAATTTTAGAGCTCACATTTGCCATAAACTGTTGAAAGTTATCATTTGAGTTTGGTGTCTAAATGCCATGCAACTCCTAGTGTTAATGGAGTATTTTCCCTCAGTAAATGAGAATCATTTGAAAGTCATCAACAAATTTTTTGCTCTGTGGTTTAGTTACAATTTTCTTCTGATTTTAGGATTTGCTTTCTATATATATTTCCTATATGCTCAGTTTCCTTCTTTTTACATGGTTGTAAGTTCTTTGGTTATGTAACATGCAAGATTGATGTCATTTCAGAGCTGACGGAGATTACGGGGCAGCAAAGGTGATGCTTAGACCTGCTTCACCTGGTACCGGTGTTATTGCTGGGGGTGCAGTGAGAATTGTGTTAGAAATGGCTGGTGTTGAAAATGCTTTAGGAAAGCAAATCAGGAGTAAGAATGCGCTCAACAATGCTAGGGCAACAGTTGTGGCTGTTCAAAAAATGAGACAGTTCAAAGAAGTTGCTCTTGACCGTGGCATCCCCATGGAAGAACTATGGAAGTGAGAGATTGTTCCAACTCTAGGTCTTGTATCCTTGTAAAGGAGCGCTGTAATTTGGTTTACTTTTTTCTTTTTGCAAGTCTTCTGTTGAGATCAAAGCAAAAACAACTAGTTACACTAGAGTTGATGCTCAAAACTTTTGTCTGTAAAACTGAATCAGATGAGATGAATTGAATTCATGTTTAGTTTCTCTTTCGTGACACACGGGTACTTATGGAGTATTATGTTTTATATTTGTTATGTAAGCTGACGCAGATTTTTGACAGTTTTTCTCAGGTCGAGCCAATTACAGGCTTATCATTAGTATAACTTGGTGAAACTAAAATGTCAAGAAACAGAAAGATGCTTAGCAGAATCTGTAACATTTCAATTCTGTTCTTGAATACGAAATGCGTGTAGTATGATTTTACTGCAGAGCAAGATAATACTAGTTCCAGGTCTAAGACTGGTAAGGCCAAAATAGAGGAGCTGCAGCTTAACCACCACCAACAGTGCCACATTGATAGTCCAAGCACTCCATGGGGTGCTCGTATACTGCATCACACTGTTCTTTGCTTCTCTGCAATGGCTTCTCTGGCAAACAGTTGCGACGATCATCATATACAATGCTTTTTGATGTCAGATTTCGACAAAAGCCTTCTTCTTCGCAGAAAAAGTTGTAAGAGTAAGTGAAATTTGTCAAGCTTGGTAAAGCACAAATCGCTTCAGGTATGTTCCCGCTAAACATATTGTGTGCTACATCGAGCTGTTCCACATGCATCAATCCTGCAATGGTATCTGGTAGAGGTCCTACCAACTTATTGTAACTTACATCAAGCACTTTCAGCTTGTATAAAAACCCTACTTCTGGTGGTAAACATCCAGACAAGTTGGTGTTTATTAGCAGCAGTTCTTCCAAGCTGTCTGCTAACTTTGCAATGCTAGGAGGAAGACATCCTCCAAAGTTGTTGTTAGCAAAAACTATGACTGAGGCTGAACTGCTGTTTATGTTCGAGGGGATCACTGAAGTTAATCGATTGTTATTGACAAAAATCGCATCAAAGCTCTTAGAGAAGAGCTCGGGTGGCAATGGTCCTTCGAATTCATTGTAACGGAGATCAAGAAACTTGAGAGATGGTAGAGAGAGAACTACTGATGGGAACTTATCGACAAACCTGTTGTTACTGAGATCGAGCTCGAAGAGGAGGGTGAGATTGGCAAAGGATTCTGGCAGAATTCCACAGAAACGGTTACTGTTGAGATGAAGCAAAGCAAGATCAGTTAGCAATCCTAGTTCACCAGGTATAACTCCAGCTATATCTTGATGATTGAGATCAATTCCAGCAACAACTACGACTTCAAGTTCGTCAAGTGAAGGTGCACAATATATTCCGTTGTAGTCACAGACAGAGTAACCAACCCAATTGGAGGTGAAGTTGTTAGGGTCAGAGTAGATTACTAGTTTCCATGCTTGGAGAGCTTCATAAGCTTGTTGAAGTTTATGGTTTGGACTGAAATGGTTGTGGGTGGTGGTGGAGTTGCTGTTTTTGGATTTGGCTACTAGTTTATTGAAAGAGAAAGTGAAATGTAGAAATAAGACGATAAAAAGACTGAACTTGGAAGAAAAAGATGAAGCCATGGTAATATGTTCTTCTCTGAAGGAATGATATGAAGCTAAGTGCATTTATACTAGACGAGCCTCCTAGTGCATTTCTTTAATTGGGGTCAGTTTGCTTCATCATTTCATTCATTTGAATATATTGATGAAACATTGATAAAGACATCCCAGGGTACATGTGTATAATCCGAAAGGCCAAATAATCCTGTCAGTACAGAGTAAAGAAAATCATTGCCTAAGCTGACGGTAAGACTGAATCTTATGGTAGATCTCCATGAGAATTGCTTTTTACTAGGGCTGCACAACGGGTAGGGTGGGTAAGATATGGCCTATACCCGCCACCCTACCCGTTTACCGGCGGTTAAGAAAATCTTTACCTGCCACCCTACCCGCCTAATAATGGATAGGGTAGGATACGGTTAAAAAATTGGCGGATAGGGTAGGGTTGGCGGGTAGGAGTAGGGTATGTGCACTTCTAGGTAGGGTGGGTAGGATATGGCCTATACCCGCCACCCTACCCGTTTACTGGCGGTTAAGAAAATCTTTACCCGCCACCCTACACGCCAAATAGTGGATAGGATAGGATACGGTTAAAAAACTGGCGGGTAGGGTAGGGTTGGCGGGTATGGGTAGGGTATGTGCACCCCTACTTTTTACTAACCTAATAAAGACCTCAAAACATTTGTCTGTACAATTTGTCTGTAAACACAGCCAATTCCAGTTTAGTTGTGAAATGAAGGGTGACAAAAATTATACACTACTAAGGATAATTCTGTTTGTACCTAGCTAAGAACGGAAGGAGATAGCATGTTTAAATTCTAAGATGACCCAATTTGTTACTATTCGAAACCGTCTGTTTAATTCTCTGCTCTAAGCTTTACAATTCTTTTGAAGTACAAAACCACAGATCACTGTTTATATGCTTGTTTCATTGATGTGATAAATGTAGCAGACAGACATTATGGTAAGAATTAATTCTAAGAAATGCCGCAGAGAAGTGGAAGGAAAATAATGCAAGGTTAAGGTGACGGAAGAGAGACATGGAAATGACCCAAGAGAGGGATGTGGCAGGACTGAGACATCCCTCCTTGACGCATTTTGTTTTCTTAGTTCAGAGAAGGGAAAGTCGTTTCTTCAATTTGAAGTGATAAAAAGTGATTGTTCGGACACACAATCGATTAGACACCAAATGTTTATTCTTTTTACACCCAACAATAAGCTGCCAATTATCCATTTGCATCGTTTCCATGAAACTTCGAGTTGTTGAGCATCATTCTCTTCAAACATACGGAAAAAATTTCACTGTTGTCTTCAATTGTTTATCCTCTCTTACAGACATCATTTGCGGTTGATACGCTGAAGCACACATTTGCCAGCGTCTCCCGTGATGTCATTGGGCTTACAATAGGATCAAGTCCTATCACTTGATTTTTAACTACACCTGGAATCAAATTTCAAATTCTTATGCAAGAAATACGGATCATACAGATCGAATTGGCAATCAAACAATACATAGTATCAGAAAAACCGTGACATAACTTGAGCTATTACCATTCAAAAATGTCAACCGTCTGAACAGCTTGTGAAAACAAGGGACAAACAATATATACATCAAGACCACACTAATTTTTACATAGAACTGTTCTTTTATGTTCACCCAAAACATACTTCGTTCACTGCGTGATTGATAGATGCTACTTTACCATTTCTATACTATGTAAACTTCACTACTACCGTACCTGACTAATTCCTCTCAGTCTTGTAATCTAGAAAGTAAAGACAGCTCACAAAACCCTTCAACACTGAAAGGCAAAAATATTAACATCTGCTTCCATCATCGCTGTTATTAGCCTCCTCCAGCTGATCCATATTTCTTACCAAGCAAGACTAGCTGCAGCTTGTCATATCCTGCGAGCACACCAGCACCTGCAACTGCACGCAAAATGTTTGCACCAGCACCCTTGAAAAGAGACTTAGCACCTTCATTCTTGACGATCTGGGTGAATGCATGGAGTGAGCTCTTGTACTTCACGACTTCACCAGATGTCATCATCATCCTTCTTCTAACAGTATCTATCGGGTAGGAGGCTAAACCAGCTCCAATTGTGATACCCCAACCTAATAGGAAACTCGCTAGGAAACTATCCTGTAATCACCAAAACAAACAGGCGAGTTAACATTTTATCAACAACAGTACTGAAATATAACACACTGGTCGGTAATCTTCCAATCTCACTTACCTGCATATTTCCAACAAGTACAACGGGTTTTAAAGAATCATACATTCCAAAGTAGAGCCCACGGTAGACGATGATACCAACACAGGAGATGTTAAATCCACGATAGAGACCCGCAATACCGTCAGATTTAAGGGTTTTCTTGTAGACATCAATCAGACCGTTGAATTGCCTTTCCCCGCCTTTGTTGGCAGCCTTGGCGTCATTTGCGAGACGTGTCCGGGCATAATCCAAGGAGTAGACAAATAGAAGGGATGAAGCACCAGCTGCACCTCCAGAAGCCAAGTTTCCAGCAAACCATTTCCAGTAGCCATCTCTGTCCTTCTTAAAGTCGAAAAGTCTTTTGAAGGAATCCTTGAAAGCAAAGTTCAGAGCCTGCCATTCATACACTTCGAACGTAAACACTCCGAAGTTGACTCAAAGAACAGAAAACATAACTGAATGAGCTCAATCAACTAGAGAAAGCAACATAAAAACCTAATCAGGTAGAGAGTCATAAACTAAGAAATATAAGCTGACCTGGGTAGGAAAGTATCTGATAACACTGGCAGTATTGCCTCTCCATAAAGCGAGAACGCCTTCATTTTTCATTGTTCTGCCAAAGCAGTCGGCTATTCCGCTGTAGGGTCTTGAGAGACGACCAGACTTGATCATTTCATCCTGATTCTGAATCAAGAGCTTTACACGTTCAATTGGAGAAGCAGCTGTTTTTGAGACTGCAGCAGATACTCCTCCCATAAGAAAGTCAATGGCGAAACCTTGAACACCTTTCTCTGCTGGTGCCTGCACAAATACAGGTGACATAGGGGACATAAAGGAAATGCTATCTCCCTGGCTCGCAGGCTGCACAATACTTTGCAAACCTCCATTCACATGTAAACTGGTGCCATTCTGACTAACTGTGTTCACGGACAAATTGGGAGAGAGCTTAGAGTAGAGGTAAGATTGACTACGTATCTTGTCAACTAGAGATGGATGTTGCAGTCCAACCACCATGGTTGCACTCTATGTGGTCACCTGTATAAAAAGCATAATACGTCGAGATTAAACTCATTGAGAGATACGACAAGTAAAACTGAGATGCTAGTCTAGTATATGATTCATCAATAGTTCATTACTCAGAGGTAATCCACAACATTCAGACAGTGATTTCCCAGTTCCCATATATTTCAGAAACCAGTCCACAATGATGCTGCATACATAACGAAATAAAAAGTTGAGAAGAAGTTCATGCACTAGTAACCTCTTTCAAGATTTGATGAGCACGATTTTTGTCGATAAAATACTTTAACAAATATACAGATGCAAACATCTAAAAATTCAGTCATTTCGCGTTACTTTGAAACCCCATTGGCGTTACACAAATTCAGATTTATCAGTAACATAATAGATAAGTGGCAGATAAACAACTACAAGTTTCAACTTATGGTAGACCTTGACGCCCAAGACGAGGAAAACTTTAGTTTGCTAGCTGAAAAATATGAATTTAGCTAGTCCTACCAATTTACCTAAGTAATGGCAAACAATTAAAATGGCCTACAATATCAAACATCCAAATCCACGAAAAAATATGGTGCAACATATGATAAATCTAAAATCAAAACATAAACGAAGATCATCATTCACAACATATGTAATCCAAGTTTACCAAAATTATTAATAATCAGAATATCTTGAAAATAATCTCACATGAGATTTTTGAGCCTAACAGTTTTAAGTTCCTTTTATATCCCATGTCATGATCCAACTGATTTAACACTAAAGTTGGTGCAATAGCAACAAGAACTACATAAACCCTAAGCGAGGTAGGTAATAGTATCAGTGAAAACAAAGAAAAGAGAGACTCTAACCTCAGTAAAGCTGTGGAGAGTAGGACCTTCTTTCTTCTACCTTAAACTTCGCGAAAGCTCTACACTAGAAAAGAAGAGGGTACTAGGTTCTTTGAGGTAATTACAAGGTACCCCACGTTCGAAGCCATCTGTGTTTTAAACTTTTCGAGAAAGATATCGCAATGACAACAACACCCTTTAACGGCTGCTGGGACTTGTAAATGTCCAAAATTCGGATGGATAGCAAGGACCGGATTCTAAGTTGAACGAATAAGTCGCTCTAACTTCTAATTTTAACCATTTTGATTGCAATTTACTCATTCACGGAAGAACTTGAAAACGTTAAACGGTGGAAGATGCAAATACTATGTCAGCTGCACAGAAAAAGAAAAACTCAGATACCATGTGGGATGCAAAGAAGAAATACAGACGGAACATTAAACTCTGACTCATTTTAGACACCAAGAAGTCACAATTCACTTTCAGCTGAGAATTGTATAAAGTAGAAAATGCTACTGGGTATAGGGCTTTCGTTTCCCAGTAATCCAATTTCAACACTGCAGTATTCCTCCAAATAAACAAAAAAAAAAAAAGTTATTCGTTTTTGGTTTAGCTCGTGTACATCCAACAAAGTTGGCCGGAAACTAATACATACTTATTGCTACTTCTCTGACCAATTTTGTTGCCTAATGTACTGATCTGTATAAAGAAAAAAGAAATGATACAACAGAGATGAATTTTCTGACTAACAAAATACAAATATGAAAAGTGAACAAAAAGAATTTTGTAACAGTATTAATTATACAAAATGCTGAAATGGTACAAGGATCAAATTTAATTGTGATCATACGTATGTATCTCAGTCTTCTCGAAACAGTGTGTAGTGTACTATGCAAATCTGAGTTCTACCCCACCTGAAAAACAAGCATTTTAAAAGGTAAATTAATCAGGTCATGTCATCAAAAACAAAACCAAGAAGAAATATCTACGTCTCTTCAAATAATTAGTTATTAAGAACTTGAGTGTCATATAATAAAGTAGGCTCTTTCGAAATCTGCATTATATGTTTAAGAACTGAGTGTATGCAAATAAGCTTTTGTTGGTATAGTTCCCTAAGTGGTTAAAGAAAAATTGAGTTCATCATTACCTCAAAATTGAAAGGGTCGGGGCAATGTCAGTTAATTCTAAGTAATATACAAGAAACAAGATGCGACTCTGTTTAGGCTGCTGGCAGGGGCCGTCGGCAAGTAGGGCATTCCATCTTTATATCCATCCACCTTTGTAAACAACCTGAGTGGAAGAAATGATCACATGGTGTCACCTGCAAAAACATAGTCGCTTGATTGAGTAAACAAACAGACCTGAGTAAAGTAACTACCGCACTAAAATTCGGAGGGAGAGTCCAATGCAAATGTGTAGGTTAAAGTACCATGCAGTCATTTGATCTTTGTGGCAGATCAATGGTTGTCATGCAGATGACGCAGTCTGTGGAGTGACATGTATTGTGATCAAACCCTCTGTAGTAGCTATATTTTTCTGGTAAGATCTGTAAAGCACCGGATCAAATTGTAAGATTTCAAATTCTTAGATTGATTTTACAAGAAACTGGATCTAGAAGCATGACACGGGAAACTTTGGATCCAGAAAATTGTGAAAAAAAGAATGTAGGAATGTCCAAACCTGACGAGGAATGAACCATCGAGATCCAAGATAATGTTGGAGAAGAAGCATAGTTGCTTGGAGTCCCATGAAAATCGCCACACAGATACACCAAGTTTGGTCATGGTCGATGCGCATGAAATTGTTAGGGCAACCAAAGACATAAAGTGGGATTGCCAGACGAGTGGCAGTCATGCCCAATATGTAATGTGGATGTAACGGTTTTCTTGAATCACGTATGACATTAGTGACTATTTGAGGGATCCAAAAGGAGTACATAACAAAAAGAATGGGCCGCAGATAACTATGAAACTCATACATGATTAGTATGCCTCCCAAAAGAATCCCATCTGCACATAAATGCATATTCTTAACTATAGGCTTTGACCACAAACAGTTCAAAGAACAAGAAGCTTCGTTTTTCCGCATAAGGAAAAAATTGTGATATAATCAAATAGCTAACCACTAATACAACTTGTACCATCTACAAGAAATTGTAAGCATTTTGATTGAAAAAGATTACTTACAGAAACGGCTATAAAGAACTGACAGCTCACGTCTCATTGTTTCCCAACCTTCTCCATTACTCGCTGGCCTATTCGCCTTCCATATCGCAAGAAGATATCTCATTTCGAATATGGAGAAAACAACAAACTTGAAAAAGGCAGCCGTTGCAAAAGCATTAAACAGGGATTCTGTATACGAAGAACAAAAGCAAATTAACTTGAAATATGTACTGAGTAAAAACACGCCTGTCAGAAATGGACAGAATGTTCAACAAGGAATCACACAATTTCATGCCACTAAAAGTGCAGTATAAAACGCTAACACGATAGTAGGAAAAAATAAAAAGATGAACTTACCCACTAGGATTCCTGCTGTTAAATGTAAAAGACAAAGGTAGGCATCCATAATGGCTTGTTGCCCGATCATTAAAATTGAAATTTTAGCTGCTCCCTAAGAAAAAGTGAATAAAACACTAATCACATTTTTCAAGGAAGTTGGAAAATATTCAAGATAAAAGTCTCCACAAGGGACTTAAAAATGCTTTTGCTCTGATTGTGGCGAAGGAAAACGGTAGATAAGAAACTTACTAACTGGGTATTGCTATGTTCCATTTGCCGAATTAACAGAAGCACTTGAAGGAAAGAGATCTAATACGTGAAGACGTCAAGGAACTTATAATAGAAAAAAAATTGATGAAAAATAATGTTGAAACAACAAAGTCAAAGGACTGATGATTGTGAAGGATACAAAAGTGACCATCAATGTATAGTTGACTGCTTTGTTGTAGTAAACCTCAACATTGACAGAAGTAGCATTTACAACTATGGGTGAGAAGCACTCTCCATCATCCTCCCCAGAAGGACTTTCAATTAATCCTTCCAACTGATAAAGCTCGTGATCTTCATCTACTTGCAAGCAATAAATAAGCTTAGGTACTCGGCAAGTACATTAATTTTTCCAAAGTGACAGAGTTACAAGATTCAGAGTCCTACTTTATGAAGTAGATGAACCACAACATGATGTCGTGCACATGAGTTTATTAAAATATGCATTGTAAGTAAATTAAGCTCTCTGGTTACAGGAAACAATACATTGCTCCTAGTACACTTCATCAAATGCTTAGAAAGGTTCAGAAATAATAAGCTGAAGTGGGGATTTTTCAGTTTCCAAATATGAGGTTTATAACTGACACTGTAACAGTTCATTTCTCTGCAGTATATTAAGTTAATAACTAATACTTTATCAAGTGAGGAAGTATAGGAGCTAGAAAAGAGAGTTCTCTATACAAAAAATATCAAAAGGCGATTCACCAGCTTCTGCAAAAGCTACGGTGAAGCCTTTGTATTCTTCTTAACGTGGGTAAAATCTAATCCGCCTTTACATCAACCAAATTTCATAACAGGCGTCCAGGAATAAATGTGAGCAAAGCACAAATAATTCTGATTCAAAGAGATTCTATAGAGAAATAAATACAGAAGTCATGGGAATAAGTTGAGTACCATATTGGTTGGGTGACACACGCGCAATTTGAGCTGCAATTTCTAAATTGCAACGTTTCTCCATGTCAAAGGAAGGTGCTGTAAAGGAAAAGATAAGAAATAAGCAGCACATAATGCCTTTAATTTTGGGTTAAGGAAAAGCAAAGATGGATTTACAGTTCTTCTTCTTCCACATTTTATCTCGGGGAGACTCTTGAAAAACCTGAGACGAGAAAACTCCAAGCTGTTTCAAGAGAATACAAACAACTAGTCAAGCTATGAAACCCACGTCCATAACAGAGCTCATAACTGCAAAACTCCACAAGTACTTTTGACAACCCATCATATTCCTGAAGTCCAAACCCTACAATGAGACAACTAGAAGAATTTGAATGTGGCCCTAGTATCCTGAATATAATTTGGGATGTCTACCTACCGTGTCCTGCCTAAAGTTTGAGCTGAAAAGCCTAACTTGGAAGAACCAAGCCATAATACCAAGTAAAAGTTCTTGTACGGGATGAGACAAAATGGCAAGAGCTGACCCATGGCCTTATGTTTAACCATTATGATACTTATTTGATGAATGATAGCAAAAGATAAACATTTTAATATAAGTTCAAGTATTGTAAATATGATTACCAAGTGATAAGGGTTGGAAAAAATGTAATCATCTTCTTGACCAAGTTCTCCATCCTTTTTGCTACAAAATAAAGGCAAAAGGTATATCAAGTAAAAAAAAATTGAATCAGCTCAAGAGTTAAACTGGATGAGAACACGCCTCAACTGCACGTGTACAATTTACAATAAATAAAAGGGAGAACCTAATCGGACATAAATTTAATATCTGCACAGGTCAATAGCTTTGGGATGATATTTATGTGACACTGACAAGTGATCGCAAGAAAAATAAACGTAATAAAAGTAAAAACCAAAATCTCTCAATGGCACAATCACATCAAAAGACCATGCACTGAAAGTTGCAAAGGGAAAAACACAAAAGACTTGTGCTGACAATTATTCTTTAGCTAGTGAGTAGAAACCCAAAAACTCAAGAGAAAAAAGGTATATGAAATAACCTACTGGACATTACCTGTTGACTACCATCCGAAGTTGTCTAAAGGGCCATATATACACACCTTCTACCCTCATTTGAGCAGCTCCAGTATCTCGGTCATTGTCAACCACGTCATGGAAAATAATTACCCCCTAGGATGCCAAATTGAAAAACAGATGTGTTGGACCAACAATTCTGTCACACATGAAATCCAAAACTACTCAAAGCAAGAATTATCGAAGTAAGTTTATATATATATTTGTTCTTTATGAGAGTAACAGGGTCACATGCTACCCTTCAGGTTCTGTTTTTCAAGACTTGCAATTGAATCTGGTATTGCTATTATAGCCTCCATATAGATGGTTGTTGAGATAGCCGTGCACCAAAAATCATAACAACTTGCAGATATTTCGATGTGCTAACAGAGAATATATAAAACATTTGGTCCAGCATATTTGTGTCTGTAGCAAATTATTTAGGCTATCTGCTTCGCTCACCATGTTTTTGACGCGTGCAAACACTGTTTGTGTATAATAACAAGCTTAACTACTCTTCATACATGCACTTTCACAATCTAACATGAAGTGTTGAAGAGCCTTGCTAGAAAACTGAAAATATGACATAACCTAAAAAAACAGATCAATCTCCTTACCTGGACATAATGCACACCAGTTATCTTTGTTGGAGTACTAACTAATTCAAGGACTGAAACCCCATTAGATTTTCCAAAATCTGGAAACCAGTGGGAGCTATTATTTGAATCCCGGAAGTTCCAAGTCCCTGCTCGTCACATTGCCCATTAAGTATACTAAGCAAAAGGGAAAAAAAAACAATTGGGATATTTACACTACAACTACGCACAATCTCAAATTTTATCAATGTTTTATGAAATCATAAGCAACATACCTTTGTAGGTTCCAGTTATGTTCCACGGAGAATATGTGCCAACGTCACTCTCATCTTTTTTGATAAAAAACCACTGCAAGACACGGTACAAAATAAGAACAGAAGAAAAAAGGGCATTAATCTTTAGCTGGATGATGGCTTCATTCATTTTCACAATCCTAAGTAAGCTATATGTTGCTTAATATCACATTCTGACAGTGGAATACAATTGAGAGTACAGGTCAATGTACTAAAATAACTAAACTAATGGAGGATTGCAAATAAGAATACTTGGAGGTTGCTAATTTCATACTGCCACAAATTTAAGGTTATGAAATAAGAGAAACTGGTATATCAACGACTGGTTGAAAAAGCTTACACCTTTATTATTCAACAAAGCAGATGAAGGCATATCCAAGTTTTGACATAATTCACCAATTTCCTACTGAAAATTATACAGAGAGAAAGAAGCAAAGTACCAACCTCATCGCCCCAAGACCTTGTCCTCTCCTTTAAAGGTCTAACAGCTAAAGCAGGTTGAAACAAAGTAAACACAATACAAATACCAACAATCAACTCAAAAATGAAACACCCACATGTTCTATTCTTCTTCATATCACAAACTACTCTGAAATTGAACTGAACAACGCCTTGTTTTACTGTTCTTCACCAACTTCTGAAGAATAAGAAAAGATGAAGAAAACCTAATTGAAACTGAAACCATCAGAAAGCTCAATAAGATTAAAGAATTTTGTTTGCTTCAACTGGAATCAATCGCTTACAACCAACAATAACAACAACAATTGGTAGTAAAGATTGAAAGACAATGAGAGCTCAACGAACAAAAGGCTCGATATTGAAATTGAAATTGGAACTAAAAACAAGAATTCTTATTTAATTAAACCATTTCCCTAACCAAACTAAACTTGGTATCTTTCTTCTTCTTTACTTTTATTTTAAATTTGTTTTTAGGGTTTTTTATTTTTTCCTCTTTTTCTATCAAGGTTCGCTTCTTACGTCCTTTATATTTTTTTTTCCTTTTGTTTGTAGTTGTTGGTTTTGTAGGTAAAATGGAGGTCAGAAAAAGGTTCTACCATATCTGTCCATGATCATGGTGTGCCTGACTATTCTTTTCCATTTTGATTCTTGATTTTCTTAATGAGCTGGACAGATGCATGTACAGCCTCGGTTTCATTTGTATGCCACGTTGGAAACAATAATTTGACTTTCTTATGTACGCGCGGCATGGTGATTGATTACATTGTTTGGTACTCCCGACTGAAGCCATCACAACGTGCTGGTATGTATGTTTGGAGGTAGAGTCTCTAATCCCTCGAGAAGTGTAGATACCATGATCTGTATGGACACATGGAGGATGATTAGAAGCTGCAGCCGGACACAAGACTACAGCAGCACACACCATATCAATCCCAACACAGCTTCAATCCTAAGCTAAGGATAGAAGAGTAATTCTCCAAAAGATATTTTCCCTTTATAAACCAAAACGATTAGGTCTAGAGAGGGGGGCTTGGTCGTCAGAAGAGAGAGGAGGCTTCTGTTTCTATTTCATTTCTCTTTTCTATTCTTGCTATCGATTACTCACAGAGAAATTGACGAAGCTCCTTCAATGTAACCCAACAATCTTAATAAACACCTTAACTCTTTTTCACCCATGGATGTAGACACTCCGTTGTCGAACCACGTATATGCTTGTGTTGATTTCTATTTCATTTCACTGCACTTAATTTCGTTCATGATTTGAGTCTATATCTTGTTATAGTCAGTACTTTATCATGTGTTTCAATTGGTTGTGCTACCAAATTAATGGTGTTCACAATTTGGCGCTAGAATCAGGCAATGGGTAAAGGATTTATCCTACCTGTTGTTCCAGATCTGTTACTGTTTAAGTTTTTATCTCTAAAATTGGTATTCAATTTTACAAATTTTCAATTTACTGTTCATGGAAATGGTTCAAGAATCTCTTTTCTGGACTTGGTTCTTTTCAAAAATCTATTTTACTTAGCTTATCATATGTGCAGACCTTTATTAACTCTTCGAGTATCTTGATGAGTATTTTTTCCTGGGTCTTTATAAGGGGTCCTCATCTTTTCGGTACATTTTTTCCCAAACACAACTTTGGCCCAATATTTGCTCTTGATGCATGGCTTTGTTCCTGCGTGTTGAATGATTTTTGAGGTGCTAAGACGTTACACAAACTTTTCAGATTTGTTTCCTAATGATAAACCAGCCTTGTATTCAACTTTTTAGTATACCTCCAACCTTTCATGGAACCGTCATGTTTAGATTTGATCGCTACCCAATCTTTGGATTTGTTTTTTATAGCGATGTTGGTTTCTAACCCAGTATTGTTTGGCCTTATCATTTTATACAAACTCTTGTCGCTTTCGTTTTGAAACGAGCATAGCCTCGCTTTGATTTTTAACCCTGCCATCGGTCGCTTTATATTCCCCGCAGTTTTTGCGTGGGGCTGATTTTATAAAAATTGGCCTGTAGTTGCAGTCCAAGCTAATGTTGGTTCAAATCGATTAGCTTGATTCCTTCCCTTTGTGATCTTTGAATTTCCTTATTTTCATCAAATGGGTTTTTACATGGCTAATAACTTAACCAGTTTATGAGGATCGTAACCTCCTCTTGATTAGTTTTCATTTTAAAACAAGATTCGAACCATCCTGCTTTTAAGCTAGCTTTTTTACTATTTGTCAAAATGTTCCAATGAGTTCTGTGTTTGGAACTCCAATAATAACCAACAACTGAAACACTCTGAAATCATTTCTAGGTTCACCTTAATTTCTACCATTTTGCTTTCTACTGGTCTTTCCTTTTATTTATTTAGTTAAAGGACTCACTTGGAGGAGGGCTGTATACCACCGCTGTGGCTCCCTCGACATGATAAGATGCATCATCACAAGGACTGTATGTGGTCCAATGCAACGGAAGACAATGAACCAGGGTCATGGTATAACTCATGTCTGATGTCGACAATGGCATGAAAATGCCAGGTCTGATGTCGGCGACGATGAGTTAGCCTACTGGCCATACGATGGTATAATTACGAAGCATGCTTCGTTATCAAAATGATGACAATGTAGGCTTCCAATGCAACGACAGACAATGGGCCAGAGTCACGGTTAACTCAAGTCTGATATCGACGTTGGCATGAAGGTGCCAAGTCCGACATCGACGACGATGAGTTAACCCACCTCTAATGTCGACGCCAAGTTTGATATCCACAAAGGCATGAAGATTCCACGACTGATATCGACGACGATTGAGTGATAACAGAGTTCACCTAAGTGGACGATGAATTTCAAAGTCCACTCCGATGATGCAGCTCCAACCACTAATGGTCATGAGACCGGGAACAAGAAGTATTCTAAAACTTCTTCGTTCTCACACTTCACGCATTCTTACCGATGAATGCTTCGGAATTCCTCATGCATTCTTGTCAAAGAATACTTGCTGCGGAATTTCTCATACTTCATGCATTCTTATCGATGAATGCTTCGGAATTCCTCATGCATTCTTATCCAGTTTTAATGGATTAACAAGCACACCACAACCAAACCATGATGACAATGAATCAAAGTCCGACGGCCAAAGTGCAGCAAAAACCAAGAACCCAAGTTTTCCCATGACAATCCAAAGTCTTGCTAGGATGCTAATCCTCGAAGTGGCCAGCTAGAAAACCAAGCAAGAGAGGACCAAGAGAATTTGCAGTGATCTTCAGTCCAATCAAAAGTCGATGGCTTTTGAAAGTCAATGACGATGCAAAACCAACGAAGATCCATGATCTGATGACGACGGTCTTGGGAAACGAAGAGCTAAAGTCTTGTTACAATATCCAAAGTCCGCTGATGCAAACCCGGACATGACGACGGCGTATAACCTGGAAGCAAAAATGCAAAACTCAGTTTTGGTCCAAAGATGACGCATGTGAACCAAAGTATGATTTTCAAGTTACGAAGTCCAACAGGGACGATTGCACGGGGTATTAATACTTTGTGATGTTGCTTGTTCGACTCAAGGGATTACAATAAGTTGTTGCAGGTCTAACCTTCTTTGGTACATCGACGAGAACGATTCTACCCCCAGTGGTGCAGCTTCGGTCTATCAACACGACAGTATATCTTCGGCTCCATATCCAGATAATGCAGCTCCGGCTCAAAAGGGACTATAAATTAAGCTAAAATACCAGTGGAGGCAACTAAAAGAGTTTGGCTCAAGCTTAGTTAAAAGCATGTGTCAGAATACAACTAGAAGCCACGGTTTAACCCAAGACTGACGTCAACGATGGCATGAAAATTCCAAGTCTGATGTAGACGACGATGGGTTAACCTACTTTCTACAAGAGTTAATTACGAAGCATACTTCAAGGAGGTCTATGACTGGCACGATCGTAATAAACGAGGTTGTTGCAGTCTAGTGACGATGATGCAAGGTCTACCAGCGTACAACTCAAGCCCAATGACTCTTCTTCCACCCCGATGACACAAAGCACCAGCCAAAGTCCGATGCCAGTAGTGCTTGCCAAAACCCGAAGCCGAATACATATGAACTGAAGAACCGAAGACTGACGCCAATGTTTCATAACTGATTGTCATAATCCTGCAATGTCGATTCAAAATCTGCAGACAAAGATGCAAGGCCTGAAGACGATGAGCCAAGGTTCGAAGTCATATGATGCTCGATGTTAATAATCCAAGTTAACCCGGACTACAAAGTGTCTCGTAGTTCAAGGAGCGAAGAAGGCAAGCTAAAGAGATGATCTGTCTCGTAGTTCAAGGAGCGAAGAAGGCAATCTAAAGAGATGATCTTAAGTCTGCTGATCTTAAGAAGGCAAGCCAATGATGTGAAGCCTAAAGATATGATCTTAAGTCCAATATCGACAGTGTGGCTCGATTCACTAATTATGGAAGTATCAAAAGTTTCAGGGATTACATACCTAATACAAGGACCTGGTAACGATATGCAAATATGATGACGTTGCTTCATACTGAACACTATGGTTCAATACACGAAGCTTCAAAACACGTCATCATAATTAACGAAGCTTCAAAACACGAAGATTCAAAACACGAAGCTAAGGACGAATCTTCAAAACACGAAGCTTCAAAACACGAATTCTTAAAACACGAAGCTTCAAAACACGAAGCCTTAAAACACGAAGCCTTAAAACACGAAGCTAAGGACGAAGGTTCAAAACAAGAAACTTCAAAACACGTCATCATCATAATTAAAGAAGCTTCAAAACACGAAGCTAAGGACGAAGCTTCAAAATACGAAGCTGATGACAAAACCTTCAAATTACGAAGCGAATGACGAAAGCTTTGTATCAGTACGATGGACTTGCCTTAAACTAAGCATCAATGCTTAGTATGATGATATGAGAGCTGATGCTTCATTCTTTATAAGAATGATTCTTATACTTCCGTTCATACGCAAAGTACGAACCTCGTTCATACGCAAAATGGGATGCCATCGATGGCACCATTACGATGCCATAAAGATGCCAAGTATAACGACGAAGCACGAGTCTGATGTACCTGCGTTCCCCCACTCCAGCGATGGTGTACCTTCGTTTTCTTCCCAGCTTCGATATTCATTCCAATAACGATGTTGAAAGCAAACTTGAGAAGAGTTCGCCCGGCGCTCAACTCAGCCCTATGATGCATACAGACTCTACTCCGATGACGCCACTCGTACGAGGAGAGCTAGAGAATCTGCAATACGTTGGAAAAACACTAGCAGCATTCAGGGAACGAAGATCAATGTTTAATATATAAGACATCTCTCATTGTCTCGTTGTCTATATAAGACAAGTCTAATATATCATGCAATGATAACAAGGCGGTTGTTGTGATGACGTATTTTCACATGATTTATGATAAGGGTCTCTTCAGCATCCCATTTTTCATTATTTCAAGTATCCAAAGACTAACAATGAGCCAAAGGCTCACAACTATGATCCAAAATATGATGGTCTAGCAGGACGGTCAATGTTTACGGAGCAATCTCCCTGAACTTCATATCTTCATGAATGAAGATATCCCTCAAAAAAGAGATATGATCTTCGTGAATGAAGATATCCCTTACCACAGATATAGGAAGATATCTCTTTCGCATTCACAACGATGATCCAAAATCCGGTGGGGATGCTCCAAAGACATCAACGATGCATAATCCAATGGAGAGTGCAAAGCTTTGCAACGATGATTCGAAGACGAAGGCGTCTGTACAATAAATGAGAAGTAGCGCAGACATGATGCTTGCTGAAGACGACGATTATTGCTCCAGACACCGCAGTAGTTAACTACTGAGAAGCATAAGAAGCTTGGACAATATGGTGTCGGCCCCACTTCGAAAATATGGCTTCGGTTAAATTCCGATGATGCATGATGATGACAATACGATTCCCTACAATCTCCTACAGTGTCCTTGGGATTTAATAATTTTAACTCAATCAATAAACAAAGGTCAATCTCGAGGTCTTCTTGGCGGTTTTCAAGTTGCTAATTGAAATTAAATAATTTCATATTGTTGGTATTACTAACGAGTATCTTGAAGCACAAGAAATAAAATAATTTCTTGTACTGGACCGATCCTAAAACGAGCGGGTAATACAATATGATATTAAATATCTCACGTGGATGCCAAGTAAACAATCCTTCTACTGTAACCTTGAAACTTTTTTCACTCAAAGATGCGCGGCGGTAATACACACAGAAGCATGTGCTGGTTGTTACAGATCTTCAGCAGATCATGATTTTTGGCAACTGCAATAGAGAAAAAGTGATAGCAACGGAGAAGTTAATAAATTCTTCGTCGGGGCAATCAATTCAAAAGCACAGTTCAAGGGGCAGCTCAAATTCGACAGTCTAAGCAGCCTACGTTAGAGCAGATACTTTTGCTTTCGCAAGCTTCAAGAACCACCTTCCGAAACCAAAAGGGGGCATACACATAACTAAAGAGTTTGCAAATGCTTATATACTCTTATAATAATTTTAAATTTTTTATATGACATACGTTTTGCAAATCCAATGCATACATTTTTATAGTGCAGACATTTCAATGAAAATTGTTTCATAAAAATTGCATACACTTCGAAAATGCGATACATTTCATACATTCTAAATAACGCATACAATGGAGAACCGGGGCAAGCACCACCGGTATCATATCATCATACCGGGGAAAGCACTTCTGTGAAATCTCTCCGGACTCCCCAGTAAGCGTCTATGAGTGTATGACCAGGGGAAGGCATCCAACAGAAAGAGATACCCATCATATATAAACTCTAGACCCCCACCGTTCGGTAATCTCCTGGCCCGGGATTGGCCAACGGGGTGACAGGTCCCAAACATAGCACAAGGTAATCCCTTTGTGACGCTATGGTCTCAAACACTTATCGCACCCAGCGACAACTGCGTTGGACAGTTGTATACCTATGGTTGTAGAGGTATACCCAAATCTTATGCTCAAAGAGCCTACAAAGTGCTTTTAACTCGAAGATTGCATGAGGCAAACAGACGACCAAATACTTCTAATCATAACCCGATGAAAATTAAATCAAGGTATGCAAGAATCTCTTTGTCTCAAGGTGTCTCAGAACTTCGGTGAAGAGTAGGGGAAAGTATTAATACTTTTTCGTAGTATATCCTTCACCGAAGTTCTTCCATAAATAAGACAAATCCATGTCATGAAGGGGCATGCCCGATGATGATTCAAAACCATGTCACAAAGGGGCATAGCCGACGACAATGCGAAGCCATGTCACAAAGGGGCATGGACGCCGACAATGCAAAGCCATGTCACGAAGGGGCATGGCCGACGACGATGCGAAGCCATGTCATGAGGGTGCAACCTTGTGACGAGGGTACCAAGTCGGCGATGGTGTTAATCCTGCAGGTTCCATGGGCCATAAGAATTACGTAGGGGATGTAGTACGAGTAATGAAGATAATAGTTCAAGAGAATGCGCTCTTCTCGACAGGGGGAATTTGAAGGAAACAACAACCGATGCAATGACAAACAAGGTGGAAGTGATTTTTCTCAAGGATCATTCACCAACAACCCTCAAGAAAAGGGGCAAATTGTAGATACCATAATCTGTATGGACACATGGAGGATGATTAGAAGCTGTAGCTGGACACAAGACTACAGCAACACACACCATATCAACCCAAACACAGCTTCAATCCTAAGCTAAGGATAGAATAGTAATTCTCCGGAAGATATTTTCCCTTTATAAACCAAAACGATTAGGTCTAGAGAGGGGGGCTTGGTCGGCAGAAGAGAGAGGAGGCTTCTGTTTCTATTTCATTTCTCTTTTCTATTCTTGCTATAGATTACTCACAGAGAAATTAACGAATCTCCTTCAATGTAACCCAACAATCTTAATAAACACCTTAACTCTTTTTCACCCGTGGATGTAGACACTCCGTTGTCGAACCACGTATATGCTTGTATTGATTTCTATTTCATTTCACTGCACTTAATTTCGTTCATGATTTGAGTCTATATCTTGTTATAGTCAGTACTTTATCATGTGTTTCAATTGGTTGTGCTACCAAATTAATGGTGTTCACAAGAAGTTTACTAGTTGACTATGTAAATAGAGCCTTTATACACGACCGATAATAGAGTGTGCACCAGACCTGACCAAACTTTTGAGAATTCTCGTCAAACCGGTGTTTCAAAGTAAATAGGCAGGGATATCTTTTAGAGGAAAAATAAACGGTAGTGTTATTTGGCTCCCTAATCTCCACCTACCTATTCTCATCCCTACAATCTAAACCCCACATTAGGGAAATGGTGAACCTCATCTGAACCTGAATGCAGATCTCTATATAGATGTGGGGATTAAATTATAGGGAGGTGAATATGGAGGTGGAGAATAGGGAGTCGACTAGCATTTCCGAAAAATAAACACACTAGTTACCGCCCATTTTAACTAGGAGTGCACAACAACTGGTCGGTCCAGCTTTCCGGCGAAACAGTCGACCGAACTGTACATATTCCGGTTTTCAATTTCAAAACCATAATCGTAGTCGAACTGTGATGGAATCGTTCGGTTTGAAAGCGATCCGAATCGGCTCGGTTAATTCCGGTTTTTTAACCGTTTCTGTCCTAAAATCAGATCTTTTAACTTTCTAAATTTGTTGTATCAATTCTTCACTTCGAGGTTGTTAAAATATTTTTAAGTTTTCTGATTTTCATGAGAGCATCAAATAATCTGAATTCAGTTTCAATAAGTTGATTTCATAAAAATTCTTCTTGAGTGTGATTCTCGGAAATAAGAATAGTCGGTGTGTTATTTTTCCGTTTATTTGATTCAATTCTCTCAAGTAATAAGGATGTCCTATGTAAAATGATTTTTATCAAAGAATTTCTGACAAATCCTTATTTGTAAGTAGATTGACCGTATCTCTTAGATTATGATTTTTGTTAATGACATAATCTATAACATCGTTGCCACGGTGAGGAGGGTCGACCGAACAGAAGACAAATAGGCCAAATTGAAAAAGTAAAAGTATCACTTTTCCTGAAACGGAGAGAGTATATCATTTTGTTAGTAGCAACGGGAAATTAGTTGATGCATAAACCAAAATATGGCTACATAATATGTTATGCATCCTTTAATGTGGTTTGCATAATAGTTATGCATTCAATTTTTAAAAATTGTGCGTAAAAGGATACACATCTCCAAATTTTTCGTAAAAACTCTAAATTTGATAGTGTTGTTTGTACTCATTGTATATATCTCTTTAAAAGCTCCAACGAGATAAAATTTATAAAATTCGAAAGCATAAATGTTTAGATATGTCATATTCTAATTTGCTTGCAAATTATACCCCTGAAAAAGTATGATACATAAAGAGTTATAGTATACCCCTGAAAAAGTATGATACATAAAGAGTTATAGTAATTGGACTAAAAGGGAGGGACAATTGTGTCAACCGAAAAAGTAACAACGGACACTGAAGATTTCCAATCTTTTTATCAAATTGGACATTTGCGTGAGACTTCATTTTACAAAAAAGTGACCATAAGAGGGACTCCCTTCTTTCGGGCCTTCAGGTCGATCGTCCCAAATATCAATGTAAACATCATCTTCTGAATCTGATGCATATGGAGCAAGTATCTGTTTTCTGATTAATACATTTATATCAACAATACATCTTTTACTTTGTTCATTGAACAAGTTAACAGTACTAGACTGTTGAAAAGGGGTAGAAAAAAAAATTAGTATTTATCCGGGCATACCAAGGACAATATACCAAAACCTGGTGGTACTTTAAATAAGTTCCTTTTAGAATTTTCTAGAATCCTGATTTGACTCATATCTTATAGGTTGGATAACACCAAACAAAGATTCCTGGATTTTATCATGTTTGTATACTCTGATACCAGTAAAAATAACGAGGGTACCGAGTACACCATAATCTTTTCGTATCAACCTATACATGCACACCTTGTGTAGTTTTACCAGAACAATAATGGTCAAAGAATTACTTCAACAAGATTTAACTTGGTAAATAGTCTAAGTTTGAAGCTGAAGATAACTATGGGATCAGTTACCTAGTGGATTAACTAGTATGATGACTTAATTATAATAGAAATTATAATGCAAAATAAAAGTAATCACACTACACACAAGATTTTGTTAACGAAGAAAATTGCCTGGAAGAAAAAACCAGAGACCCAGCGCAGTTTTGAATACTCTCATAATTAAGCCGCTATACAAATTTACTAATGCAACTTCTCATAGTTGAGACCAAGTAAATTACCACTATTTACTCAGTTCTTTCAGTATTCATGCTCCTACAACCAATCTAGTATGCCACGTGAATCAGTATGCCACGTGAATCCCAAGACAGAGTCCACTATCTTGAGTTGCTTCACCGTTGTGAAGAATTAAGCTCTCAACTCATTTGGATCGTAACCCGAAACATCAAAGGACTAAATTGTAATAGTAACCAACTCACTTATCAATTCTCCCAAATCTTTAAATTAGAGATAAAGTAGAGTAAAGGATCTTCGATTTATAAGTATAAACTCCTTTGGTCAAAGATCAAACCAAGACAACGATTATAGAAATAATCAATCTCAATGAACAAGCTCTTTTCAAGCAACTCTACGAGGAAAAATAACTAGACAGTTTTTTTGATCTTTCCAAAAGTCTAGTGTCTATCAAAATAAGCCGTTTTTAGATCCCAATTATAAAGTGTGTAAGAAGAATATCACAAAGATCATTAAAACAGAAAAAGAAAAGTCTTCAAACTTCAAAGTAACCACTGCACGCAAAACGAAGTCTATTAACGTTGGATGATTAATATCTTGAATCACTAGATACGTACTAGTCAATCCTTACTAGTTCTACCATAAACTTTTTGTTCAGAAACTTATGTAGACAAACTTGTTACTATCAGTAGTATAGATAAACAAATGAGATCATTTACCTCAGTTGTAGAACAAGGAATTTGTATGATCACAAAAATCAACCTAGTACGTACCCAAGTTGTTCACGAATCAAATTCCACCATGAAAAATTGGGGGCCTAACAACCTCATCCAATATTTCGTTTAGCAATCTGTATGGAAAAACTCCAATATAATTCCAAGAGAATCAACTAGACAGTCAGACTCAATCAATGTAAATATATCCAAGAGTTGTATCTTTGTATCACAATGTAATCATCAAATCAAATAGATAGAAATCCGTGAGCCTGATTATCATGTGAAACAACTTGAACGGTACCAAATACCAATGTTCAAGTGTCAATCAATTTAATCAACAATCCAAAGGTCGGATTCACAAACTGATTGAACTTACGCACAACGTGTGATATTTCAATTATATAAACAAATATAATGCGGAAAAGAAATAACACAGACACCAGAAATTTTGTTAACGAGGAAACCACAAACGCAGAAAAACCCCGGGACCTAGTCCATATTTGAACACCACACTGTATTAAGCCGCTACATACACTAGCCTACTCCAAGTTAACTTCGGACTGGAATGTAGTTGAGCCCTAACCAATCTCTCACTGATCAAGGTACAATCGCGTTCCTTACGCCTCTGAATCCCTGCAAGACTCCACGTACTTGATTCCCTTAGTTGATATCACCCACAACTAAGAGTCGCTACGACCCAAAGTCGAAGACTTGATAAACCAATCGGTCTCACACAGAAAAGTCTATTGAATAGATAAATCTGTCTCCCATAGAAATACCTAAGAGTTTTATTCCGTCTTTTGATAGATCAATGTGAACAGGAACCAATTGATACACTGAACTTATATTCCCGAAGAACAACCTAGTAATGTCAATCACCTCACAATAATCTTAATCGTATGGTAGCGAAACAAGATATTGTGAAATCACAAATGATGAGACGAAGATGTTTGTGACTACTTTTTATTTTGCCTATCGGAGATTAAATCTCGAGCAAATCTTAGATAAGAAAGAAAACAGCAATATTAGAACACGCAACTACAGAGAAATAATTGGGTCTGGCTTCACAATCCCAATGAAGTATTAAGTCGTTAACCTATAGGGTTTTGGAAAAAAACCTAAGGATAAAGGAGAATCGACTCTAGTCGCAACTAGCATTACACAGGAGGTGTGGGTATTAGGTTTCCCAGTTGCTAGAGTTCTCCCTTATGTAGTCTTCAAATCAGGGTTTGCAATCAATGTTACCTTGGTAACAAAGTATTCAATATTCACCGTTAGATGAAAATCTGATTAGACTCAAGCTAATATCTTTTAACCATTAGATTGAACTTAACTTGTTACACATAAATGAAAAGTGACTTCATTTAGATATGAGTAACCATACCTAAATGTGTACACCTTGTTGGCTCAACAATAACCGAAGCTAGCCATATGAACAATTTCATATCAACCTTATTCATCTTAACCATAACTAGTTCAAATGACTCAAATGAAACTAGTTCTATAGTTGTTCAATTATTTATATTCTCACATAAGTATACAAGACACAATTGAAGCAAAATCGATTTTGATTCACTCAAATCAATTCATGAACATTATAGTCGTGGTTTGCAAAAGATTGCATTCCTTAATATACAAATGTATTAGTTCATGAACAACCCGATTTTAGAACATAACCTACTCAAGTATGCAAACGGGTATGCATACCTTAGTGGCCGAACTAAGTTTGAGTTATCCAGTATACGAACGGGTACGCATACCTTCCAAACTCAGTTGAATTTCCGGACATGAACTTTGTGCCTGTACGCATACGAGTATGCATACTAAGTTCCCGGACTTTCATTAACCAACCAATACGCATACGGGTATGCATACTATGGTTCTCGGACTTGGAATAACTCGCAACAGTTAGCATACAAGTACGCATATTGTGCTATATCCAATCATGGTTAATAGTTCTAAACTCCCATTTCAATCAATGAAACATTCTTAGAAGACGACAACATCTGTCTCACACAAACCATTAGCTTCGAAGCAAAATTTCAAGTGATTGAATGATCAATATGAAACATTCCGAGTCTACATCAAATGACTGTCTCACACAAATCATGTAAGATATTACCAGGTGATTTTCACATGATCATCTTTTGACTTTCGTCAAGAATATAAGATGAACTTGGTTAAAGCGAAAGCTTACCAACACATATTTCGAGAAATATGTAAGTGAGTTAAACTCAGCTCGAAATATCAAATGTGTATAATCGAAGTCGATATAGCTATACGACTTTTGTCTCAAATAGGAGATAGAGTAGACAGACTTTTGAGTGATAGATGATTTCAAGTCTCCATATACCTTTTGTTGATGAAGTTCCACAAGATCCCCTTAGTAGTTCTTCGTCTTTGATCGATGAACGCCGTGAAGTCTAATGCTCAACTACACTTTCTATCCTAATCCGAGACTTAGTTATAAGTAGACTAGAAATCAAGACTTATAGTTTTAGCAACTAAACTTGACAACAAGCTTGAGATAGCAACGCTTGCGAGTTCAACCGAGCAGTGCTCTAACACACCAAGAACAAGTCTTGTAATCTAAATTTCAAGATATAAATTCACAGAAATAAATCTTGCAGGTTTTGTAAGTTCTAAGATTAAAAACTATGTAGATTGTTTAACATACTACTTGTGATAGTTCTATTGTAGAGATAAACAATATAATGCAGAAAAGAAATAATATAAGACAAGAAAAATTTATTTAACAAGGAAAACTGCAATGTGCAGAAAAACCCATGGACCTTGTCCCGAACTTGAACACCACATTGTATCAAGTCGTTATATATACTAGCTTACTATCATATTTGGGACTGGAATGTGGTTGAGACTGAATCAAGCATCAGAGTAATTCAACTTTAGTTGTGCTCCTTATGTCTATTGGATTTTTCAAGACCCTACTTAACATGATTCCCCTAGCGTACGTACTTTAAAGGCATATGAGTCTGATTCGACCTAAATGGAGACTTTTTAACTAATATGCCTCTAATAGATAGTCTATTTGATTTCCTTCAGAAAGATATATAATCTAGGTTATGGAAATCTATATACTTATGAGATATATTTAAGGAAAATAATATAGCAAGCAAACATAAAATTAGGACAACTTACTCTCTTCAAAAGTTGTAGAGATACCTAACCGGTTCTACCTCAAACGATCTAAACAAATCAAACCGAAGTGTTTAAAATATATATCCTGCGGGATCACAAAATTTGAGACGGATAGTACTTTGTGATATCTATCTATCTATTTATCTTGTTTTTGATCCATAGTTCGAGAATTACAATAATCAATAAGAACAAGATCCAATTATCAAAGAACTATCAGGTAAAAGATAGTCTGGTCGAGATTTAAGAATCCCTTATTGAAGACTTTAAAAATCGTAACCAAACACAATTTCTCCAGAGAAAACCTGGTCTTATTTAGAGTACGACTCTAGCCGTAACTAGGACCAAAAGTGTCGGCATTAAGACTCTAATATGAAGGGAGTCCTTTATTTATAATGATGAACAGAGCTCGCGGTAGCTTACAAACAAATCTAAGTTCGTGAACTAGTTTTCGTGTTTACGAATCGCTTTTTCACCAAGAAAGATTAACTTATCCATATATATTATTCGCGTAAGCATGTGAGAAGTTTGCTTTGAATCACAAAGAAGAAACGTGCAACCATATATTAATAAGATACACGTTATGCACCAAATGGTTAACCAGAGAACAATGGTTAATTTGTTCTGGAATAGACAAGTACAAAGTGGAGTGTAATATTTCACAAGACCATAACAGTTTGTGAACTTTCCAATTCAGTTCATGTATGTTTTTTCGTCTCGCAGTTCAGGAACCTTTTGGTTTGATAAGTTTGTGAACTGTCCAATTCAATTCGTATACACAAGTACAAAAAGTAGTCCAGGTTCGCGAATTATCCAAAACAGTTCGTGTGTCATGAGTAATTAAGAGAAATAAATCACCAAGTCTTTTTATTAATAGTTCAAGTTCGCAAACTGTCCAAAGAAGTTTGTGAACATAAAAACTAATTTGACGACTTCTTATTGCTTGAATTCTTCTTTGCAATGTTTATCAAATACTAAATTCATACGACATGTTTCAGTAAATAGAATGATAAAAAATATGACTAAATAAGATAGTCAGTCTTCACATAGCATTTTAATGAAGTTTCCGTTGACCTCGTTTTTCTTCACTCTTCAATCTTCAATGTTGATTGGTAAATTTTGATATTCAACTACCATGCTTTATTCTAAGTTCGAGGCTGACTCTAGTAGACTATAAATGAAGATATAGTTTTGATCAACTACAATTAACAACAACCTTGGTATACCAAAACATGTGAGTTTGACCGACTGATGATCTAACAATCTCCTCCTTTGTCAATTTTGTGACAAAAATATCAATTACATATGGATTTAATAAAAAATAAACTTTCAGCTCAATCTCCATCATATATATTAATTTATTAAATCTTCAAGCATCATGAACTTACAAGAAGTCTTTCATTATTGTGCCTGAAGTGAAAGCGGAAAACTGAAATTGGTGTGAAATTGAGGGAGGATTTAAATGCAAGGTGTACAATGACGATTGTGCACCCTGAAATGATGAGGGTACCAAGTACACCGCAATATTTTCGATATCATCCTATAAGTATGATACCTTATGTAATCTAATATAGACAGAAATTGTCAACAAGGTATACACTTGGTATATAGTATAAATTCGGACCCGAACCTTAAACTGTAAGGATCAACCCAAGTGTTGAATTAACATACAATGTATTTATATTTAATTATTGGGCCGACCGAGCGAAGCGAGGGAGGACCTTTATATGGCCACTTTTTTGTAAATTGTAAGTGATCAATTGACACAAAAAGATTGAGAATGGTTCATGCTGAAAAACCAAGAATGCCTCTCTTGTAGCTGGATTTTTTTCAAAATCAACCAAAGGTCGCGGGTTCGAATCCCCGACACCTCAAAGTTTAAGTTTTTATTTTTTTCCTTTCAACAAACTCTCCATCAAATTTTAGTTTTTTTTTTCTTTCTTCTTCCTCATCCTCCTCCTCTCGTTTTTTTCTAGATTTCTCCTCTCTGAACTTCTGGTGATTTTGGTTCGAGTTCGAGAACGCAAAGAAAGGATGGGTTTTACCTGAA
The DNA here is from genome assembly GCF_003573695.1 of Papaver somniferum. Taxonomy (NCBI): domain Eukaryota; kingdom Viridiplantae; phylum Streptophyta; class Magnoliopsida; order Ranunculales; family Papaveraceae; genus Papaver; species Papaver somniferum. The sequence continues at coordinate 54,584,809 of NC_039363.1, forward strand.
TTGGATGTTGCAGCAGTTAAAAGTGATGAACGAAGAGTGTTTTGGTATGTATTAAGGTTTGAAATTGAATTAGAATAGAGAGAAAAAGAGGAGGCTTTGTTGGTGGAGAAAACGAGAGCATTCAGAGAGATAAATTGAGAATATGAATAAGAGAGATCTGCCATAGATGGGGAATGGGTTTGTGTTTAAATCACTTGATTTGGAAGAAGAAACCAGAGCATAAATTGATGATGATGTTCGTAGTTGATGAAGAAGAGGTTTATATGAATGTTGGGACATGGGTTAATGGGTTCTCAAATTCAAGCAACAAAGGTGATGAATTTGGGAAGACCTGTGAGTTTAGTATTCTGAAATTGCAATTAGGATTTTGAATTTGATCCGAGTTGATGATGGCCGCAGTTGTGGATTGATATAGTTGTTGGTCTTGAAATTGAAGACATGATATCTGGTGTTGATTTGAAGGGGTAGGTCATGGATTTGAAGATGTGGTAGTGGTTCTGGTGATTGGTTGTAGCTGAAGTTGCACTTACAGAGATGGGGTTTTGGACAGTGATTTGAGCAAGTGGTGAAATTACAGTTCACAGACAGTTGGAAATGGAATGCTTTGTTGTTGCTGCATATGGCTCAGGTTGTGAGAATTCAAGACAGAAATTGAATATGATGGTACTGGACTCAACGATAAATGGAGTTGGCCTTGCAGGAATTTTGTTGCTGAGTGGTGATTGAGTTGGTCTTGTAGCTGAGTGCTGAAGGCTGAAGGGTTTGAGCGTACTGTGATAATAGGTTATGTAGGCATGAAGCTACAGGTATTGTTGGCACCAAGTCAGAATTGCAATTCTGGTGGATATAATGCAATACAGTAAATGGCATGTGTTAGAGCATTGCTCGGTCGAACTCACATGGTTGTTATATCAAGCATGTTTGTCAATGTTAGTGATCAAAACTATAAGTCTTGATTTCTAGTCTACTATATCTAAGGTCTCGGACTAGGATAGAAAGTGTAGTTGAGCTCAATAACTCGATGGCAATCATCATACAAGACGAAGGACTACTTAAGGAACTGGTGGATCTTCATCGACTAAAAGGTATGTGGAGACTTGAACTTATCTATCACTCAAAGTATATTTATCTCCTATCTTGAGAGAAAAGTCGTTTTCCTATATAAACTTAGATTATACACATTTGGTATTTCGAGCTGAGTTTACCTCGCCTATCTATATCTCGAAATATGTGTTGGTAAAGCTTTCGCTTTAGCAAAATTCATCTTTACCTAGTGACGGAAGTCATGTTATGTTTCAATCACTTTGAAAATTGCTCTGACGAAAAATGGTTTGTGAATAACAACTATATAACGTTCTCTGAGAATGTTTTAATGATTGAAATGAGAGTTTAGACTATATAACCATTTGGAGGATATAATCATTATTGTGGAAACACATATATGTATAAGTCCTTATTGTTTGAACCAAAGTTTGCGAACTTTGTTGATCAAGTGAACCGGAGAAGTGCGTGAGTTAAGTCCGCGAACTGGCGAAGTTCTCAAACCCGAGAATTTCAGCTGGAGTTTGTGAACTCCATCCAGGAACTTCCGCGAACTTGAGTAGGTTATGTCTAAAAAATATGTTAAGTGAACTTATCTTTATAAACTAAGGAATGCAATTGCAAACCGTGGCTATAGAGTTCATGAACCGATTCATGTGAATCAAATTATTTTTGCTTTAGCTGTGTCTTATGTGTTACATAAGATTTCCTTGCAATTGAACAACTCTCTAACTAGTTCATTTGAACTAGTTATGGTGAAGAAGAATATGGTTGATATGAAAGTGATCATATGGCTGACCATTTGGTTAACTATTATTGAACCAACTAATGTACAAGTTTGGGTACGGTTATACAAGCCCAGGAACGTGCATTTCATGTATGTATAACAAGCTATGTTTTCGATCTAACGGTTGATAAATATTAGCTTGAATCTAAATCAGGTTTTCATCTAACGGTGAATATTGAATGCTTTGTTACCAAGCTAACATTGATTGCAAACCCTAATTTTTGGGAACGGCTTCTCTGGTTGGAAACAGCTGCTTCCCTGATGCAGTGCGGTTGAGGGCTGCGAATATGTCTTGACGCTGCACCCACAGAATCTCACATAAGTGTTTCATCATAGACTGCACGATTTCGTGGGCGAAGTCCCCGGAAGACTATATAAGGGAGAACTCTAGCAACTGGGAAACCTAATCCCCACACATTCTGTGTGATACTAGTTGTGTTAAGGTAGAGTTGATTCTCCTTTAACCTTTGGTTTCTTCTTCTAAACCAGGTTAAAGACTTAGAGACTTCATTGGGATTGTGAAGCCAGACCGATACTACTTTTCTTGTAGTTGTGTGATCTGATCTTTCTGTTTCTATCCTACGAGTACAATTGTAATAATTGGCTTGAGATTTCTATCTCCGATAGGCAAGATAAAAAGTAATCACAAACATCTCCGTCTCATCGTTTGTGATTACACAATATCTTTTTTCGCTGCGTCGGTTAAGAATATTGTGAGGTGATTGATAATACTAGGTTGTTCTTTGGGAATATAAGTCCGGATTATCAATTGGTTCCTGTTCACCTTGATTCATCAGAGACGTAGGAGCATAACTGTACCTTGGATTAGTGTCAGATTGGTTGGGTTCAACTACAGTCCAGACCCAAGTTAGTTTGGAGTAGGCTAGTGTCTGTAGCGGCTTAATACAGTGTGTGTTCAATCTGGACTAGGTCCCGGGGTTTTTCTGCATTTGCGATTTCCTCGTTAACAAAATTTCTGGTGTCTGTGTTATTTCTTTTTCCGCATTATATTTTTTTATATAATTTAAATAATACAGGTTGTGCATTGTTCGATCAATTAGAATATCCGACCTTTTGGTTGTTGATTTGAACTAATTGACACTTGGATATTGGTCTTTGGTACAAGAAAATGGTAGACAAATTGTTGTTCACCGCAACGCAACTTGATTGTGTTGTGTTTTGAAATCTTGTCTCATGTGCCTGATCGAAAGAGACAATGATTTTGTACCTCTCAGTATTTAGGAAAAGTTTGTTTTCTTCTTTTCTTAGATTTTCTTTCTTTTTGTCTATCAAACAAAAGAAAGGGTACTATCGACAATTCTACTCTTCATAGGGTTGAGAGTTGGTCGTATTCGAACCTGTTTAAAGGTTTCAAAACCCTACATTCTTTTTTCCTTCTCTGAAACCTCTTTTTATCTCAAGACTAATTGTTGAGCAAATTGTGATTTCCTCTCACAAACCCATACGTTTATGGATATTCCAAGTACGATGTCTTCTGATGGAAAAGATGTTAATATGATTATAAGCCATCAATCACGAAGGAAAAAGAAAAATCTCCATTATCTCCAATATTGAAAAGGAAAATAAGGAATGTGAGGAAGCCAAGAGTCGTTCCTTCAAATTCTCAGAAGTTTTCTGATGTTCTTGATGGGTTGAAGAAGATGCGAAAGGATATTCAACAAGTAAAGGCTTTTGTTTATAAGACTCATGAGATTCAGAAGGCCCTGGTTCGACAACATCAACCAAGAAGGTTTACTGATAAACTCCTATCTTAATGAACCTTATGTTCCAATGGCGGTTGACGACAAGGAGTTCGAGGACGATAAAGAATTCTTTAAAGGTCTTATTGCCTAGTAAATCTTCTATTTTTTTGTTTTACTCAGAAGAATAACTAGAGTTTGGAATAGCCATTATTGTGATTACACATAGCTATGTCCAACGACATCTTCATGTTTTTAGATTTATTGGTTTAAATTCTAATTTTGTTTGGAAGATGATTTTTGCAGTATTAATCTTTATGGTTTTATATATTGCAATATTGTTATGGGATATGTGTGTTTACGACTGATGAGTGCCAAATAATGTATATATTTATCCCTTTTTGTTGGCATTTTAACTCATCTTTTGTGCATTAATTCTACATTTTATCCCATATTCTGTATTTTCATTGTTTTCAAGAATAAATATTTTTCTTACTTAATTTTATATTTTTAGGTAATAAATAAAGTTTGGATGAATTGCGGAGCGGAATAGAGCAGAAAAGTAGTGAAAAGCCGGAAGGAATTACGCAAGGAAGCCGCGAAGAATGGTGCGCACAAGACCAAAAAGCTAGGAATGGGCTCAAGAAGGAAGAATTGTTCTTAAAGAAGATATGGGCTTGGCATACTGATAGGCCCGGAAAAGGGTATAGAAATGATGCGTAATGGAAACGGGCCTACAGTAATACCGCAAGTGCACGGTCGTCAGTTGTAACTCGTGCAAGTACGGGTCGATCCACAGAGATCGGGTGTGTTTCGGAAGTGTTTTAGCTAATTGGGTTCCTAGATTTGCTTTGGGCTTAGAAGCCCTTTGGAAGTGTTGGGCTTAATGTACTATTGGGTTTGAATGCCCTTTGAATGGATTGGGCTTAGTGGGTTTGTAAACATAAAATGAACTGAGCTTGGGCTCAACAGTTCAACTAGGAGTTGGGCTTAGTAGTGAACTAGGCTTTGGCCTTAACTGGGCCTTAGTGAACTAGACCTTGGTTTTGGTCTTTCAGTTGAGAATCTGGGCCTTTGGACTTCACTGAGTTGAACTTGGGCTCAGTTATCTTTGGGAGTGAACTGAGCTTTGGGCTTTTGGAAGTGAGCTTTGGAGAGCAAAGCAATCAGCAGCAATGCAACAGCCACTGAAGTGGATTGGCAGCAGCAGTTGCAGAGGCTCAGATGCAGGATGCAACAGCAGCTACAGGGCAAGGAGTGGCAGCAGCAGCACTTTGGCATAGTAGCAGGCACCAGCCGCAGCAAAACAGCACAAGGCCAAGAAGAGGGAAAAACAGTGCAGCAGCACAAGTGCTGCAGCAGCAATTGCAGCAATAGAAGAAATGTAGCAGGGAAAACGAGTAAGCAGTGAAGATGCAAAACAGAAAATGCAGGTAAACTAAACAAGTGAAAGGAAACAAGACTATCAGTTGAAGATGGATTTATGGATGACAGGGAAGGTTGATGGCAAACTAGGGCATTGATTCCACCTAGACTAAGTTGGATATTCCAATTGCAACCAAATTGTCCTCCCAAGGTACTAGCTATCTGATTAAAGCATAACTAGTCTGAGGGTTGGACTATAAGCAATTAACATGGGCTGCTGCACTTTCAATCACAGGGGTATCCTAACTACAATGTATACCTGACATACAATGTGAGAGCAAAGTGATGAGAGTCAGAATTGTAGTCTCCTACACAGTGGAACTAAGGTTTCATCTCCACCCTAGTGGTGAATTAGAACATGCTAGCAGGACATGAAATCACACAGCAATTAAACATTAAACTACAGTGAATTTATCAAACTAAGAGCATTGAACTAACAAACATCAAACAATTGCACACTACAACATCATACACAGCACAGTGAACAAGTAGAAAAAATATGCAGATGATTAAAATTGAAAATGAAATTAAAATCAAACCTAACCCAATTAGGGGGAAACTTGGCTAGTCCAAGAACAGTTTTTACATCTCACATCACTTCCCTTTTATAGCTTACAAAATATCCAAATTTTCAGAAACCCTAAATTGGAAACCCTAATTTTTAAATTGGAAATTAAACTCACTCTCTGATGCAAATAGCCTCGACCCATGCTTGTACTTCTCCTCCTCTGCTAATCCTTTACTCGAACGCTGCTCCAATTTCCTTCTTCTCTCCACTGTGAAACCCTAGCTATGTTTGTCTTCTTGGTAGCATCAAAAATTAATGCTAAGAACAAGACAGACACGACTAGGGAAGAGGTAGGTGATGGTGGTGGCGTCCTTGTGGTCGTGGTGGAGATGGAGACGGCGGAGCAGACATGGCAGGGTCTGCCATGGTCGGGGGAAGAGAAGAAATTTGGGGGAAATGAGTTTTGGGGAAGAAGAAGGTGGGTGTTTGTTTTGGGTCGATGGGATTGATGCTTAGGGTGTTGAGCGGGTTCATCAAACTTTGATGTTTGGCGAGCTGAGATGTTGGATCATTGGATCTGAGTGGAATCGAACGGATAGATGGAAGGATGTGTGAAGCGACCGTCGGATTCTGAGGTGCAACGAAGTTAACGGCACCAGATGGAGTTAGGTACTGTAGTGTAAGGCGGAATCATCGGGATTTGATGCACAGGCATAGGAACGACCGTTGGATTCAACTACCATCTAATCTGAAGGCTTGGAATTTCAGCGCTGTGGTGCTTGGCAGAGACTTCCGATTTTGATGATCTATGAAGGAGCGACCGTCGGATGCTCCCGAGAACTGATCTGATGGCTGATAACGGAGGCGCTTTTGTGTGTAGAAAATGAGGTTGTGCGCACCATTCTTCGCGGCTTCCTTGCGTAATTTCTCCCGGCTTTTCACTACTTTTCTGCTCTTTCCGCTCCACGACTCATCCGAACTTTATTTACTACCTAAAAATGCAAAATTAATTAATAAAAATATTTATTCTTGAAAACAATGAAAATACAGAATATGGGATAAAATGTAGAATTAATGCACAAAAGATGAGTTAAAATGCCAACAAAAAGGGATAAATATATACAATATTTGGCACTCATCAAATACCCCCAAACCTGAATTTTACTTGTCCTCAAGTAAAACAAAACTAGGGAAATCCTAACTATACCACTGTCGCTGGTCTCTCGAATGCATTTAGCGTATGCACTAAGCCTTTTAAACCACTAAGTGTCCCTAGTGGACGAGTGAAGTCTCGTGAAGGTTTACCAGAGGTGTGCCTACAAAACCTAAGGACAAAATATAAGCTCAGATTCCATCAAACGTGACATGTGCAAAACAGTTTAAGCTCACAGCAAAATGGAGATGTCAATCTAGCTATCGAAGGCACAATCCTAGCACTGATAACAAAAAAAGACATGTGATAAGAGTGTAAAGTGTATCTACACATGTGTAAAGAAAGATCTGAAGTCATGACTACTAATCACCAAGAGATAGTTTCTCAGGCTAAGAACTGAGGTCGAAATCTAGCTAGCTGTCCGGACTTTACGAGAATTGTGAATGAGTTGGAGGTATTTCACAATTTCTCGCGTTGTACATCAATGACATACACCCTCCTTGCTTATTACAACGAAACAACAAAAGATGACTAATTACATGACTCTTATTTACATTGACTATTCTCTCTTTTTATTTTTTGAACAAGAGATGATGGAATTGATAAATACTTGATTTTTTTTTTGTATTTTTTGTATTTTTTTTTTTAAAGCACTGATACACTTTTGATACATAACAAAAAGAAACAAAAGATTACATGACACTTTGCAAGAGGTAGCCCTTTTTGATGCACCTAGTTAAATTCGATGGTTGTCTTTCTTAATGTAACCTCCACCTTCTATCCCAACCAACCAAAGAACAAGCTAGTCAAGTTTCGTTCAGTATTCTAAAGTGATTGGCAATCGTAACTTCCTATCCAACACCTTGAAGATCGAGGCCATACATGTATTGGTAGATCGTGCGCGTGCAAATTTCTTATCACTATGTGAATTGTGCTAGAATCAGGGTGCCTAAATATCTAGACTAAGACTCCTAATAATTACATATTTGCACAAGAGTCAACATTTCAAGGTAAATGAGCTCCATTTTTTTATGATTTTTCATTTTTTAATTTTTTTTTTTTTTTTGCATTTTGATTTTTTAATTTTTTTTGGAATTTTTCAATTTTTTCAAAAAGAAGAAGGAGTTTTGTTTTCAATTATGGCAACTTATCATGGTATCTACTCTATACCCCCAAACCTAAACTAAACATTGTCCTCAATGTTTCAAAATATGGAAAGAATTAAAATGCAACATATGGAAAGGGACATGCTGAGTAGAGTAAAAGGAGAGAGAATACCCGATTTCGGCGAAAGCAGAATTAAAACTCCGTTATTCAAGGCAAAAATCCAACATATTTCAGCCGAGATCATATTGGATTAGCAAAATATATACAAAAGGAACAAAAGGTTTTTAAAATTTTATCTACTGGATTATATACAAAAAATTCACCATACACTAACAATCTAAAGAGTTGAGGATCAACCCAAAAGACAAAGTGTAGACATTTCAACAGCTTCACACATATATAACAGGAAAGAAACGCAAGTGAAACTGTGAAACAAAATGAGCTACCCCCAAACCTGGATTTTACAGAAGATATAATTTTGAAAACAAAATCGCGCAGTTTTGGGGGTTCATCATGCACAAGGTCTAGCTCAAAATGAACTGTGCTAGGGACGGGCAAACATGCTATTTCCAACTGTGGTTCCTCAAATGTATTATATTTGGAAGCAAAATAGTCCAAGAGGACTTGGGAAGCACACAGTTCCAAACCTAGGTTGGGCATTCTCAGAGAAATTGGTTTTATAATATTGGTACAAACCAAATCTAGGTTGGGTGGAAGGCCATCAGATTGTGACTTAGGTAGAAGAATAGGCATATCATTATCAATCAAATCAAAATCTCTAATCATCTACACATGTCACATCATGCTCACAATCATCATCAATTGGCAAGTTCACAATCAGAATCATCAACATCATCAAAAATTCATTCTCATGCATCGGCAAATCAGGAGAAATATCACAATGTGACCTAGGTAGAGAATCAGACACATCAAATATATTTTCATGCATATTGGTGTCTACAGAAGATTCAACTATTCCTATGTCATGCTCATCTTCACAGAATAATTGTACGAATCCCATGTCAATATCAAAATCATATGAATTACAATGAGTATTAGAAAAAACAACATTCATGAAGGTCGAGGGCGAGGGCGAGAAGCCATATGTTATTGAACCAACAGGTTCCACAATATTTTCATGTTCTTCTAACATATCATCATAATCATCATCATGGTAGCATGCATATTGGTCCTCATTAAAAGTGGTGGTGTCGTTAGTCGATTCATGTTCCTCTAAATTAGGTTCATATTCAACATCATTTACATGAATGGGACTAGACACTTCATTAGGGACAACATACATTTCCTCATGAATTTCCTCCTTTTGTAGGTGAAGCAAAATCTGATCTAAATATGCCTGAATTCGTGATGTAGATCTATCGAAGTTTTGCTCACTAAGTCTGAAAGCTTCTGTGGTGGAGTCTAAATTCATGGGAGTACAAAATTCTTCATGTTCAAATTGTGGTGAATGGTACATGTATGCATGGTCATTAGGGTCTACAAAATATTGATCGCAACCCTCAAAGGATTGATTATGGTCCCAATGACTACCATTCTCACAATTCATGGGCATTTCATACATTGGATTTTCTCTTGATTGCCTAAAATTATGCAAAATATGACAATGCTCAACAGGGTGGTCTAAACTACCACATGCGGGACATGCATAGATTTCAGGTTGCCTAAGAAAATTAGATGTGACAGATTCCTCATGTGCTTGCATTTCTAAAGCTGTGATTCGAGCTTCTATTTGATCCATAAGTGATGATTGTGTGAGTGAGGCACTAGCAAAATGTTCATTTTCACGTTGTGGCGAATGATGCATGTATGAATAGTCATTAGGGTTCATGTATTGCGGCTCGGGACTTTGAAAATGTCCATAATAATTCCTATGACTATTGACATCATGGTCCGTGGAAGGTTCATAACGTGGCATATGCCCATAAGCAAGTTCTCTAAGAGTTTTATTTCCATCCCCAGGAGCAGACCAATATCCAGACATGATTGGCTCAAAAGCTAAGTGACTATGTTACAAAGCTCAGAATTTGGTTTTTTAAAGGGTTTGGATTTTTGGGAAAAATTTGGTTTTGGTGGGAGACATTTTTTTTTTTTTTTGGCAAGTTTGGTTTTAATGGGATATTTTAGAAAAAATTTGGTTGTCAAAATGGGAGCAAGTAAAATTTGGTTTTTGAATGGGAGAAAAGTTTTGGTTTTTGAAATTAGGAGCAAATTTTTTTTTTTTTTTAAAAAAAAGGAAAATAAAATTAAGAAAATAAAATTTGGTTTTTTGAAATGGGAGCAAGCCCACTGTGCAAGCCTCTAACGAAATGGAAGGAAGGCTGCGGCCCACAATCGGTTACCAGCTGGGTTTAAACCCAGAGTCCAAAATACAAGTCCAATGGAAAAATTTAAACAAGCCCACACAAAATAAATACAAGCCCACAATTTAAACAACAAGCCCACACATAAATTATTACAAACCCAAAATAGAAAAATAAAAAGCCCAAAAAATTGGGTTAATTATTACAAGCCCACAAATAAAAAAAATTGGAAGCCCACAGGTTGGGTTCTCTCAATGAAATGGGTTTAGGCTTACCTTTTTAGCACAGCCCAGCTGCTCTGATATTGTTGCGAAAACCCAGTTGGGTTTTGGTTCTTTTCCTTGGTGGCGTCCCAGCAGAGGAAAACAGGTTCAGAACAGCAGGTCCAACAGCAAATGAAGTGAAGCAGATGCAGATGCAAATGCTATGCAGTGAAATGCAAAAATAGCAAAGAAAAACACAGATAAAACACAGCACCAATCCCCGGCAGCGGCGCCAAAAACTTGATAGGCCCGGAAAAGGGTATAGAAATGATGCGTAATGGAAACGGGCCTACAGTAATACCGCAAGTGCACGGTCGTCAGTTGTAACTCGTGCAAGTACGGGTCGATCCACAGAGATCGGGTGTGTTTCGGAAGTGTTTTAGCTAATTGGGTTCCTAGATTTGCTTTGGGCTTAGAAGCCCTTTGGAAGTGTTGGGCTTAATGTACTATTGGGTTTGAATGCCCTTTGAATGGATTGGGCTTAGTGGGTTTGTAAACATAAAATGAACTGAGCTTGGGCTCAACAGTTCAACTAGGAGTTGGGCTTAGTAGTGAACTAGGCTTTGGCCTTAACTGGGCCTTAGTGAACTAGACCTTGGTTTTGGTCTTTCAGTTGAGAATCTGGGCCTTTGGACTTCACTGAGTTGAACTTGGGCTCAGTTATCTTTGGGAGTGAACTGAGCTTTGGGCTTTTGGAAGTGAGCTTTGGAGAGCAAAGCAATCAGCAGCAATGCAACAGCCACTGAAGTGGATTGGCAGCAGCAGTTGCAGAGGCTCAGATGCAGGATGCAACAGCAGCTACAGGGCAAGGAGTGGCAGCAGCAGCACTTTGGCATAGTAGCAGGCACCAGCCGCAGCAAAACAGCACAAGGCCAAGAAGAGGGAAAAACAGTGCAGCAGCACAAGTGCTGCAGCAGCAATTGCAGCAATAGAAGAAATGTAGCAGGGAAAACGAGTAAGCAGTGAAGATGCAAAACAGAAAATGCAGGTAAACTAAACAAGTGAAAGGAAACAAGACTATCAGTTGAAGATGGATTTATGGATGACAGGGAAGGTTGATGGCAAACTAGGGCATTGATTCCACCTAGACTAAGTTGGATATTCCAATTGCAACCAAATTGTCCTCCCAAGGTACTAGCTATCTGATTAAAGCATAACTAGTCTGAGGGTTGGACTATAAGCAATTAACATGGGCTGCTGCACTTTCAATCACAGGGGTATCCTAACTACAATGTATGCCTGACATACAATGTGAGAGCAAAGTGATGAGAGTCAGAATTGTAGTCTCCTACACAGTGGAACTAAGGTTTCATCTCCACCCTAGTGGTGAATTAGAACATGCTAGCAGGACATGAAATCACACAGCAATTAAACATTAAACTACAGTGAATTTATCAAACTAAGAGCATTGAACTAACAAACATCAAACAATTGCACACTACAACATCATACACAGCACAGTGAACAAGTAGAAAAAATATGCAGATGATTAAAATTGAAAATGAAATTAAAATCAAACCTAACCCAATTAGGGGGAAACTTGGCTAGTCCAAGAACAGTTTTTACATCTCACATCACTTCCCTTTTATAGCTTACAAAATATCCAAATTTTCAGAAACCCTAATTTTTAAATTGGAAATTAAACTCACTCTCTGATGCAAATAGCCTCGACCCATGCTTGTACTTCTCCTCCTCTGCTAATCCTTTACTCGAACGCTGCTCCAATTTCCTTCTTCTCTCCACTGTGAAACCCTAGCTATGTTTGTCTTCTTGGTAGCATCAAAAATTAATGCTAAGAACAAGACAGACACGACTAGGGAAGAGGTAGGTGATGGTGGTGGCGTCCTTGTGGTCGTGGTGGAGATGGAGACGGCGGAGCAGACATGGTAGGGTCTGCCATGGTCGGGGGAAGAGAAGAAATTTGGGGGAAATGAGTTTTGGGGAAGAAGAAGGTGGGTGTTTGTTTTGGGTCGATGGGATTGATGCTTAGGGTGTTGAGCGGGTTCATCAAACTTTGATGTTTGGCGAGCTGAGATGTTGGATCATTGGATCTGAGTGGAATCGAACGGATAGATGGAAGGATGTGTGAAGCGACCGTCGGATTCTGAGGTGCAACGAAGTTAACGGCACCAGATGGAGTTAGGTACTGTAGTGTAAGGCGGAATCATCGGGATTTGATGCACAGGCATAGGAACGACCGTTGGATTCAACTACCATCTAATCTGAAGGCTTGGAATTTCAGCGCTGTGGTGCTTGGCAGAGACTTCCGATTTTGATGATCTATGAAGGAGCGACCGTCGGATGCTCCCGAGAACTGATCTGATGGCTGATAACGGAGGCGCTTTTGTGTGTAGAAAATGAGGTTGTGCGCACCATTCTTCGCGGCTTCCTTGCGTAATTTCTCCCGGCTTTTCACTACTTTTCTGCTCTTTCCGCTCCACGACTCATCCGAACTTTATTTACTACCTAAAAATGCAAAATTAATTAATAAAAATATTTATTCTTGAAAACAATGAAAATACAGAATATGGGATAAAATGTAGAATTAATGCGCAAGAGATGAGTTAAATGCCAACAAAAAGGGATAAATATATACAATATTTGGCACTCATCACATACCCAAGGCCCAAAACCCTTACCCAAACCCATTTTCTATATCCATACCCGCCTCCATTCTCAGCCGTTAGATGGGATTACATCGAAATCCAATGGTCGCTTCAGTAGAGTGCATCAAGATCCGAGGTTCTTGTCAAACACCATAATGCCTAAATTCCAAACCTTCAGATTAGATTGCAGTTGAATCCTACGGTCGCTCCTATGCCTGTGCATCAAATCTCGATACTTCCGCTTAACACTACAGTACCTAACCCCATCTAGAGCCGTTAGCTTCGTTGCATCTCACAATCCAACGGTCGATACCAGATTCTTCTCTCTTAGCCGTCCGATGCAACTCATATCACATAATCCAACACTCTTCATACGCGGACATCAAAACTTGATGATCCACCTCACACCGAATCGACAGAACCTTATACCCAAACAGAAAAGAAAGAAAACCTAACTCTTCCATCTTGTTCCTTCTTCTTCAACCGTACCATCACCATGTCCGCCATCACCACCACCTTCTCCCCTGTCATCTCCACCAAACGCCGCCAACAACTCTCTCCACCAAACCGTATCTACCCACATCAACCCCCATACCCTACATACATCTCTAGCCACCTATTTTACCCATTTCCCCTCTAATTTTCCCTTGAAACCCTAGGTGGGAAATTAGTAAAATAGGTGAGGCTATAAGACTGAATTGGAGCAGGAGAAGGACTGAGAGAAGGCAAAGAAGGATGGGTCGACGTCAATTTGAAGATTAGGTGAGTAATTTTAGGATTTTCAAAACCCTAATTTCAAAATTAGGGTTCATAAAAATTGGGTAGTTTCTGCTATAAATAGAGAGTGAGGTGTGTGTATGGAGGGGGATGCTGGGTTAGCCAGCTTCACTCTTGTAGAGAACTGGACTAGCCAGTTTCTCATTTGTTTCATGTTTACACTGTTGGTTCATATGTTTATCATGTTTTTGTATTTGCTCACCATATGTGTGTTGTTTGAATTATCTTGTATGATGAATGTTAATGTTGTTTATATGTTGAGCATGAGCTAAATTGTTGCAGCTGAGGTTTAGATGAAACCTCAGTGCACTGTCTGATAGTGGAATGCTAGGTTAGAGCCTTAGGATGCATTGTTTTGATTGAGCAATGGGAGAAATTAGTGCTCATAGCAAGCTAATTCTCTTTCCATTCCATTTGTATGCTTAGGATGCATTGTTTTGATTGAGCAATGGGAGAAATTAGTGCTCATAGCAAGCTAATTCTCTTTCCATTCCATTTGTATGCTTAAGATCCTAATTTCAACCTAGAATTGCATTGTTTGGCTAGGACACAAAGGTGGATTCTAAGCCTTGGCTTAGCCACAAATCCTTTACAATCACTTATAAATTCAATTCTGTTTTGCCCCCTGCTCAGCTAAATTTCTTAGCTATCTTGCTGTTTATTTCTTGTATTTTGAAGCTTGCTGTGCACTGAAATCAGTGCACTGCCTTCCCTGCCCTTGGCTCATAGCCTTGGTTCCTTGTTGTTTTACCATCTCTGTTTCACTGTCACTGCAACCTTGTGACCTTGCATTTAGTTTTGCATCAATTATCAGCATAGTGAAACTTCAACTATACACCCCAAGTCCCTGTGGAGATGACCTGTTCTTGCACATACACACTACAATGACAACTGTGCACTTGCAGTTTAACATGTAGGCCTTCTTATCCTTTGTCTTATTTTCTTACATCAAATAGAGCCTGCCAAGTTTTTGGCGCCGTTGCCGGGGACTTGGCATTGTGTGGTTGATGTTTTTCCTTGCTTTCTTTTGCTGCTATTCACTTGCATATCTTGCATTTAGTATAATCATTTAGTGTAAGCATTTATCTCATCATAACTTGCATTCATTACTGCATATTCATCTTTGCATTACATACTCATTGCATCTTGCTGTCCTGATTGCATATCATATTTGCATATTAGTCATCTTTACATTCTTGCAGTCAATCTTGCATTACAGTTCTTGTTCACTGCCTTTCTTTGCTGTCCTTGACATTTTTGTTGAGTGACCAGGTACTGTGACCTTGCTGTGAGGCTGAGAACAAACCTCTGGTGCTGTTGTGCTGCTGTGAAGCCCAAATAGAGCTGCTGCTGCCAAGCCTGCAACATTGCCCCTGTTCAGCTACTGCTTGTGGTGCTGCTGAACTTGTGGTGCTGCTGTTGCTGCTGAGCTGCTTCTCCTGCTGCTGCTCCTGGTCCTGCTGCTGTGCCTCAGCTGTTGCTGCTGTGCAAAGGCAAGCTGCTGCTACCTCCTGCTGGTGCCAGGCCAAATCTGCTGCAACCCCTGCTGCCTGGTGCTAAATTGAGCCATCAAGCCCAACTGGGCCTGCTGAAGTTGCTGCCAAGCTTAACAAGTTGAGCCAAGCCCAACTGGGCCTGAACAAAGACAAAAGCTTAGGATGATCCAAAGCCCAACTGGGCTTTTGCAACCAAACTGAGCAGCTGGGCTGTGCTTCAAAGGTAAGCCTAAACCCATTAAGAGAACCCAACCTGTGGGCTTCCATTTTTAATTTGTGGGCTTGTAATAATTTTTGTTTTCTTTATTTTTTATTTGGGCTTGTAATAATTTTTCTTTTTCTTCTTTTTCTTTCTTTTATGGGTTTGTAATTATTATTGTTGTTTTTATTTTCTTTTATGGGTTGTGCTAATTTATGCTAGGCTAAGTGTAAAAAAAAAAAAAAAAAAAAATTGCTCCTTATTTCAAAAACCAAAATTTTCCCAAAAATCCAAACCCATTAAAAACCAAATTTTTGAAAACCCATTAAACCAAAATAGTGGGCTTTGTGTCTTTTCAAAATGGGCCAACCTCGTGCTCTCCATGAATACATGTATCCGTCAATAAAAATTCCATTATCATGTATTGTATTACCTCAAACCAATAACCCTTTTAAAATAAATGCAAGCATGATACAAATACTTCCTATATTTCGAGGGTTCGATTCTGAGAACCCCTATACTCATGTAAGAGAGTTTGAACAAATTTGTCGGACTATGCAACCTGATCATATGTCCGAAGACTCTCTGAAATTGCGTTTGTTTACATTTTCTTTAAAGGAAAGGGCCAAAACATGGTTTTACGGTTTGAGACCACAATCAATCAACACTTGGGACCAACTCACAGATCTATTTTTCAAAAAATTCTTTCCACATCATAGGACCATCGCTATTCGTCAAAGTATCAATTGTTTTGTCCAATTGGATGAGGAAACTGTTTTTCACTATTTTGAACGTTTTAATGATTTGTTGATGAATGTCCGCACCATGGATTTGAGAAGTGGAGACTTGTCGTCATCCTCTATGAGGGACTAGACTTTAAATCTCGAACCATGGTTGAGTCTATGTGTAATGGTGAGTTTATTGATAAATCTGTGGATGATGCATGGAATTTTTTAGCCGAGATTGCAGAGAAAACCCATCAATGGGAATCCGTTAGGGAAACAGGAACAACACCACATGATATGAGTCACCCCCATGAATTAGAGTTTTATTCTTGTAATAGCTCCGACCTTAGGATTGAAAATTATCCTAGATTGCAAAATCCCTATGATGATGATTATGATGTTATGTTAGAAGAACATGTCTATACTGAAAATGTTATGGAACCTTTGGGTTCAAATACATTAGGCTTCTCTGCCCCGACCTTAATGCATGATATTTCTTCTAGTATTCCATGTGATGTTTCCCTGATGTGCCGATACACGAGAATCAATCTGTTGATGATGTTGAGGATTCTGATTGTGATCTTGCCAATTTGATTGATGATTGTGAGCATGATGTGACATGTGTAGATGAGTTAGGAGATTTTGATTTGATTGATAATGATATGCCTATTCTTCTACCTAAGTCACAATCTGATGGCCTTCCACCCAACCTAGATTTGGTTTGTACCCATATTGTCAAACCGATTTTTCTGAAAATTCCTAATCTAGGATTGGAACTGTGCTCCCAAGTCCTCTTGGACTATTTGTTTCAAAATATAACACTTTTAAAGAGCCACAATTGGAATGCATTCTTTGCCCATCCCGAACAAAGTCCATTTCAGTTAGACCTTTGAATCCTGAACCCCTAAAATTAGATTTTGTGCTTAAAAGTGAACCTGTTGAAAATTTGGTTTAGGGGTGATTCATTCGGTTTTTCACTCTCACTCCATTTCAGTCCAATTTTAGTGTTTTGAAACTTTCTATGTCTCTACACTTTTTCTTTTGGGTTGATCCTCAACTCTTTAGACTTTTGGTGTATGGTGAATTTTTGTATATAATCCAGTAGATAAAATTTCTTAAAAACCCTTTTGTTCCTTTTGTATATATTTTGCTAATCCAATATGATCTCGGCTGAAATATGTTGGATTTTTGCCTTGAATAACGGAGTTTTAATTCTGCTTTCGCCGAAATCGGGTATTCTCTCTCCTTTTACTCTACTCAGCATGTCCCTTTCCATATGTTGCATTTTAATTCTTTCCATATTTTGAAACATTGAGGACAATGTTTAGTTTAGGTTTGGGGGTATAGAGTAGATACCACGATAATATGCATAATTGAAAAAACTCCATCTTTTTGAAAAAATTGAAAAAAAAAAAAATTGAAAAATCAAAATAAAAAATTAAAAAATTAAAAAAAATCATAAAAATGGAGCTCATTTACCTTGAAATGTTGACTCTTGTGCAAATATGTATTATTAGGAGTCTTAGTCTAGATATTTAGGCACCCTGATTCTAGCACAATTCACATAGTGATAAGAAATTTGCACGCGCACGATCTACCAATACATGTATGGCCTCGATCTTCAAGGTGTTTGATAGGAAGTACGATTGCCAATCACTTTAGAATACTGAACGAAACTTGACTAGCTTGTTCTTTGGTTGGTTGGGATAGAAGGTGGAGGTTACATTAAGAAAGACAACCATCGAATTTAACTGGGTGCATCAAAAAGGGCTACCTCTTGCAAAGTGTCATGTATTTTTGTTTCCTTTTGTCATGTATCAAAAGTGTTTCCTTAAAAAAAAAAAAAAAAAATAAATAAAAAAAAAAAAAATCAAGTATTTATCAATTCCATCATCTCTTGTTCCAAAAATAAAAGAGAATAGTCAATGTAAATAAGAGTCATGTAAAGAGTCATTTTGTTGTTTCATTGTAATAAGCAAGGAGGGTGTATGCCATTGATGTACAACGCGAGTAATTGTGAAATACCTCCAACTCATTCACAATTCTCGTAAAGTCCGGACAGCTAGCTAGATTTCGACCTGGTTCTTAGCCTGAGAAACTATCTCTTGGTGATTAGTAGTCATAACTTCAGATCTTTCTTTACACATGTGTAGATACACTTTACACTCTTATCACATGTCTTTTTTTGTTATCAGTGCTAGGATTGTGCCTTCGATAGCTAGATTGACATCTCCATTTTGCTGTGAGCTTAAACTGTTTTGCACATGTCACATTTGATGGAATCTGAGCTTATATTTTGACCTAGAACTTTGTAGGTACGTTCTAAGCAAACCTTCACGAGACTTCAACTCGTCCACTAGGGACACTTAGTGGTTTAAAAGGCTTAGTGTATGCTAAATGCATTCGAGAGGACCAGCGACAGTGGTCTAGGTAGGATTTCCTTAGTTTTGTTTTACTTGAGGACAAGTAAAAATTCGGTTTGGGGGGTATTTGATGAGTGCCAAATAATGGATATATTTATCCCTTTTTGTTGGATTTTAACTCATCTTTGTGCATTAATTCTACATTTTATCCCATATTCTGTATTTTCATTGTTTCAAGAATAAAATATTTTTTCTTATTAATTTTATATTTTTTAGGTAATAAATAAAGTTTGGATGAATTGCGGAGCGGAATAGAGCAGAAAGTAGTGAAAGCCGGAAGGAATTACGCAAGGGGAAGCGCGGCGAAGAAGAATGGTGCGCACAGGACCAAAAAGCTAGGAATGGGCTCAAGGAAGAATTGTTTTAAAGAAGATATGGGCTTGGCATACCCAAGGCCCAAAACCCTTACCCAAACCCATTTTTATATCCATACCCGCCCTCCATTCTCAGCCGTTTAGATGGGATTACATCGAAATCCAATGTTCGCTTCAGTAGAGTGCATCAAGATCGAGGTTCTGTCAAACACCATAATGCCTAAATTCCAAACCTTCAGATTAGATTGCAGTTGAATCCTAACGGTCGCTCCTATGCCTGTGCATCAAATCTCGATACTTCCGCTTAACACTACAGTACCTAACCCCATCTAGAGCCGTTAGCTTCGTTGCATCTCACAATCCAACGGTCGATACCAGATTTTCTCTCTTAGCCGTCCGATGCAACTCATATCACATAATCCAACACTCTTCATACGCGGACATCAAAACTTGATGATCCACCTCACACCGAATCGACAGAACCTTATACCCAAACAGAAAAGAAAGAAAACCTAACTCTTCCATCTTGTTCCTTTTTCTTCAACTGTACCATCACCATGTCCGCCATCACCACCACCTTCTCCCCTGATCTCCACCAAACGCCGCCAACAACTCTCTCCACCAAACCGTATCTACCCACATCATCCCCCATACCCTACATACATCTCTACCACCTATTTACCCATTTCCCCTCTAATTTTCCCTTAAAACCCTAGGTGGGAAATTAGTAAATAGGTTGAGGCTATAAGACTGAATTGGAGCAGGAGAAGGACTGAGAGAAGGCAAAGAAGGATGGGTCGACGTCAATTTGAAGATTAGGTGAGTAATTTTAGGATTTTCAAAACCCTAATTTCAAAATTAGGGTTCATAAAAATTGGGTAGTTTCTGCTATAAATAGAGAGGGGTGTGTGTATGGAGGGGGATGCTGGGTTAGCCAGCTTCACTCTTGTAGAGAACTGGACTAGCCAGTTTCTCATTTGTTTCATGTTTACATGTTGGTTCATATGTTTATCATGTTTTTGTATTTGCTCACCATTGTGTGTTGTTTGAATTATCTTGTGATGAATGTTAATGTTGTTTATATGTTGAGCATGAGCTAAATTGTTGCAGCTGAGGTTTAGATGAAACCTCAGTGCACTGTCTGATAGTGGAATGCTAGGTTTAGAGCCTTAGGATGCATTGTTTTGATTGAGCATGGGAGAAATTAGTGCTCATATCAAGCTAATTCTCTTTCCATTCCATTTGTATGCTTAGGATGCATTGTTTTGATTGAGCAATGGGGAGAAATTAGTGCTCATATCAAGCTAATTCTCTTCCATTCCATTTGTATGCTTAAGATCCTAATTTCAACCTAGAATTGCATTGTTTGGCTAGGACACAAAGGTGGATTCTAAGCCTTGGCTTAGCCACAATCCTTTACAATCACACTTATAAATTCAATTCTGTTTTGCCCCTGCTCAGCTAAATTTCTTAGCTATCTTGCTGTTTATTTCTTGTATTTTGAAGCTTGCTGTGCACTGAAATCAGTGCACTGCCTTCCCTGCCCTTGGCTCATAGCCTTGGTTCCTTGTTGTTTTACCATCTCTGTTTCACTATCACTGCAACCTTGTGACCTTGCATTTAGTTTTGCATCAATTATCAGCATAGTGAAACTTCAACTATACACCCCAAGTCCCTGTGGAGATGACCTGTTCTTGCACATACACACTACAATGACAACTGTGCACTTGCAGTTTAACATGTAGGCCTTCTTATCCTTTGTCTTATTTTCTTACATCTTTAAGAGCCTACCAACGACCGTGAACTTGATTGTCCCATACTTTGTCAAAAGTAAAGTCGTTCGTGAGTTGATATTTATGTATTGATGAAAGAATGAACTGACTTTTGACAAATACAAAAGTTAAGCCTATTATGTCAATTTTTGATGGAAGATAGGTTAAAATCTTTTGTGTTCAAGGATTATATCTATTGGATGTCATTGTACAAATGGTGATGGAAAATAGAATGAGTCCTTGATTATTCCACGGTATTAGGTCGATCACCGATCCACAATTTGTGTACATACTGTGTTGTTCCATAAGGTGTCTTATGTTGAGCTCTATCGACTGAGTCATTGTTTTGGCATAGTTGTTATTCCATGAGATACTTTGTGTCGAGCATGACCAATTAAATTGATTACTTTTATGATTAGTTTGATTGTGTATTTCGATTAGATTAATTATGGGTTTTCTTGTGATCAATCTAATTGAGTGTTTTTAAGTCTCCATAAGTTTACTTGTGTTGAGCATTTCCAATTAAGTTAATCATGGGTTCTCTTATGATTAATTTAATATTTTGGATTCAAATTCGTACTTGTATGTAATTTGTTATGTCCAAAGAAATCCTTCTTTTCCTTTTGAAATTAAGGTCGCTCTTGTTGTTCTTTCGGGAATGACATATTATGGGGGAGAGTTCTCTTGAACTTGTGCTTAATTGCCAAATCTTTGTGGGGAGTGCGGCTGTGGAATATTTTAGGGGTTATCTTGTATCTTAATAAACTCCTTCATGAATGCATTTAGCTTCGGCTTTATGATTGCATCTAAATAAGATGATATATGCTTTCTTTTGGTCATGAAATGTCTCTTTCAGAAATTTCATTAGGATCTCGTTCTTGTACCTTTGCCAATTTATTGACAAAAAAGGGGAGAATTAATATGTAGTTCACACTACAAATACATTTGGTTTTCGGATCATTATGTAAGAGGGAGTGGCTTCCATGTGAGATGGAGTATTGACTAAGGGGGAGTGACATATCACCGTAGTATTGTTGTTAACGTTGTGATACAATTGAACTTGGACGCCGTGTAATGATACTATGACACTGTACAAAAATGATTGAGAAATCTTGTGTTCTTCTTACTATAGATACGGATTTTCAACAACGATGATACTAAACTTACAACCTTTGGGATCATTGGATTACTTTGGAGTGACGAAGATTTCAAGTAATGTTGAAGATTAGGCATGTGGAATAGGAGCTACAAAAGTTTATTTATATATTTTTTGTATTCCATATGTATTGATAGTTTTTTCACTAAAATTGACAAAGGGGGAGATTGTTAGATCATTGCTCGGTCGAACTCGCATGCGTTGCTATCACAAGCATGTTTGTCAATGTTAGTGATCAAAACTATAAGTCTTGATTTCTAGTCTACTATAGCTAAGGTCTCGGACTAGGATAGAAAGTGTAGTTCAGCTCAAGAACTCGATGGAAATCATCATACAAGACGAAGGACTACTCAAGGAACTGGTGGATCTTCATCGACTAAAAGGTATGTGGAGACTTGAACTTATATATCACTCAAAAGTCTATTTATCTCCTATCTTGAGACAAAAGTCGTTTTGCTATATAGACTTATATTATACTCATGTGGTATTTCGAGCCGAGTTTACCTCGCCTATCTATTTCTCGAAATATGTGTTGGTAAATCTTTCGCTTTAGCCAAGTTCATCTTTACCTGGTGACGAAAGTCATATTATGTTTCAATCACTTTGAAAATTGCTCTGACAAAAAATGGTTTGTGAATAACAACTATATAACGTTCTCTGAGAGTGTTTCAATGATTGAAATGAGAGTTTAGACTATATAACCATTTGGAGGATATAAGCATTATTGTGGAAACACATATATGTATAAATCCTTATTGCTTGAACCAAAGTTTGCGAACTTTGTTGATCAAGTGAACCGGAGAAGTGCATGAGCTAAGTCCGCGAACCCAGTCCGCGAACTGGCGAAGTTCTCAAACCCGAGAATTTCAGCTGGAGTTTGTGAACTCCATCCGGGAACTTCCGCGAACTTGAGTAGGTTATGTCTAAAAACGATGTTAAGTGAACTTATCTTTATAAACTAAGGAATGCAATTGCAAACCGTGGCTATAGAGTTCATGAACCGATTCATGTGAATCAAATTATTTTTGCTTCAATTGTGTCTTGTGTGCTACATAAGATTTCCTTGCAATTGAACAACTCTCTAACTAGTTCATTTGAGTCATTTGAACTAGTTATGGTGAAGAAGTATATGGTTGATATGAAAGTGATCATATGGCTAACCATTTGGTTAACAATTATTGAACCAACTAATGTACAAGTTTGGGTACGCTTATACAAGCCCAGGAACGTGCATTTCATGTGTGTATAACAAGCTATGTTTTCGATCTAATGGTTGATAAATATTAGCTTGAATCTAAATCAGGTTTTCATCTAATGGTGAATATTGAATGCTTTGTTACCAAGCTAACATTGATTGCAAACCCTGATTTGAAAAACTATATAAGGGAGAACTCTAGCAACTGGGAAACCTAATCTCCACACATTCTGTGTGATACTAGTTGTGCTAAGCTAGAGTTGATTCTCCTTTAACCTTTGGTTTCTTATTCTAAACCAGGTTAACGACTTAAATACTTCATTGGGATTGTGAAGCTAGACCGATACTACTTTTCTTGTAGTTGTGTGATCTGATCTTGTTGTTTCTATCGTACGAGTACAATTGCAACAATTGGCTTGAGATTTCTATCTCCGATAGGCAAGATGAAAAGTAATCACAAATATCTTCGTCTCATCGTTTGTGATTCCACAATATCTTTTTCGCTGCGTCGATCAAGACTATTGTGAGGTGATTGATAATAATAGGTTGTTCTTCGGGGATATAAGTCCGGATTATCAATTGGTTCCTTTTCACCTTGATTTATCAAAAGACGGAACAAAACTCATAGGTATATTCGTGGGAGATGGATTTATCTATTATGGTAGACTTTTCTGTGTGATAAAGATTTGTTTATTAAAGTCTTCGACTTTGGGTCGTAGCAACTCTTAGTTGTGGGTGAGATCAACTAAGGGAATCAAGTACGTAGCATTCTGCTGGGATCAGAGACGTAGGAGCATAACTGTACCTTGGATCAGTCTGAGATTGGTTGGGGTTCAACTACAGTCCAGACCGAAGTTAGTTTGGAGTAGGCTAGTGTTTGTAGCGGCTTAATACAGTGTGTGTTAAATATGGACTAGGTCCCGGGGTTTTTCTTCATTTGCGGTTTCCTCGTTAACGAGATTTCTGGTGTCTGTGTTATTTCTTTTCCGTATTATATTTTTTTATATAATTTAAATAATACATGTTGTGCGTTGTTCGATCAATTATAATATCCAACCTTTTGGTTGTTGATTTGAACTAATTGACACTTGGATATTGGTCTTTGGTACCATCCAAGTTATCTCTCTTTGATAAAGACTCGCAGATTTCTATTTGCTTGAGTATAGTTCAAATCGAGAGATTGAGATATAAACTCTTTGATATACTTTTTATCTAGATTGAGTCTGACTGTCTAGTTGATTCTCTAGAAAGTATATTGGAGTTTGTCTATACAGATTGCTAAGCGAAATATTGGGTGTGGTTGTTAGACCCCCGCTTTTTCAGCATGTGCATCTGGATGTATGTTTAGGACTTCACGGGGATATGGAGAATGAAGCGGGAGCTGGTTATGAGGTTGTATGCAAGGGGATGAAGTTGGTGATTTTGGTGTGTTGGTTGCAGATGATATTATGAAGAGTTTTGTTCAAATGGGTGTTTCGAGATCGATTGATGCACTTGAGGTTAGTTTTTGGTGTTCATTTCTTCAGTTCAGTTTCCATTCCATATGTATTTGATTATGTGATAAATGTTAGCTATTTCGAAGCTTTACAAATTTATTTGATTAATTGTTGCTGTGCTAATAATGAACTAGAAATGTTAGTGATTATGAAGAAAATAAGAAATGTTGAACCTATAAGAAATGTTCACTTTATTTAGCAAGTTCTGTCCAGATGATTTATGAAGTTGAACCTATAAGAAATGTTGGTTCATTAGGCTTACCCCATTGGGTGAGCACTATTTCGCGTGTGGTTTATAGCCAAAAGCTTATAAAGTAGATGACTATCAGTTGCACAAAGAAACCCAATTACGATGAATAGTGTTTGATTTTGATATGCCTTTTTTTTTTATGGGTAATTATGGGTATCATTAGATTTGTTGTCTATCAAAAACTGATATATGAATTCTTTCTAATGTTTGTGCACTTATCACAATTTCTACATTTTTGCATCACGTAGCTTCGAACCATGGATTGTGGTGCGTTTGAAGTAGTAGTAGGTTTAATAGGTTTATTTGGGCAAAGGTCTGCGTTTCCAATAGCCAGACTGAAGAATTTTCCTCTCAAAACATAGCTGAACAAACTTTAATTAGTCGCTAGAAAAGTCAAAGTAATTGGTGCCAGAAAATTTGTGCAGTTCGTTTTGCTGGAACTCAGCAACTGAATTGTGTTGCATTTGTCCTTGATGGGCTCTATTATGGGGTTTCAGACTTTGCATATGCAGCATACTCCATGGTACGCCTTTTTTATTTGTTTTCTCTACTTTTCGAACTCTCTATTCATATAGTTCAATAAAATGTAACGTTAATAAGGTGACGATCCTGTACAGGCTTTTGATTGGACTAGTTTCTGTTGGATAAACTTCAACATTAAGCCTAAGATAATATCTAACAAGTTGGTTAGGATAAGAAAAGGCAATTGATATAATCCTAAGGGAATTAGAAGTCATCTAGTTCTAAGAAAAGGAAAGACATGTAATAAGGTAATAGGACTAGGAAAAGGAATTCATAGTTCTATATATATATGATCACCAAAGTTGTGGTTGATGATATGAGCAAGATTAGAGCTTATGTTTAGTTTTGAGAGATTTTCTAAACATCAATAAAGAGAGTTTTCTTTATATAAGCTAATTTTCATCTTGCAGTTGCCATTAATTGGTACCAGAGCTTGTTTCTGAGCCATGGAAAACGAAACCACCATTGTGGGTGCAAAATAGTTCACGCCACCATCAATATAAGTTCCAATCCTCAACTCCACAAACTACACAGTATGGGCCATGAGAATGAAGGTACTGATAAAAATCTACAAAGTTTGGGAAACAATTGATCCTGGTACATTGGACCCAGACAAAAACAATATTTCCA
Organism: Papaver somniferum; assembly: GCF_003573695.1. Taxonomy (NCBI): domain Eukaryota; kingdom Viridiplantae; phylum Streptophyta; class Magnoliopsida; order Ranunculales; family Papaveraceae; genus Papaver; species Papaver somniferum. The sequence goes on from NC_039363.1 coordinate 54,610,675, forward strand.
TTGGATTACTCTTTCAAACGATACCAGAATGTCTTGTTCTACAAGTTGGTGAACAGGAAACTTCAAAGAAAATTTGGGATGCAATAAAGGCACGTAATCTTGGAGATGATCGAGTTAAAGAAGCCCGTCTGCAAACCTTAATGTCTGAGTTTGAAAGAGTGAAGATGAAAGACACTGATACTATTGATAGCTTTGCAGGAAAGCTATCAGAGATAGCCTCAAAAGCTGCGTCACTTGGACAATCCATTGATGAAGATAAACTGGTAAAGAAATTTCTCAATATTTTACCAAGATCCAAGTATATTCATATCATAGCTTCTCTTGAACAAGTCTTAGATTTAAAGAAGACTAGCTATGAAGATATAATTGGAAGATTGAAAGCATATGAAGAGAGAATCCTTGATGAAGAAAACAATGGAGAAACTCAAGGAAAACTCTTGTACACAAACTCTTACCAACAAAACTCTGCGACAAGAGGAAGAGGTCGTGGAAGAGGTGGTAAAGGAAACAGAGGCCGAGGAAGGGGAGGAAAGTTTAACTCACAAGATAGAACAAAAAGTCAGAATGATCAAAACCAAGGGAAAGAAAAGAAGGATAAATCAAACATTATTTGTTACAGATGTGATAAACCAGGACACTTCTGTATGCCCTGAAAGAATACAAAAGATGGAAGAAACAAACAAGAATGAAACAAGGGAAGCAGATACAACTCTTTTCATACACGAAGTTGTATTCTTAAACGAAGGGAAACTAATACCAAAGAACTACGAATCAAAGGATGGAGAAGAAGGAATCTGGTATTTAGATAATGGAGCCAGCAATCACATGACTGGTAAGAGACACTACTTTTCTGAACTCAATGAGAAAATCAAAGGACAAGTGAAGTTTGGGGATGGATCTTCTGTAGAAATTGAAGGGAAATGATCAATTCTATTTCAGAGCAAGACCGGAGAACAGAAGCTTGTCACAAACATCTACTTCATCCCAAACTTACAAAGCAACATTCTAAGTTTAGGACAAGCTACAAAAGTTGGATGTGATGTTAGAATGCGACAAGATTATCTAACAGTTCATGACCCAAGTGGAAGACTTTTAGTTAGAGTCTCACGCTCACAGAATAGACTCTACAAGATAAGTCTCATGATTGGAAGGCCATTGTGTCTGAATATGAGACTGGAAGATCAGACATGGAAGTGGCATGCAAGGTTAGGACACATAAGTTTCAGAACCTTAAAAACTATGTCTCAGAACAAGATGGTTCGAGGGATACCACAACAAAACGGAGTGGTGGAGAGGAGAAACAGGACTCTAATGGAGATGACAAGAAGTTATTTAAAGGCTATGCATCTACCTAATTATCTATGGGGAGAAGCTATACGACACTCCACATACCTAATAAACAGGATACCTACGAAAGCTATGAAAGACATGACTCCATATGAAAGTTTGCGAAAGAGAAAACCAAACATAGATCATTTAAGAGTGTTTGGTTTCAAAGCATACGCAAAAGTTGATTCTGCAACTCTTAAGAAACTGGATGATCGATCTCAGACTCTTGTGAATCTAGGAATTGAGCCTGGATCGAAAGCCTACATATTATTCAATCCAACAACGAAAAGAGTGATAGTGAGTCGAGATGTGGTATTCGATGAAAAAGCAAACTGGAACTGGAAAGAAACTAATGATGGACCAAGTAGGGATCCAGGAATGTTTCACATGAAATGGGGTCAAGTAATTGATGAAGGCGAAGGACCCATAATCATCAATACCAATGGAAACAATGATGTTAATCAAGAAGAAGAAGAGAATAATGAAACCACTGAGAATAACGAAGAAGTAGAAGAAGAAGAAGAGATCGATGAAATAACTCAACCCATTCCACTGCGAAAATCAACAAGACAGATACAAAAGCCACAATATCTGGAGGATTATGTTCTTCAAGCTGCAGAAGAATGTGAGATTATGCTACTTTCTGTTAATGATGAACCAAGGAATTTCCAGGAAGCAAAGGTCTCGACTAAATGGACACAAGCATGTAGAGAAGAAATTATCTCAATCAACAGAAACAAGACTTGGTTTCTAGTTGATAAGCCAGGTGGGGTAAAAGTGATTGGTCTTAAGTGGATCTTCAAAATAAAACGGAATGCTGATGGTACTGTCAACAAATATAAGGCAAGACTTGTAGCTAAGGGATACGTTCAAGAATCAGGCATAGACTTTGATGAAGTTTTCGCACCAGTTGCTATACTAGAGACAATTCGTCTCTTAATAGCAGAAGCAGCATCAAACTCATGGGAAATTCACCACTTAGACGTTAAGACAACATTCTTACATGGTGAATTGCGAGAAGATGTGTATGTTGAACAACCAGAAGGTTTTGAAGTAAAAGGACAAGAGCATAAGGTTTATAAGTTATCAAAAGCTCTATATGGTCTAAGACAAGCTCCTCGATCCTGGAATACAAAATTAGATCAAATATTAAGAGAAATCATATTTGTTAAGTGCTCTAATGAAACATCAGTATACAGAAGAGAAGAAAAGGGAACGCTTCTTGTGATTGCAGTCTATGTGGATGATCTATTTTTGACTGGAAACTCCCTTAAGGTGATCAATGAGTTCAAGAGAGAAATGTCATCAAAGTTTGAGATGTCAGACCTCGGAAAACTCACTTATTACCTTGGCATAGAAGTCCATCAAGGAGTAGATGGGATTCAGATTAAACAAGAAGCTTATGCAAGGAGAATTCTGAAAGAAGCAGGACTTGAAACTTGTAATCCAACTAAGATACCAATGGAGTTTGGACTTAAAGTTTCAAAGGCACAAGAAGAAGTTGAGATTGATCCAATGAGTTATATAAGAAATGTTGGATGCCTTAGATACTTGTTACACACAAGACCAGACTTGGCTTTCTCTGTGGGAGTAGCAAGCCGTTATATGCAGAGTCCACGCAAGTCTCATGGTGATGTAATAAAGCAGATATTGAGATATCTAAGAGGAACAATCAGCTACGGATTGAAGTATGGTCGAGGAGGATCAAAAGGAATTGTTGGGTATAGTGACAGCAGTCATAATATTGACCAAGATGATGGAAAAAGTACAACTGGTCATATATTTTATCTAGGTGAAGCACCTATTACATGGTGCTCACAGAAACAAGACACAGTAGCTCTGTCATCATGCGAAGCTGAGTTCATGGCCGCAACAGAAGCAGCTAAACAATCAATATGGCTTCAAGAACTGTTGGGTGAAATCAAAGGAAGAGAACCTGAAAAAGTTCTCATCAAGATTGATAATAAGTCTGCAATTGCACTCACTAAAAATACAGTGTTTCATGGGAAGACGAAACACATTCACAAAAGGTATCATTTCATACGAGAATGCATCGAGAAGGAGATCATTAACGTATAACACATACCTGGAACTGAGCAGAAGGCAGATACATTAACAAAGGCATTGGCTCGGATCAAGTTTGAAGAGATGAGGAAATGAATAGGAGTACAAGATTTTTCTCAAGCACAGTTGAAGCTTAAGGGGGAGAATGTTGGATAAACTTCAACATTAAGCCTAAGATAATCTCTAACAAGTTGGTTAGGATAAGAAAAGGCAATTGATGTAATCCTAAGGGAATTAGAAGTCATCTAGTTCTAAGAAAAGGAAAAACATGTAATAAGGTAATAGGACTAGGAAAAGGAATTCATAGTTATATATATATATATGATCACCAAAGTTGTGGTTGATGATATGAGCAAGATTAGAGCTTGTGTTTAGTTTTGAGAGATTTTATAAACATCAATAAAGAGAGTTGTCTTTATATAAGCTAAGTTTCATCTTGCAGTTGCCATTAGTTTCATCATTGTTCATACTGGTGTCTTTTCCGGTGTATGGTCTAGCTGAAGTTTGGATGGGATTATTTCTTTTCATGATCTTATGAGTATTTGCTGGGATTTGGAGGTATGCTTTATCTCGATGCTCAAACTCTAATTAGTCATTTGCATATATCATATCTTTTGCAGTAGTCCATCCAAGCTGTGAACCGAACGGCGAAGGAATTAAGAAAATATACTAGTTTGTTGTCTGGGAAGAAGGTAACCACAAAATGGTAATTAACCTATTTCATATTGTGTGTTTTCAGACTGGGAAGCAAGAGTGGACCGTGGATAACTGTTCGTTTGGTCTCAGATAAAGCAGAAAAGTAACTGAAGTACTTTTGAACATTCATTAGTAGATCAGAAGGTAGTTCAGCTCAAATTCATGAACATGTGTAACTAATTTGTTTTACTTATGAACTAAATTTTAATAGGTTTTCAAATCTGAAACAAATACTAAAGTTAGTATTACACATGGTGAAATCAATCAATAATCTGAAACAAGTACTAAAGTTTGTAATTCTTGTAAACTATTTGCCTGAGAGAGTTGCAGGAAAATTCTAGAAATGTTAGTGATCGTGAACATGTCTAAATGTTTTTTCATTTACAAATCTGGATCCATGCAATCACGTAGAGGTGTCGTTTCGTCAAGTTCTTCGGTCGGCCCTTCCACTGTGTCAACGGTTGTACTAGTACCTAAAACAATAATAATAATTACGGAAAATAAATGTAAAGACACAACAAGATTTTTTTAATGAGGAAACCGCAAATGCGGAAAAACCCCGATACCTAGTCTAGCTTTGAATACTCTCAGAATTAAGCCGTTATACAAAGAACACTACCAACTTCGTATAGTTGAGACCAAGTAAACTACCCCTAGTTACCTAGTTTCCTCAATATTCCTATGCCTACAACCAATCTGTCCAAAGCACGTGAATCCTAAGATAGAGTCTAATATCTTAAGTTGCTTCAGCTGTTGTAAATACTTCAAGCACTCAACTCCTGTGGATCGTCTTCCGAAACAGTAAAGGACTAATTTGTTCGGTAACTACTCTTCCAATCTCAAGAAGTAAATCAAATATTTGTGTTGAGTTCAACAAAGGCTCTTCCGTTTAATTTAATAAACTCATTTGCTGGATAAGATCTACGAAGATCTAAGATAATAGAAATTACCATATCTAGGCATACAAACTATCAAATTTGGATACGAAAGAATACCACCAAATGATAGCTTCCCGATCTAATACGACTAGTTAATCAATCTATCAAATATAAACAAGATCTAGTCGGATCCCAGCCGATCAAGTTTATGCACAAAGTTAAATCTCAAAGCTAAGAAACCAATAAGAAATTTTCTTGTTTTCAAATCTCCAATTATCTCCTTCTGTACCTACACAACAGAACTTGATTCCAACTTATGATCTATCACGCATATAACGAAGTCTATTAATAATGGATGATCACAAATCAAAATAAAATCTGAACTATCGCTAATCTAAAACAGATCTGAACTACCGTTAATCCCTTCATCTAGTTGGAATGACCTTATGTCAGTAGATAAGGATCTCAAAAATAATCAAACTAGGTGCAATCAAGGTTTAACAATCGTTATTCAATCAAATCAATAATTTAAAACTAAAATAACAATGTAGATCACACGAATGATACTATCTAGACGCTTCTTGATCCCAAAGAAGCCTTAAGCTAGCAAACTTAAGAGACTTCGCCTAATCAGCTTACTTTTCTCTCCAAGATAGTATTACAAGTAATATTAGTCGGCTGCAACAGTGACTACAAAATGAAGTGTGTATCTCAGGATAAGTTTGTAAGAAGAACAAACTTCACTATTTATAGACCAAGGTAGTTTGGACACAAAGGAATTTCCAAAACCCAAAATATTCGCAAGATATGTAATAATCCCCTAAATTCTGTCTAATTTCAACCAATATCTAACTGTCATACTGAAATCCCTCTTGTATTACAACTCAATATTAGCTAGCATACAAGATACTTAACTAATATATCTTCCAGAGATATGTTTTGCTTGATGGAAAAACAAAATATTTGTATTCGAAAATCTTAATAAAAAGATTCTCAAACATTTCGGTTTGGGATCTCACCTTGAGTACCAAGGAATATATTTGAACAATAAAATATAAGATTTGTGCACATGTTCAAATTACTCACTATGTCGACATCTTGAACTTTCTTATTTGGAAATCCAATTTTCAAAATAACACAAACCCTAAAGTGTACGTGACAGTAGAACTCGGTTTGGCATATGGGGATTGGTTCTACCTTAGTTCCCAATGTAGGTAGGGATCGGTTCTACCATGATTCCCGACATAAGTAGGGATCCGTTCTACTATGGTTCGCAATATAAGCAGGAATCGGTCTTGCCTTAGATCTTCAATGAAAACTGGACCACCAATCCATTTGATTTTTTTCAACTACGAAACAAGTTTGTAAATCTATTTCCTTAAACTCATGTAATCAAACTTATTTTTCTGGGCATGAAATCAATCCTTAGTTCATTACATAATCTAGTAACAAGTTACAAAGATTATGTTTATGTCACAATTACGAATTTCAAAAGATAAATTTTATACTTCGTCATTCAATATACTAAGGTTAGAAAGCAACTTGTATATTCTTCCTTGAGACTTTGATCATAATAAGATGATCAAGCCTCTGATACTAAAGTTTCATGTATATAACTTCGCATGTTATGTTTTCAGTCAAAACGACTTGAAAGTAACGATATATAAATGCAAACAAGTCAAGTCTTGTGTTACTAACCTCAATTCTAAGGATGATGTCTTCGTTGTTGTCGATACGTCTTCATAATTTTTAGGTCTCCAGAATAATACCTGTATGTCTCAATATTTGTAGACTTTCTAGTCTAAGCTAATAAAGTTGACTCTCGTAATCTAATCAAGCGACTTTTGAATTTTGATACTAAAATATGACAACGAACCTTGACATACCAACCCTTGGCGAGTTCAACCGTAGCCAACTGAATTCTTATATTGGTATTAAAAGGCTAGCAGTTGGCGAACCCCGTTCACGAACCGTAGCCATCTGAGTTCATGAGTCTTGTAGGGCTGCCGAAACCGGTTCACGAACCGCAGTACCCTGACTCGTGAACAAGACTTGCGGTTCAAGAACCATTTCATTAATGGTCCCAATATAATTTAGCAGATGCTCAAAGACTTATTTCTTAAATATGGTTTGAATTGCTCTGACTCTCTTAAACACTTCTAAGACTTCACTGATCACTTAAACACCTATGTGTGTGCATCGTGATTAAATTCTTAAGTGTTTTAATGAATATCAGTTTGGTTATTGTTTATATGCCATATTTGCCAAACCGAAAATTCATTGTACACGGTTTTATAACCAGACCACTGTGTATATTCTTCCATTTTATTTTCAATAGTAATTCTCACATGTTTCAATTGAAACCATAATTAAAGTTTCATCTAAATGGACAAAGTGTTTACTCGATTCTCAAGTTATCTTAGCTTGAATTCTAAGCAATCCTCAGTATTGAAAATCTATAAATAGAGATGCTCTTTTCACTGGGAAGTTCGATCCTTGATACTTTGTGTCCTAGTTGATCGCTAAAGTCCTCCTCAATTGACCTAGTTTTCCTCTGAGAAACATAATTAGGTCTACGACTGAAAGACTACACTTTGGGGATTCGTGAAGCCAGGTCCAACTATCTCTACTTTGATAGTTTGTGTATCCTTATCCTGCTTTTCTGTTATCGAGGTTCTCGTAATATCTTTCAGGCAAGATAGATAGAAATCACAAATTTCTCTTCGTCTCAGACTTTGTGACTCCTCGAGATAGATATCTGAAAATTAAAATTAACTGATTTTTTGAAGATTGTTCTTGAGAGGTGGTAAAAGATAATGCTTCTCATCTAAGTGAATGCAAGTATTCCAGATTGTGAGGTTTGATAGTTTTTTCTATTGAAAACGTATTTCCTAGCCTTAATCTTTGATTTTAAGCAAAATTAAATATGCTTATATGTTGAAGGAAGATTGGTATCAAAAGTCTTCACTGAGGTTGAAGTAACTCTTAGGCTATAAAGGACGTCAGCTAAGGGAATCAATTACTCAAAGCCTTGCGAGGTATAAGAGACATAAGGAGTGTGATTGTAACTGAATCTCTTGGATGGTGTATTTGGTCTCAACTACATTACATCCCGAAATCTGATGGTATGCTAATGTTTGTAGCGGTTTAATACATTTTAGCGTTCAAATATGGACGAGGTGTCAGGGTTTTTCTGCAGTCGCGATTTCCTCGTTCACAAAAGTTTTGGTGTCTTGTGTTTTTTTTTTCCGCATTATATTGTTTATCTTTATAAGTGGATTTACGAAAGTTGTACGTATTCAGTTTTAGTAGATACGCTCATTTAATTATGATTGCTTACGAGACCGTTTCTTGTAGAATTCGTATCTTAAGAGATAGATAACAAGTTTTATTAGTTGGCAGGATTCATATTAGATTATTCAGATACGACTAGATTGATCTTGGATGTTAATTTTTGAGATCGTCCAAGTACACTTTTTAACAATCAGGTTCATGGATTCCTTGTCTACATACCAATTGAGAAGAGATAAAGATATAAGCTCTACATACATATTGAAAAGGATCATTGAGTTGGTGTATTTTCCATTGTATTAGGTATTGTCCGTGCAGGTTGCCAAACTAAAAAGTTGGTGGTATACTTGGTATCCCTGCATTTTCAATTGGTATCAGAGCAGGCAAACACCTTTAGACCCAATAAGTCTGTGTTTGAAGCGATCTGTATTATAGACAAGAGTGAAATCTCGATTAATGTACCAACAACCTTCGATGGCACAAATTACTCTTTTGTTTAATTCGTTATGATCCCTATTTTTCTCCTTTGGTAATTTTGTTGACGAAAATGGGAAGAATTATTAAGTAGTATGTTACTACAACATATGGCTTTTCTAGGCATTATGTAAGGGGGAGTGGATTATTATATATAGGTTTTATCCATTTTTCGAAAGATGTAAGTATTGACTAAGGGGGAGAACGTATCACCTTGGTACTGCTTCAAAGTTGCGGTGCAATTGAACTTTGAGGAAGGTATCAATACTATGTTTTTGTATAACATCTAATGAGTAGAGTGATTTTTTCATTCTAACAAAGCTCTGTTTGAGTATGGATCTTCAACATCAAAGGCGTAGAACGAACACATACGTAACCATAAATGAACTTGAAGTACGAATAATTCAAGACGTTTGTTGAAGAACTAAGGAAATCAATCATAGTAGATTTTAAGTTAAAAAGTTTATTTATTTTGAATCCATATGTATTGAATAGTTTTTCACTAAAATTGACTAAGAAGGAGATCGTTAGACCAATGCTCGGTTGAACCCAAAAGTTTTGCTATCTCAAGCGATTTGTCAATATTAGTTGATCAAAACTAAATCTTGATTTCTAGTCTACTAAATCAAGCCTCGGACTAGGTTAGCGTTTGGTAGTTGAGTATCGGATATTACCCTCGAAGACTAAAGATCAACGAAGACACACGGAGAACTTTTGTATCAGGTTTGTGAAGACTGAAACCATGATAATTTACTCACTATCTTACGTTCTATATATTAAGACTATGTCGTATGACTTCTAGTAGATTTATAAAGAAGAAATTTAGAGTCAAGCTTATCTTGTTAAAAATCTCGAAATATGATTCTAGCAAAGATGTTCAACAATCCTTAATTATACTAGTTCAAAATAATTTAGTGTTTGAGAATTAATTTTTGGATCGGTAAAATTATGTTTGGAAGGCACATCTGGATGTATATTTATGTCCAATACCACCACTTCCAAACAGTTATCATAATTTACCACGAGCTTTCCGATATACCCGAGCCGGGTACTATCTAATTAGCAAATGACAGATGTATCCCAAAAATTGTCCCACTGGTATCGCGTTTGGATGGGCCATATAAATTGGAAAAGTATACTTCGGATGCCAAACCATTTCTCTCTCTTGAGATATGCAGCGAGTATCTCCCTTCGTCGCCTTCAAACCCTAGTTCATTTGGTGCAAAATATACCCACACTAGTGCTTTCGCCATCAAATCATTAAACGTGAGCTAAATTCAATCCCTACCTTCACCGTAACTCGAATGATTTCAATGAATTTGGGTGTTTTCTTAACTTTTGATTTTATTGTGTCCAGGGTTTTGGGATTTCGGCACTGGTAAAAGCTTCATAACTGGTAAATTCTTCTTCATTAAACTTATTGATACTCAGTAAAGTGGTTCCATGGGTTTCTATTAGTTGTTTCAATTCTAAAAATAATAAATTACTATATAGTCATGTTGGTGATATGCAAAATCATATGCATCATGCTTATACTTAATTGGAGACCCAATTAGGACAGGTAATTAAGGTTTTATCGCTGAATTTAATTTGTCAAGACCATGGTTTAGTTCAACATCTTGAAAAAGATAATTGTTTCTCCTTTCAGATACTGGCCCTATAAAACCATATATCTTAAATACAGATTTTTAGTCCTTTGACACCTTTGGGATTAAGAATCAGTGGATGTAGAATTCTTTGCAAACTTAAGTATGTGTAGTTCTTCTTTCTCGAAAACCACTGAAATTATGAACCTGATTTGTTATATATCGGCATTTGAGTGAATTGTTGTGATGGTAAATTGATTGTTTGTCCATGGTGCTAGGGAAAGATGTCTGCTACTACAGCGGGAGTTTCAGCGGATATTGACCTCCAAGATGATGTCAATTCCAAAGAATCTTTAGAGACAACTTTTGCATATGTTGAATCATCGAAATGTAATTCATCAGGAACCGAACCATAGTATGTTTGTTTCATTCGTTCTCATATAGTCTTTTATTTCAGAGTGTTGTTTAGAGATAAGTTATCAAGAGAGAAGATCCATTAGTTGGTAATATGTTCTCCCTATTGTACTCTATGATACTACCAAAGGCAACCAGTAATGAATTACCTAATAACACCACCATCTACCACTTGGTAAATTTTGTAGATGGTGAGGTTTGCCATTTGGAGATGTAGTAATTTTTTAATAGTAATGTAGATGATTGTAAGATGAACATATTACCAAAAGTTAGTTTTAGTCTTTTAGATTCATTAGCATTTGCGTTTTATAACTACATTGGTGTTGAAATTGTTAGATGGTTTGAGAATAACCTTGTCAAAGAATCCTCCTCCATTCAAAATATTGTAGTTGTTGCATATCCTTGGAAGAAGCTGACTTGAAGCATCTCATGTGTATAGCAAGTTTGTTCACCCACAGAAGTTTCGGGTTAACTACCCGAAAGTAACAAATCACGCAGCTATGAATCTTATGTCCACGATCAAGGGTCGTTTGAGCGAAAAGGATTACGCAGTCTTTGCTTCAACAACAGTTGGCTACTTCCTGGATATGCCTGGAACCCATAACAGCAGTACAATTTTGCATTATCTGCTCTCACGGTAAATTGTGAGACAAGATGATGGTGATCCATTTTGTATGAACTTTGGTGTTGGAGGGCATATCTTGATGTTTGGGATGAAAGAATTTTCCCTTGCTACAGGACTTAACTTCAAGTTGACAACAAAGGAAGATCTAGATAACCCACTCCCAAAATGTATCGCGGATTCACCAATCATGAAAACTCATTTCCCAGGGGAAAAAAGGGTAACACTAAGAAAACTCCGGACGCGATTTGAGAAAGGAGATTTGACCACCTGCACTGACGGTCATAATGCTAAGTTGGCGCTTCTCTTTTTTGTGCACGTTTTTCTTTTGGGCTGCCAGGCGAGAGCTGTAGTAAAGGGAGAATATTGCCATTTGGTGGACAACTTGAATAACTTCAACAAGTACCCATGGGGTCATGTTAGTCTTAGAAAAACCATCTGCAGCTTTCGATCAGCTCTGGTTGTGAAGGATGGAAAGTAAACTAAGAAAGCCAGTGTTGTCAAGAAAGACAGGGTACCAGAGAAAAGTGGTCGGTTGGGTTTTCCGGCTCATTACAGGGTGTTTGGACTGTCATACGCTCTGACAGTAAGTTCGCATATTCTGTTTAAACGGATCTTGTTGTTGATGGTGGATTTTAGTTCAGGGATAGAATTGTAAAACCAATTTTAAATATACTGACATCCTGCAAAGGATAAAGTCATTTGATAAGCGATGAGCGCAGAAATCTTTCGCTTTATTTATTTGAAGCAATTCGATAAATACACAAAATTCACCCAGAATGGTGCATGTAGCAACAATCCCGATTATTCTGTGAATTTTTAGCATTATTAATTAGTGCATGATTTTCCTAGTATTTCCTATGTTGTTCCTCGCCGAACTCTCATTATTATCATGACATGACGACTGAGTGTTCACTCTCAGCAGAGTAGCATGAATCTCCAAGTGCCAATTTCGAGACATGCATGAAACACCCGTACAGGGTACACCATTCGTTAACGAAGAGAATCTCGCATCGGCGTGCTTATATTAGCCCGATCGAGCATGTTCAATTCCCTAAAAGAAATATGGATTGTCCGTATCAGTCTCAGAAACGATCACGACCACGCAAGATGACCACATGATTTAACCAGCATAGACGAACCCTAGCAGGAGCAGGAGATCACCGTAATGACCACCAGCGGGCCCGTTTTTGCCCTGGCTGGTTGAACACATGTTGTACTCCCAAACACCCATCGAACGCCATCCCTGAAGTAAGGTGGTTGAGCTGGTTCGTTTTGCCTTGGAGTGGCTCGCATGAGCAAAGACTGCCAAAGACAGTCTCAAAAAACATCGCGACTGTCCAACTTCGCCAGCCTAGTTGGACGGCTTGAATCGTTCCATAATTGATCGGTGAAGTGCTAATATGAAAATTGGCGGGCCCACTCCTCACCTACCCGATCGACTCTCTCAGGACCTAGCCATAGGGCAGAAAACGCTTGCTCGAAGTGAGGCTTGCGTGATGCTTAAAGGGTCGTGGATCGATTACAACCATCCAACTTCGTCGGCATATTTGAATGACTTAGATCGCACCTAGGACCATCAGGGAGGTGCACATATGTTCACCGTCAGCCCAACATGGGCTCCACACAATCGACCTATTCAAAGGAGGAGCATATCCTGCCAAACCTTTTGGCCAAAGTCATGCATGCGTGACTATTAAAAACCCTAATTAGGGTTTGAGGCAATACATATCTGTCGTAGTTCGATCTCGTTCATCCATCTTCGCCTGCCTAAACGGAGGGTGTAGATATATACTCAAGAGATCCCAAGGATGTATACTTGATCACCGCGGGCCCACCTATGTGAGTGACCGACTGGTCTGGGCCAACCATGGCTGAGCGCCTCGAAACGCGCGCCCAAAGGTGGCATGTCACACGGCTTCCAAATCCTTTGCGGCAAAGGATTTCTGTCGCAAATCGATCACGACCACTCACTGGTAGGCTTCTAAAAGACCTACAAACTGATACCTGCAAGTGCACAGGGTCTGTTGTAGTGAGTGTGCAAGGCAGGGTCGAACCACAGAGACTGGGTGTGTGTGATTGAAGGTTTCCTAGCTAAGCTAGATCTCTAAGTGTAGCAGCGGCAGTGAGCTAATAAAACAAAGGCAATGAGCCTAAGGCAGTGAAGTGACAGCAAAGAAGTAAAGGGAATCAAATAAAAACAAGAAACAGTAAAGGAAAGATGGATTTTGGGTGAAGACTAGGGATTAGATTCCACCATTTCACCTAGACTAAGTTATCCTAGTTCCACATAAATCTTGTCCCTTGTATAGTTATCAGTGAGCTTCTTGGCTCAACTGACTAACTAGATGGCAGTGGAGGTTCTATGCCTGCTGCTCATCAAAGGGTTGGGTTAGAAAGGAAGCTAAAGGCACTAAGATAATTCTAATCCTAGTAGTAGTTGGGGCTCTCACACTGCAACTACCCACAGAGAAGCCACTTAGGTGTTTTAACAACCTAAAGGATGTTCTAATCACAACTAAAGTATTCATCCTAAGTACTAATTGTCTGATTTAGAGTACAACTAGTCAGAGGATTCATAACAGACAATTAAGCATGAGCTGTAGCACAATCACATGGTGGTGTTCTAACTACAATGCATACATGATATGCACTGTGAGAGCAAAATGTAAAGTGCTTTGATTAAGACTATCCTAAACATTTCAAGCACAACAAGAATTATGTTTATAACTGAATGAAACTTAGCAATGGCTCAAAGGGTTTCCTCATCACCCTAGCTATGAGCTTAGAACATGGAAATTACACTTGAAACAACATTGCATTCAAACAAAACATGAACTGAAGATAACACAGTTGAGGAATTGTCTAGTCCAGTCCTCTTGAGTGAAGCTCTGGCTAGCCCAGGCATGGTTTCTACAACACCCATAACATCAATTTATAGTTTTTACAAAACCCTAAATTTCTACAAACCCTAATTTGAAAATCCCTAAATTTTTGAATTGAAAATTACCCACTGATTTTGATCTGATTTTGTCTCTGACCCAGGTTTTGTTCTTGTCTTCTGCTTCATCTCTTGTGCTTCTTGTCGTCTCTGAAATACTAGCTCGAGATGTTTTACAAATCCCACACCCTAGGGTTCAGAGAAAGAGGTGCGAGTTTTGTAAAATGTCTAGGCTAGTAGAGGGATGGGTTTTGGGGGAAGGACTGAGCTGATGGAGGTGATGTGGTGGTGTCAGGGTATGGAGATGGAAGAGAGGCAGAGGAGACAATGGAGGTGGTGGTGTTGCAGACGAGAACAGAGTTTTGCAGAGAATTTGGGAAGAAGAGAGGGGAAGAGATCTATGGAAATGGGATTAGGGTTCGTTTGGTTGAGGGTGTAGGTTTCTGATGCTAGGGTGTGAGGCGGGTGTATCAAAGGTTGATGCTCAGCGAAGCGAAAGCGTAGGATGAAAAGGTGATGGAATGATCCAACGGCGCGATAGGAACGACCGTTGGATGATGAGATACAACAAAACTGACGGCTTCGGATGGAGTTAGGTACTATAGTGTTTGACAGGAGCTTCGGATTTTGATGCACAATGATGAGGCGACCGTTGGATGACAATATGGATCCAATCTGACGGCTCTCATGGAAATGGGTATGGATAATGAAAATGGATTTGGGTAAGGGTTTTGGGTCTTGGGTATGCCAAGCCCATATCTTCTTTAAGAACAATTCTTCCTTTTCAAGCCCACCTCTAGTTGATCCGGCTCTTGCAAACATCATTCTTCGCTTCCTCCTAGCGAGAGTCTTTGCCGTTCCTTTGCTCTTTTCGCTCCGTGAGATAACCAGGCTTTATTTAGTACCTAAAAATGCAAAATTAATTAAGAAAAGTATTTATTCTTGAAAACAACGAAAACACAGAATATGGGATAAAATGTAGAATTAATGCACAAAAGATGAGTTAAATTCCAAGAAAAATATATAGAAATATGACTTTTTAGCACTCATCACTCACCTTTTCCAGACAAATTGAGTGGCCTAGATCGCACCTCCGTGAGACAGAGTGGCATGGACTTGTACACCGGCAAGCCGTCTACAAGCATGCCCGGTCGGTCCCACCAAAAAAATTTCCCATGCTTGATTTCGGTCAAGCTAAAGAGTGATGCTTGCGCACCTCTTTAAAACCCTAAAATCCATCAACGGTCGCAAACATGTGTCGCAGATCATCTCATCCGTCCAGCTTTTCAAGCTTGGTCGGACATCCTAGGCTAAGAGTTAAACATCCAATGAGGCACCTTGGTGATCACTGTCCGTCACTTTACCACAGGGAGTGATCGGCCAAGGGATGGCCCGCCCATGCGTCCTTCAAACGATCCCTTGAAGATGTTTGAACATGCTGCTATTTTAAGACGCTTAATTCGCGACTTACTCTATTAAGCTTTAAAACAGCGATGCTTCATACATATTGATCATATTCGATGCATTACATGCATAGAATATACACGATATTTTATGAATATCGATTTCTTAAATAACTTAGTTATTTAACCTAATAGCATCACGTGTTATTTCCTGCGGGTCCCACAACTCGACCTACTTACTCGAGACATCAAACATGTCACAAACTGGGGGATACTTACTGGGGTATTGGTCTGGAAGTTTACAGCGTGCGGCGTGCAACGCTCCCATATATAAGAACGTGTCAGGAGGCATGGACGATTAAGATGATGAGGGAGTGGGCTAAGACGTGATTGTGCAATCACCTACACGACCCCACTACTCCATCACTCAACTTCCTCCACTTCCTATGAGATGAGGGTTTGCGCTCAATAACTTGTATAAATAGGTCTTTCGCCTATTTCCAAACAACACGAACAAACACAGAAAACCAAGTGTTATTAACTACGTATCCAGAAAACACCCAGAACTGATAGCTTATACATTATGCAAGCCAGTTCAACATTCTGATAAAAGTCATAAACAGCCAACACCTTCACAATATCAACACCTTATTCGCTTCCCTCCCTAAGATCAACCCCATCTCCTTTACTTTGTGACCGAAGCAAGTCTGGAACGATCATTTCTTGGTTTAGGCCAGAATTGTACAGATTGATCTCTCGAATCTAAAGTACTCCCGTGCAGTACATTTCTGTAGGGTTTAGATTCGTTTCTCATTCACACACACCCAAATTTACCAAAACCAGCAGAAACAGTTTTCACCCTCAAACACTTGTATACTTGGGCGGTTTGTAGTTTGTACAGTTCAAGTTCTAACTATTGCTGCTATTTCAGGATTGGGCATTGTTAAATATTCCTCCAATTAGGGGTGTATGTGGAAGGGTTGTGTCCAAGCATACTTGCGGTTGGTGGTGCACTGTTATGGAACGTGTATCCTGCACAAACGAACCGAGATACAGTGAACTTGTATCCTTGAGACAGGGGATAATAGTGGATTGTGATGAGTACGAGCTGTACAATGGTGACTCTCTTATATTTCTTGGCATAGTGGATGATAAGGAGGTGTTAGAGGATACTGTGGAACTGTCTGATGTTCCAAAAGAATCTAGCAAGGTATATGAAGCCTCTTGGTCGGGAACGACCAAGGAATTTGTGCGGGAGGTTTGCGTAGGACATGGGTCAGATACTTTATACACTCTTACGGAGTCCCATCTAACAAATATGTTTGATATTTTCTTACGAGAGAAGTTGTCTCCAGCAGGCGTTAGTTATGTGGATCAAAACACTGCAGCGTGGGAGAGATCGGGGTAACGCAGCAGCGGCTTCCACACAGATGGACTCAGTCATTAATACTGAAGCAGTTTTAAAATCAGAAAAGACGGTAAAGAAAGTAAGTACTCCAGATGATGTCGGTAAAGGGATGGAAGAAAAAGAAGAAGAAGAAACCGATATAGGAGATGAAACATCTAATTCTCCAGTGGTACAAAACATCTAATTTTGTGTTTCGTTAAATTCTATTGTGGTATCAAACGTCATTGGCCCTTTTTGGATCAATTGAAAATCTCCCATATAAGTGATTTTATCATTTGGGAATGTTTCAAACATAATCAAAGAGAAATTCATGAACTACTGATATTTCTGCTCAGGGTATAGTTTGGCGAACCACTTCGCAAACCATATATATATCAGTTTCAGAATTACAAGGAAGCCTGGCGAACCAGTTCGAAAGCCGTTAGTTCAGATTGAGACAGTTCACGAACCATGGTGTACTGAATTTTTATGTTGGTATTGAAAGGCTAGCAGTTGGCGAACCCGGTTCACGAATCGTAGCCATCTGAGTTCGGGAGTCTTGTAGGGTTGCCGAACCCGGTTCACGAATCACAATACCCTGAATCGTTTCACCAACGATCTCAGTAGAATTTAGCAGATGCTCAAAGACTTATTTTTTAAAATATGTTTAGTATTTATATGACTCTCTTAAACACTTATAATACTTCATTGATCACTTAAACACTTATGTATGTTTATCATGATGGGATTCTTAAGTGTTTTGATGAAAATCAATTTTCTTATTGTTCATATGACATATTTGCCTTACCGAACGATCATTTTTCACGGTTCTGTAACGGGATAACTATGTATATTCTTCAATTGTATTTTTAAGACTATTTCTCACATGTTTTAATGGAAACCCTAATTAGAGTTTTATCTAAACATAAAAGGTGTTTGCTTAATTCTCAAGTTATCTTAGCTAGAATTCTAAGCAACCCTCAGTCTTGAAAATATATAAAGAGATGCTCTTCTGGGAATTCAATCCCTGACACTTTGTATCGTAGTTGATTGCCAGAGTCGTCCTATATTAACCTAGGTTTCCTTTGAGAAGCATAATAAGGTCTATGACTGAAAGACTTCGTTTTGGGTATTCGTGAAGTCGGGTCTGACTATCTTTATCTTGATAGTTCGTGTAACCTGATATTGCTTTTTTGTTATCGAGGTTCTCGTAATCTCTTTCAGGCAAGATAGAAATACATCACAAAGTTATCTTCGTCTCAGTCTTTATGATTACTCAAAATAGATATCTGAAAATTGTTCTTAAGTGATTTTTTGAAGATTGTTCTTGAGAGGTGGTAAAATATCCAAGCTTCTCATCTAAGTGAGTGTAAGTGTTCTGGATTATGGGGTTTTCTAGCTTTGTATATTGCAAATAGATTTCCAAGGCTTGATATTTCATCTAAAAGGAAATCAAATATGATTATCTGTTAGAGGAAGATCCGTATCAAAAGTATTCACTGAGGTTGAAGAAACTCTTAAGCTGTAAAGGACATCATCTAACGGAATCAACTGCGTAGAGCCTTACGAGGTTCAAGAGACGTAAGGAGCGACTGTAACTGAATCGCTTGGAGGGTGTATTCGATCTCAACTACATTCCAGTCCGAAGTCTGATAATAGGCTAGTGTATGTAGTGGTTTAATATAGTTTGGAGTTCAAATTTGGACAAGGTCCTGGAGTTTTTCTGCAGTTGCGGTTTTCTCATTAAGAAAACTACTGATATCTTGTGTTTTTCCATTTTCGCATTATATTGTTTATCTTTATAATTGTATTACGCATGTTATACGTATTCAATATTAGTAGATACGTCCATCTAATTATGATCGATTACGAGACTCGTTTCTTGTAAAATTCGTATCTTGAAAGATAGATAACAAGTTTTATTACTTAGCGGAATTATGATTGGATTATTTGGATACGACTAGATTGATCTTGGATAGTGATTTTTGATATCGTCCAAGTACTCTTCTTAACAATCAGGTTCACGGACTCCTCATCTACATACATACCAATTGAGAAGAGATAGAAATATAAGCTCTACATACATATTGTTAAGGATCATTGAGCTGGTGTACTTGCAATTGTATTAGGTTTTGTCCATACAGGTTGTCGAACGAAAAGTTGGTGGTGTACTTGGTACCCCTGCCTTTTCAACCTATAAGAGTTAAGCACAGAGGTTTAACATACCATTTTAGATAAGCATTTCAAAGAAAAACCACAAAAGTAATTCGATTGACTCTTACCAAGGAAACAATTGCCTGAAGAAATTTTCCCTTTGATTTAATAAGTCAGACTAAGATCAGAATTAAATAGTCACTTATCAGGATCAAATTATTCATAAATAACTATACACCATTTAGAAAAGACAAAACTATGTTAGATAACTAGTTTTCTTATCAATGAACTTGAAAAAGTTGGAGTACAACAACCTCACCCAATATTTCGCTTATCAATCTGTATGGACTAACTCCAATATACTTTCAAGACAATCTACTAGACGGTCAGACTCAATCTTAAGAAAAGTATATCAAAGAGTTATATCTCAATTTCTCGATTCAATATTTACCCAAACAAATAACAATCTGCGAGTCTAATTGAATACAAGAGAAATTCACTTGAACAGTACCAAAGACCGATGTTCAAGGATCAATCAATTTCAATCAACAACCAAAGGTTGGATTTACCAATTGATCGATTCAACGCACAACCTGTGGTATTTTAATTATATAACAAAATATAATACAGAAAAGAAATAATACAAACACCAGAAGTTTTGTTAACGAGGAAACCGAAAATGCAAAAAAAAACCCGGGACCTATTCCAGAATGAACACACATTGTATTAAGCCGCTACAGACACTAGCTTAATACAAACTAACTTCGATCTGGACTGTAGTGGAACCCCAATCAATCTCACACTGATCCAAGGTACAGTTGCGCTCCTTACGTCTCTAATCCCAGCAGGATACTACGTACTTGATTCCTTTAACTGATCTCACCCACAACTAAGAGTTGCTACGATCCAAAGTCGAAGAATTTAATAAACAAATCTGTATCACACATAAAAGTCTACAGGAAAAGATAAATCTGTCTCCTACAAAAATACCTACGAGTTTTGTTATGTCTTTTGATAAATCAAGGTGACCAGGAACCAATTGATATACCAGACTTATATTCCCGAAGAGTAGCCTAGAAATATCAATCACCTCACAACAATCTTAATCGACTAGCGAAACAAGATATTGTGGAATCACAAACGATGAGACGAAGATGTTTGTGACTACTTTTCTATCTTGCCTATCGGAAAAATTAAACTCTAGACAATTTTACAATTGTACTCAATGCGATAGAAACAGCAAGATCAGATCACACAACTACAGAGAAAATAGTTGGGTATGGCTTCACAATCCCAATGAAGTCTTCAAGTCGTTAACCTACAGGGTCTTGGTAGAAACCTAAGGTTAAAGGAGAATCGACTCTAGCTTATAAAACTAGTATCACACAGGAGGTTTGGGGATTAGGATTCCCAGTTGCTAGATTTATCCTTTATATAGTCTTCAAATCAGGGTTTGCAATCAATGCTACCTTGGTAACAAAGCATTCAATATTCAGCGTTAGATGAAAACCTGATTAAATTCAATATAATATCTTTCAACCATTAGATCGAACTTAGCTTGTTATGCACAAATGAAATGCACGTTCATTTAGGTTTGTGTAACCGTACCTAAACGTGTACACCTAGTTTGTTCAACAGTAGTTAACCAATGGTTAGCCATATGAGCACTTTCATATTCAAACTTATTCATCATCACCATAACTAGTACAAATGACTCAAATGAACTAGTTCGAGAGTTGTTCAATTGGTTAGATCTTATAGAAGTATACAAGACACAGTCGAAGAAAAATTGATTTTGATTCACTCGAATCGATTCATGAACATTATAGCCACGGTTTGAAAATTGCATTCCTTATTATATATAAATGTTTTAGTTCATGAACAAACCAATTTTAGAAAGTAACACACTTAAGTATGCGTACTAAGTAACCGGATTTGAGTTTGTTTTGGTTATTGAACACAGCAGAAATTCACGGACGTGAATTTTCTGCCAGTATGCATATGGGTACGCGTACTTAGGTAACCGGATTGAGTTGGTTTTGATTTCCAAACTCAGCATAAATTCACGGTCGTGAACTTCCACCAGTATGTGTACGAGTATGCATACTTACCCAGTCTCCATCAACCATTTAGTACACATACAAGTATGCATACATTTGGTTCCCGGTTTTGAACTTATACAGTAATTGCGAACACACTATATGCTTATATCCAAAGATGGTTACATGTTCTAAACTCTTTATTTCAACCATTGAAACATTCTTAGAGGATGTTATATAGAGGTTATTCACACTCTATTTTTCATCAAAGCGATTTTCAAGATATTGAAATAATCAACATGATTTTCGTCACTAGTAAAGATGAACTTGGCCAAAGCGAAAGCTTACCAACACATATTTCGAGAAATATATAAGCCAGATAAACTCGGCTCGAAATAGCAAATGTGTATAATCAAAGTCTATATAGCAATACGATTTTTGTCTCAAGATAGGATATAGAGTAGATAGACTTTTGATTGATAGATAAGTTCAAGTCTTCACATACCTTTTAGTCGATGAAGATCCACCAGTTCCTTGAGTAGTTTTCCTTCTTTGGATGATGAACCCTGTGGAATCTAGAGGTCGACTACACTTTCTATCCTAGTCCGAGACTTAGCTATAAGTAGACTAGAAATCAAGACTTATAGTTTTGACAACTAAACTTGACAAACAAGCTTGAGATAGCAACGCTTGCGAGTTCGACCGAGCAGTGCTCTAAAAATCTCCCCCTTTGTCAATTTTAATGACAAAACTATCAATACATTTGGAATACAAAATAAATAAACTTTGCAGCTTCTCTTCCACATGCATGATCTCCTTGGTTCTTCAACATTAATCGAAATCTTCGTCACTTCCAAGTACTCCAATGATTCCAAAGACATTCAAATCAACGTCATCGTTGTTGAAGATCTGTAGCTATAACAATGAGAAAAAAAAAGCTCTCAATCATTGTTACACAATATCATAGTATTATTACACAACATCAAAGTTCAATTGTATCACAACTTCGATAACAATACTATGGTGATATGTATCACTCCCCTTTAGTCAATACTTCATCTCACATGAAAACCACTCCCCCTTACATAATGATCCGAAAACCATATGTATTTGTAGTGTGAACTACATATTAATTCTCCCCCTTTTTGTCAATAAAATTGGCAAAGGTACGAAAACTAGTGGGATCTTAATGAAATTTCCATAGAGACACTTCATGACCAAAATAAAGCACATATAAAATTTTTAGATGCAATCATATAGTCGAAACTAAATGCATTCATCAAGGAGTTTATAAAAATACAAGATAAACCCTATAATATTCCACAGCCGCACTCCCCACAAAGATTTGTCAATTAAGCAATAGTTCAATTAAGAACTCTCCCCCATTAAATGTCATTCCCGAAAGAACAACAAGAGCGACCTTACTTTCACAAGAAAAGAAGGATTTCTTTGGACATTACAAATCATATGAAACATGAATTTGTATCAAAAGTACTCAATTAAAATAATCACAAGAGAACCCATGATTAATTTAATCGGAAATGCTCAATATAAGAAATCTTACGGAGCCGCATAGTATATACATAAAATATGGATCAGGGAAGATCAATATTGCAGAATAAACAAATATATATTCTATCTTTCATCACTATTTGCACAATGACATATAATAGACTTTATCTTTGTAAAAAAAGTTCATACTTTCTTCCATCAATATTTTCATAATGACATAAAAGGCTTAAATTTTGTTTGTCAAAAGTTCATTCAATCTTTTATCAATACTTGCATACTTTCATATCGACATATGAAAGACTTAACTTTTGACCAAGTATGGGACAATCATAGTTCACTGACGCAAACACACATATCCCATAACAAATTGCAATATATAAAACTATAAAGATTAATACTGCAAAAATCATCTTCCAAACAGACTTTAGAACTTAATCAAGTAAATCTAAAAACACTGAAGATGAAAATCGCTGTACATAGCTATGTGTAATCACAATAATGTCTGTTCCAAACTCTAGTTATTCTTTTTAAAAAAACAAGAATAGAATTCTCATAAGAAGATTTCCTAGGCATATATAAGAATCAAGTTTCTTTGATAACATCATACCTTTGAAAGGGTCCATCATAAAAGGTATCACTGATATCCTTGATTCTTTTGACCGTAGAGACCCCATGTTCGTGAGTGAGAACATTAACTTTTCGATCAACAAGGCTGGAAAGATGCCTAGATTTGACACAGTCCATGATGAGCCTCTTCTGATTCCTGATCAAGATGTTTTGATTATCAAGGATTTTGGCCTGACCATCAATGAGTTGATTTATTTGCAGTTGAAGATTTGAAAGTCGACCTTAGAGTCATTATGAAAAAGAATTAAATCCTTGACAGATTCTCCAACCCTGGAGTTGTACTCTTTCCTTTCAATCATCCTTTTCAAGACAAGTTTTGAACACAAGTGTCTTCTTCCATCTCAAGATTCACAAATTCTTGATCTCTTGATGAGTTTTCCATACTTTTTATTTATTAGGGAAGGTAAAACAATATAAGATATATATGTTTTCAAGGAAGAGAGATACACCCTTGTTGTGGAAACCCTAACTCTCAAGAGAGATGCGGACGTTCGTAGACTGGTTGAAAATAACATAACAGAAGATATTCAAAAAGAATAAAATACCTCTTGTTTTCATATATCCCTCATCATCATGACTCAATAATTAAAAAATTTAATTAGAGCATAAGAGTGAGGTACATATCACCAAGGAGTCAAGTGACTCTACTTTCACATCAAGAGAAAACATAATAGTCAAACATAATACAAATGGAAAACTACAGTAGACTTGAGTATCTCCCAAAAGTCATTCTTGCATCCCTCAAGTTATATACAAGAATAAAAATGCCTAAGATTAGGCAGTCAAGTGAGATGTAATCCCACTATGAGTATTGTGAGATTTGTTATAAATTCCATCTGAAGGTTTGAACCTTGTATTCCTTACCTTCTTTCGGTTATTTTTTATTTCATAAGAATTCAACATAACCTTGCCAGGTGATCCATCAGAAATATTTTTTTGAGGATTAAGTCTAGGACCTATAGAGATTGGTTCCAGAGGATTGGAAGAGACAAGTTTCCACCATCTAGACTTGGATTTACCAGACTTATTCTCATAAATACTGGGAAAGTCTATTTTTGTGGTGTAAGAATTTGCACCATTTCAAGGAACACGATTCCTGTGGGGATTTCGAGATGAGTGACCATTGAAATCTATTTTCCGCTGGGAATAAATCTATTGTAGTGGTCATTAGAGAGTTTACTCTGTTGATGGTGAAAAAAGTAGATTTTGAAGATCAGAAATCTGTTTCTTTCTTGCAAAAGAATGATGAACATAGTGATTATTTTTTCCACAGAAGGAACAGGTTCGTGGAGGAGAAACATTAACAAAAACTTGTTTTAAATTCATAGCCCTACTAGAAGATTGCAAGTCATGTAAACACTTGTTAGCAGAAACTTCCTTTGGATAACATCTCTTCATGTACTGTAATTCTGTCTGAGAATTGATCATTGGTACAAAAGAATTTCTCATTAAAGTAGAGTTTTCTCTTTTCAAGGATTTGCACTGTTCTTGGACTATAATATGGGATATACCTAGTTTCTCTTTTTCAACACTAAGTTTGTTAAGATCTGATGAATGCGTCTCGATCAAACATTTTTCTCTAATTGAGTCTTCTTTAAAAATATTCTCAAGAGCACTAATATTTTCAAGCTGAAGGGTAGTTTATTTTTTGAATAAGTTTTTCGATATTGTTGGAGAAGGTCTCAATGATACTATAGAGTTCCCGTTCTCGACCAAGAGACTTTTCAAATTCATCAATGAGCTGAACATGATTACGAAAATCAATAGCCATAATGGATTTTTTTGATATTCTGGTGAGATCCATTTCAGCTTTCGACAGAGTGTCAAATGTCTCAATTGAGGAAATGTTATCAAAATTTGAAAAACATCCTTTCTACCTCGGGATTCGGAAAAATCAGCTAAAGAGTTATCCTTTGAGGCAATCCCAAGACATTTGGCATAATTGAAAGCTTCAGAAGAAATTTTGGTGTGCACAACAACAAGAGATAATCTTCCGTCCACAGAGTCAGATTGCTACAAACACAGACTTATGAGGTCTTTAAACGTGTTTGCCTGCTCTGATACCACTTGAAAAAGTGAGGGTACAACAACCTCACCCAATATTTCGCTTAGTAATCTGTATGGACTAACTCCAATATACTTTCAAGAGAATCAACTAGACAGTCAGACTCAATCTTAAGAAAAGTATATCGAAGAATTATATCTCAATTTCTCGATTCAATATTTACTCAAACAAATAACAATCTGCGAGTCTAATTGAATACAAGATAAATTCACTTGAACGGTACCAAAGACCTGTTAGAGCATTGCTCGGGAACTGGCATGTGTTGCTATCTCAAGCATGTTTGTCAATGTTAGTGATCAAAACTATAAGTCTTGATTTCTAGTATATTATAGCCAAGTCTCGGACTAGGATAAAAAGTATAGTTGAGCTCAAGGATTTCATGGCGATTCATCATACAAGTAGAAGAACTACTTAAGGAACCGGTGGAACTTCTCGACAAAAAGGTATGTGAAGACTTGAACTTATCTATCACTCAAAATTCTATCTACTCTATTTCCTACTCTTTGAGACAAGAAGTCGTATGCTATATATATAGACTTTGATTATACACATTTGGTATTTCGAGCCGAGTATACCTCGCCTATCTATATCTCGAAATATGAGTTGGTAAGATTTTCGCTTTAACCAAGTTTATCTTTACCATGTGACAAAAGTCATGATACGTTTCAATCATCTTGAAAATTGCTTTGACGAGAAATGGTGTAACAACTGTATAACGTCCCCTAAGAATGTTTGAATGATTGAAATGAGAGTTTAGATTATATAACCAATGGTGGACATAAGCATTGTTGTGGAAACACATTTATGTACAAGTCATATTCCTTGAACCAAAGTTTGCGAACTTTGTTGATCAAGAGAACCAGAAGAATGGTGTGAGCCAAGTTCGCGAACTCAGTCCGTGAACTGCCGAAGTTCTCAAACCCGAGATTTTTTGCTGGAGTTGACAAAATACTTGCGTGGAACTAAGTCCGCGAACTCAGACCGCGAACCCAGTCTGCGAACCGGCGAAGTTCTCATACCCGAGAATTTCTGCTGGAGTTTGTAAACTCTGCCCGGTAACTTAAGTCCGCGAACCTAGTCTGCGAACTTGAGAAGGTTATATATCTGAAGATGATTTCTGAACTTAAACTTAAAAAGACTAAGGAATGCAGTTTGCAAACCGTGGCTATAAAAGTTCATGAATCGATTCGAGTGAATCAAATCATCTTTGCTTTAATTGTTCCTTGTGTAGTACATGAGATTTCCGTGCAATTGAACAACTCTCTAACTAGTTCATCTGAAACCATTTGAACTAGTTATGGTGAAAAAAAACGTGGTTGATATGAAATGCTCATATGGCTAACCATTTGGTTAACTATTGTTGAACCAACAAGTGCATACATTTGGGTACGGTTAACAAACCTAGAAGCGTGCATTGTCAAGTGTGTCTAACAAGCTAAGTTTTCGATCTAACGGCTGAGAAATATTAGCTTGAATCTAAATCAGGTTTTCATCTAACGGTGGATATTGATTGCTTTGTTACCAAGGTAACTTAATTGCAAACCATGATTTGAAAGACTATATAAGAGGAACTCTAGTATATGTGCAAAACTAATCCCCACACCTCACGTGTGATATTAGTTTGCATACTAGAGTCGGTTCTCCTATAACCTTTGGTTTTCTTCTTCTAAAACCAGGTCAACGACTTAACGACTTCATTGGGATTGTGAAGCTAGACCGATACTACTTTTATCGTAGTTGTGTGATCTGATCTTGCATCTTCTATCGTACGAGTACAATCATATTGATTGGCTTGAGATTGATATCTCCGATAGGAAAGATATAAAAAGTAATCACAAACATCTTCGTCTCATTGTTTGTGATTCCGCAATATCTTGTTTCGCTACCATACGATTAAGATTGTTGTGAGGTTGTTGATAACTCTAGGATGTTCTTCGGGAATATAAGACCGGATTATCAATTGGTTCCTGTTCACCTTGATTATTTTCAAAAGACGGAACAAAACCTTTTAGGGTTTATCTGTGGGAGACAGATTGATCCTTTGATAGACTTGTCTGTGTGAGACAGGTTTGTTTATTGTCAAAGCCTACGATTTTGGGTCGTAGAAACTCTTAGTTGTGGGTGAGATCAGCTAAGGGAATAAAGTGCGCAGTATCCTGAGGGGATCAGAGGCGTAGGGAGTACAACTGTACCTTGGATCAGTGCGAGACTGATTTGGGTTCAACTATAGTCCAGTCCGAAGTTAACTTGGAGTAGGCTAGTGTCTGTAGCGGCTTAATGCAGTGTGTGTTTAATCTGGCCTAGGTTCCGGTTTTTTTTTGCATTTGCGGTTTCCGCCGGTTTGCGGACTGGTACTCACGCAACAAGTTTGTCAACTCCAGCAGAATTTCTCGGGATGAGAAGTTCGGAAGTTCGCGGAATTGGAAACAAGCCATTCTTCTAGTTTCTCTTGATCAAAAAAGTTCGCAAACTTTGGTACAAGGGATAGGACTTATGCACATATGTGTTTCCATAACAATACTTATGTCCATCATTGGTTATGTAATCTAAACTCTCATTCCAACCATTGAAACATTCTTAGAGGACGTTATATAGTTGTTACACCATTTCTCGTCAAAGAAATTTTCAAAGTGATTGAAACATATCATGATTTTCGTCACTAGGTAAAGATAAACATGGTCAAAGAGAAACGCTTGCCAACACATATTTCGAGATATAGATAGGCGAGGTATACTCGGCTTGAAATACCAAATGTGTATAATCTAAGTCTATATATAACATACGACTTTTTGTCTCAAGAAGTAGGAGATAGAGTAGATAGACTTTTGAATGACAGATAAGTTCAAGTCTTCACATACTTTTTTATCGAGAAGTTCCATCGGTTCCTTGAGTAGTTCTTCTTCTTGTATGATGAATCGCCATGAAGTCCTTGAGCTCAAATACACTTTCTATCCTAGTCCGAGACTTACCTATAGTAGACTAGAAATCAAGACTTATAGTTTTGATTACTAACATTGACAAACATGCTTGAGATAGCAACGCATGCGAGCAATGCTCTAACAAAAGGTACGACTTCTAATCTTCTTTCTATTAGTCAAATCTGTGACAAATTCCATCGAGTTGTCTTCAATGCAATGGATGTGACATTGTAGATAAAACTGGAAAATTAATTTTTCAAGGAACTCGTGGTAAAAACAATCGTTATCTACTTGATACTTAGTTTAGCAACCGTTGCAATTTGACTAAGGTGAAATCTACACATCTTTGGCATGAGCGTTTTGGTCACATCAATTATCGTCTCCTTACTAAGATCATTAACAAAGAACTTGTTAGAGGCATTCCCAAAATCAATGCAAAGATTGAAGGTGTATGTGGTACCTATCAAAAGGTTAAGCAAACGAAAGTTCACCACAAATCATCTCGAGATATTCTCACTAAAGCTCCACTTGATTTAATTCATATGGATCTCTTCGGACCAAATCAACAACCCACTGTTGCTGGTAAGAAGTATGCTTTAGTTATGGTAGAGGATTACACAATATTCACTTGGGTTGCATTTCTATCTCATAAGAATGAAACTTTTGGTGAAATCAAGATTATTGGAAAAGGATCCAGAACGAACAAGGTCGCAAACTAAAGAAAATTAGAAGTGATCGAGAAACTGAACTCAAAGACACCAAGGTGTTTGAGTTCTGTGACGAATTGGGGATCATTCAACAATACTCACCACCTATCACTCCTCAAGCTAATGGAGTTGTTGAAATAAAGAATATGAATATTCAGGAAATGTCCAGGGTAATGCTCCATAACAAAAACTTACCATTAAGATTTTGGGGAGAAGCTATTTTTACAGCATGTTACTTGATCAACCGTGTGTATTTACGGTCTAAAACCCTTAACACTCCTTATGAGTTGTGGCACTGAAGGAAACCCAACCTACACTATCTCAGGGTGTTTGGAAGCAAGTGGTATATTCTGAAAGATCGAGAACAAAAAGGGAAATTCGACACCAAAAGTGATGAAGGTATCTTTCTTGGCTATGCTTCTGATAGTCGTGGTTTTCGAGTGTTTAATCTCTGAACACAAGTCATGATGGAATCTGCTAATGTTATCATCCACGATATTAGTAACTTTCGTCATGATAATCCTACTGATGAATTGCCTCCAACCGAGACAATTGAGAAAGTCAAAGAAATTCCAGAATCAGTTGAAGTTATCCCAATGGTTGCTGATCCTGACATTTCTAGTGACGAAGAGAAGAGCACTGATCAAGCTATTCCTGATGAACAAGAACATGTCCCTCCACGACATCTCTGGGTTCAAAGGAATCATGATCCCAACAGTATTATTGGGGGAAGAGATTCTACAGCCAAAACAAGAAGACAACTTCAAAATATGTGCAATTTTGGTTGTTATTTTCGCAAGTATAACCAAGGAATATTTAAGAAGCTCTGAACGATCCCTTTTGGGTGAATGAAATGCATGAAGAGTTAAATCAATTTCAAAGACAAGATGTGTGGGAACTTGTACCTTGTACCTACAATATCAATATTGTTGGTACCAAATGGATATTCAAGAATAAGTCTGATGAATTTGGCACGATTGTTAGAAACAAAGCTAGACTTGTCGCTCAAGGATATTCACAGATTGAAGGGATTGACTTTGACGAGACCTTTGCTCCTGTGGAACGCCTTGAGTCCATTCGGCTTTTGTTAGCTCATGCTTGTTTTCTTAAGGTTAAGTTAAAATCCGCGTTCCTGAACGGAATTTTAAAGGAGGAAGTCTATGTCGCTCAACCTAAGGGATTTGAAAACCCTGATTTCCCAGATCATGTGCTAAAAATTAAAAAGGCATTGTATGGGTTGAAACAAGCACCTAGAGCCTGGTTTGAAAAGCTTACCACTTCTTTAATTAGAAAAGCTTTTTCAAGAGGCGGAGCTGATAAAACATTGTTTACCAAATGGAGTGGGAAATATGTGGTTATTGCTCAAATCTATGTAGATGATATCATCTATGGATCAATTTCTGAAATATTTTGCAAAAGACTTCCAAGTCTCTCTTGCTAAGGAATTTGAAATGAGCAATGTTGGTGAATTAAAGTTCTTCTTAGGATTACAAATTCAACAACATAAGGATGGAATTTACTTATCCCAAGAGAAGTATGCTCGAGATCTTGTGACAAGGTTCGGCCTGGATAAGTCTTCTCCAAAATTGAAACCTATGCCCACTACTGGTAAACTACATAGAGATGAGAAAGGAACAAAAACAGATCAAAAGTTGTATCGATCTATTATTGGTAACTGATAGACACATTTTTGTGTCCGATTTGTCTCGATTCTATATATTGTTAGGGCTCATTTTTGTACTTATTATGGTGTTTTATTTATTTGTAGGTATTTTTGGCCAATAAACATTTTTGGAAAAAATTGGCTCGAAAAGTTGTCGGAAAGCACCCGGAGGACATTTGCTATACGGACCCTAGATTTGGCTAAGGGACACCCAAGGTTATGTGTAGCCCAAATTCATCCTCAACACCCAAAATTGTCTGTAGCACCCATTTGCTGAAGGCACCCCAAGACCGGATAGGGGGCAACCCTTCTTCTTCATTTCAAATTTCATTTTTGGCGGGAAGAAGAGTTTCACCCCTGACAAATTTTTTCGATCAGATTTTGGATGGGTTAGAGGTAGACTGAATCGATGAAACTTCATGGGTGGACGCGATATGACTATATAACGTTGGTATGGGTTTTATTTTGGACAAAATTTGGCAGAATCGTCGCATGGAGAAAAATAGAGCTTCATGAAGTTTTCACGGGTTTAGTTAAATTGCAGAGAGTTTCTCACGTGCTGGAGAGAGTCTATCCTGTTATGGAACATGATATGAATGAGATAGAGTGTGCAATACATCTCTAGGCGCGTGGAAACAACAAAATAGGAAATAAAATCTCCCCGAAAATAATTTGTATCACCCGAGTAATGAGAGAATATTTGAGAGTTTAATGCGATATTTGGAGGTTCTGTTGGGTATATATAGGGTGTTGGGGACTCATAGAGGGGAGCTGAAGAGTTTGGGAGATTGATCGTGTTGCAGAGAAAACTTTTCTGCTACTGCTAGGAAGAACACGAAGAACAAAAGACCACCAGAGGCAGTCGTTTATCAACAGTGACAACGACAGACACACGAGGGTCGCAGAGATACAACAACAGCAGTTCTTTTCTATCGTTCTTTGTAACAGTGTTTTGCAACAATTATAAACGTTGCAAACACCCGATTTTTCATTATTTTCTCTCCATTTCATCTTTGTAAACAAATTTTGAGCATGAATCAATACTTTGAGCAAGTTTATACAATGATGAGCTAAACCCATCCTCTGGGGCGACGGAGGAAGCTATTTCACCAATAAAATGTAGTAATCTCTATTTTATTTAATTTATACAATTATTATATGATTATTTGCCTTGATAAATAAATAGAAAAAATGGTTTTTGTTAAACAATTGTTATTTCAATTGATGGAGCATGCTATCCTAGGGTTTTGATGTCCCATACTTTCGATTTACAATTGTTATTTCTAAAAAAAAATCAACTTTTGCAATATTTAGAATCAATTTGAATGAAGGATTTTGCATAATTATGATTAGAGAATATAAAATCACTTTGATATTGGTAATTAGTGGAATCCATAGCCCCAGTCTTCTCCATATTTTTCATATCACTTTTATTTAAGTTTCCTATATTTTTATTTAAAATTAAGTCTAAAATCTGCTTTCACAAGTCTTGAACGAATCTTATTACTACAACAACTTTGAAAACACATCAGTAGCCTTTTGTATCTTACAACTACTAGACCTGATATTTCTTTCAGTGTTGGTTGTTGTGCCAGGTTTCAGGCAAATCCAAAGGAATCCCATCTTGCGGCTGTAAAAAGGATCATTCGATATATTAATCACACTGCAGGGTATGGTTTATCTTACACTTTTGATACTAACACTGATCTATCTGCTTATTTAGATGCTGATTGGGCAGGATGTGTAGAAGATAAAAAGTACATCAGGGGGTTTCTACTATGTAGGACTAAATCTTGTAGCTTGGCATAGCAAGAAGCAAAATTCTCAATCCCTGTCTATATGTGAGGCAGAATATATTGCTGTTGGATCATGCTGTACTCAACTTCTATGGATGAAACAAATGCTAGCTGAATATGGAGTTGATACTGGAATAATGAAGATATTTTGAGATAACTCTAGTGCGATTCGAATCACTGAGAATCCCTTTGAGCACTCAAGAACAAAGCACATTGATATAAGGTACCATTTTATTCGTGATCTCTATGAAAATGGTATCATAAGTATGGAATTTGTTCCTTCCGAACAACAATTGGATGACATTCTTACCAAACCATTAGACACTGCTACGTTTCAACACTTGCGGCAGTCTATTGGTGTTGTTTTGTTTCATTAAGACATTTCTATAACTCTTGCCCCTATGCGTATCTCTATCTTTTGGGAAATTGAGTTTGAAACTCCAGTAGGTTTACCCCAGTTTAGTTTATGTAGAGTTGTTTTTGTCTTGTTAGTGTCATTCTTGTTTCAAAATCCTTTTTTTCTTTCGAAATTAAGGTCGCTCTTGTTGTTCCTTCGGGAATGACATCAAATGGATGGGAGTTATTTTGAACGTGTGCTTAATGGTCATATCCTGAGGGGTGTGCGGCTGTGGAATTTTAGAGGGGTTATCTTGTATCTTTAAACTGCTTGATGAAAGCATTTAGCTTCGGCTTCATGATTGCATCTAAATTAGTTGGTATGTATTTTTTCCTTTTGTCATGAAATATCTCTTTCGGAAATTTCATTATGATCCTGTTCTTGTACCTTTGCCAATTTTATTGCCAAAAAGGGGGAGAATTAATATGTAGTTCACACTACAAATACATATGGTTTTCAGATCATTGTGTAAGGGGGAGTGGTTTCCATGTGAGATGGAGTATTGACTAAGGGGGATTGATACATATCACCATAGTATTATTATTGAAGTTATGATACAACTGAACTTTGACGTTGTGTAATAATACTATGACACTGTATAACAATGATCGAGAACTATGTTTTCTCATTGTTATAGCTACGGATCTTCAACAGAGGTGATGCTAAACTGACAGCCTTTGGGATCATTGGAGTACTTGGAAGTGACGAAGATTTCGAGAAATGTTGAAGATTATACATGTGGAATTTGATCTACTAAAGTTTATTTATCTTTTTTGTATTCCATATGAATTAATAGTTTTGTCACTAAAATTGACAAAGGGAGAGATTGTTAGAGCATTGCTCGGTCGAACTCGCATGCGTTGCTATATCAAGCATGTTTTTCAATGTTAGTGATCAAAACTATAAGTCTTGATTTCTAGTCTATTATAGCTAAGTCTCGGACTAGGATAAAAAGTGTAGTTGAGCTCAAGGACTTCATGGCGATTCATCATACAAGTAGAAGAACTACTCAAGGAACCGATGGAACTTCTCGACAAAAAGGTATGTGAAGACTTGAACTTATCTATCACTCAAAAGTCTATCTACTCCATCTCCTACTCTTTGAGACAAGAAGTCGTATGCTATATATATAGACTTTCATTATACACATTTGGTATTTCGAACCGAGTATACCTCTCCTATCTATATCTCGAAATATGAGTTGGTAATATTTTCGCTTTAACCAAGTTTATCTTTACCATGTGACGAAAGTCATGATATGTTTCAATCATCTTGAAAATTGCTTTGACGAGAAATGGTGTAACAACTGTATAACGTCCTCTAAGAATGTTTCAATGATTGAAATGAGAGTTAGATTACATAACCAATGGTGGACATAAGCATTGTTGTGGAAACACATTTATGTATAAGTCCTATTCCTTGAACCAAAGTTTGCGAACTTTGTTGATGAAGAGAACCGGAAGAATGGCGTGAGCCAAGTCCGCGAACTGCCGAAGTTCTCAAACCCGAGAATTTCTGCTGGAGTTGACAAACTACTTGCGTGAAACTAAGTCCGCGAACCCAATCTGCGAACCGGAAAAGTTCTCATACCCGAGAATTTCTGCTGGAGTTTGTAAACTCTGCCCGGTAACTTAAATCAGCGAACCTAGTCTGCGAA
Organism: Papaver somniferum; assembly: GCF_003573695.1. Classification (NCBI taxonomy): domain Eukaryota; kingdom Viridiplantae; phylum Streptophyta; class Magnoliopsida; order Ranunculales; family Papaveraceae; genus Papaver; species Papaver somniferum. The sequence goes on from NC_039363.1 coordinate 54,645,295, forward strand.
CTTGCGAAGGTTATATATCTGAAGATGATTTCTGAACTTAAACTTAAAAAGACTAAAGAATGCAGTTTGCAAACAGTGGATATAAAAGTTCATGAACCGATTCGAGTGAATCAAATCATCTTTGCTTCAATTGTGTCTTGTTTAGTACATGATATTTCCTTGCAATTGAACAACTCTCTAACTAGTTCATCTGAAATCATTTGAACTAGTTATGGTGAAGAAGAACGTGGTTGATATGAAATGCTCATATGGCTAACCATTTGGTTAACTATTGTTGAACCAACAAGTGCATACGTTTGGGTACGGTTAACAAACCTAGAAGCGTGCATTGTCAAGTGTGTCTAACAAGCTAAGTTTTTGATCTAACGGCTGAGAAATATTAGCTTGAATCTAAATCAAGTTTTCATCTAACGGTGGATATTGATTTCTTTGTTACCAAGGTAACTTAATTGCAAACCATGATTTGAAAGACTATATAAGAGGAACTCTAGTATCTGTTCAAAACTAATCCCCACACCTCATACTAGTTTGCATACTAGAGTCGGTTCTCCTTTAACCTTTGGTTTTCTTCTTCTAAAACCATGTTAACGACTTAAAGACTTCATTTGGATTGTGAAGCCAAACTGATATTACTTTTATCGTAGTTGTGTGATCGATCTTGCATATTCTATCGTACGAGTACAATCATATTGATTGCCTTGAGATTAATATATCCGATAGGCAAGATATAAAAAGTAATCACAAACATCTTCGTCTCATTGTTTGTGATTCCACAACATCTTGTTTCGCTACCATACGATTAAGATTTTTGTGAGGTGATTGATTTATCTCGGCTGTTCTTCGGGAATATAAGAACGGATTATCAATTGGTTCATGTTCACCTTGATTATTATCAAAAGACGGAACAAAAACTTTGGGGTTTTTCTGTGGGAGACAGATTGATCCTTTTATATACTTGTCTGTGTGAGACGGATTTGTTTATTGTCAAAGCCTGCGATTTTGGGTCGTAGCAACTCTTAGTTGTGGGTGAGATCAGCTGAGGGAATCAAGTGCGCAGTATCCTGCTGGGATCAGAGGCGTAGGGAGTACAACTGTACCTTGGATCAGTGGGAGACTGATTGGGGTTCAACTACAGTCCAGTCCGAAGTTAGCTTGAAGTAGGATAGTGTCTGTAGCAGCTTAATACAATGTGTGTTCAATCTGGACTGCGTTCCGGTGTTTTTCTGCATTTGTGGTTTCCTCGTTAACAAAATTTCTGGTGTCTTATAAAAGTATACAAGACACAATCGAAGTAAAATCGGTCTTAAAATAATACAGGTTGTGTGTTTGAATCAACCAATTGGAAATCCGACCCTTGGTTGTTGATTGATATTGATTGATCCTTTGATACTGGTCTTTGGGTACCATCCAAGTTATTCTTTGTATTTCATTAGAACTCGAAGTTCTTGCTTGAATAAATCAAATCAAGGAGAGAGATGTAAACTCGTTGATATACTTTTAATTGATTGAGTCTTTTTGATTCTCTTAAAAGTATATTCGAGTTTGTCCATACAGATTGCTAAGCAAAATATTGGGTGGTGTTGTTAGACCCCCGCTTTCTCAAGACCAATGTTCAAGGATCAATCAATTTCAATCAACAACCAAAGGTTGGATTTACCAATTGATTGATTAAACGCACAACCTATGATATTTCAATTATATAACAAAATATAATGCGCAAAATAAATAACACATACACCAGAAGTTTTGTTAACGAGAAAACCGCAAATGCAGAAAACCCCCGGGACCTAGTCCAGATTGAACACACACTGTATTAAGCAGCTACAGACACTAGCCTACTACAAACTAACTTCGGTCTGGACTGTAGTTGAACCCCAATCAATATCACACTGATCCAAGGTACAATTGCGCTCCTTACGTCTCTGATCCCAGCAGGATACTACGTACTTGATTCCCTTAGCTGATCTCACCCACAACTAAGAGTTGCTACGACCCAAAGTCGAAAAACAAATATGTATCACATAGAAAAGTCTACAGGAATAGATAAATCTATCTCCCACAGAAATACCTACGAGTTTTGTTCCGTCTTTTTAATAAATCAAGGTGTACAGGAACCAATTGATATACCAGACTTATATTTCCAAAGAACAGCCTAGAAATATCAATCACCTCATAATAATATTAATTGACCAGAAAAACAAGATATCGTGGAATCACAAACGATGAGACAAAGATGTTTGTGACTATTTTTCTATCTTGCCTATCGGAGAAATTAATCTCGAGCCAATTTTATAATTGTACTAAATACTATAGAAACAGCAAGATCAGACCACGCAACTACAGAGAAAATAGTTGGGTCTGGCTTCACAATCCCAATGAAGTCTTCAAGTCGTTAACCTACAGGGTCTCGGTAGAAACATAATTTTAAAGAGAATCGACTCTATCTTATACAACTAGTATCACACAGGAGGTGTGGGATTAGGATTCCCAGTTGCTAGAGTTCTCCTTTATATATTCTTCAAATCAGGGTTTGCAATCAATGCTATATTGGTAACAAAGCATTCAATATTCACCGTTAGATGAAAACCTGATTATATTCAAGCTAATATATTTCAACCGTTAGCTCAAACTTAGCTTGTTATACACAAATTAAATGTCGTTCATTTAGGTTTGTGTAACCGTACCTAAACGTGTACACCTAGTTGGTTCAATAGTAGTTAACCTATGGTTAGCCATATGAGCACTTTCATATCAACCTTATTCATCTTCACCATAACTAGTCCAAATGACTCAAATGAACTAGTTCAAGAGTTGTTCAATTTCTTAGATCTTACAAAAGTATACAAGACACAATCGAAGCAAAATCGGTTTTGATTCACTCGAATCGATTCTTGAACATTATAGCCACGGTTTGCAAATTGCATTCCTTATTATATATAAATGTTTTAGTTCATGAACAAACCAACTTTAAAAAGTAACACACTTAAGTATGCGTACGGGTATGCGTACTTAAGTAACCGGATTTGAGTTTGTTTTTGTTTTCAAACCCAGCAGAAATTCACAGACGTGAACTTTCCTACAGTATGCGTACGGTTATGCATACTTAGGTAACCGGATTGAGTTGGTTTTGATTTCCAAATTCAACAAAAATTCACAGTCGTGAACTTCCGCCAGTATGCGTACGGGTACGCATACTTATCCAGTCTTCCTCAATCATTTAGTACACACACAAGTATGCATACACTTGGTTCCCGGTTTTGGACTTATACACTAATGTGCGAACAGACCAGATGCTTATATCCAAAGATGGTTGCATGTTCTAAACTCTTTATTTCAACCATTGAAACATTCTTACAAGATGTTATTTAGAGGTTATTCACACTCTATTTTTCATGAAAGCGATTTTCAAGATATTGAAATAATCAACATGACTTTCGTCACTTGTAAAGATGAACTTGGCTAAAGTGAAAGCTTACCAACACATATTTCGAGAAATAGATAAGTGAGATAAACTCGGCTCGGAATAACAAATATGTATAATCGAAGTCTATATAGCAATAAGAATTTTATCTCAAGATAGGAGATAGAGTAGATAGACTTTTGACTGATAGATAAGTTCAAGTCTCCACATACCTTTTAGTCGATGAAGATCCATCAGTTCCTTGAGTAGTTCCTCGTCTTTGCATGATGAACATCGTGGAGTCTAGAGCTCAACTACACTTTCTATCCTAATCCGAGACTTAGCTATAAGTATACTAGAAATCAAGACTTATAGTTTTGGCAACTAAACTTTACAAACAAGCTTGAGATAGCAACGCTTGCGAGTTCGACCGAGCAGTGCTCTAATAGAACTGACTAGACTTAAATTATTGTACCTTGTTTTGATAAGTCGAAACTATGATCAGGGTTAACATAGTTTTTCTTATCAGGAACCAATTGGACAAAAGCAATTTAACCTCCTTTTGTTAAGCAAAAACAAAAATCAGAGTTGACTTAGTTTTTCTTAAATGGAACTAATTGTATCATTACAATTGTTTTGTATTTCCTTGAGAAAAATCAAGAATAGGCAATTAAAATAAGCTTTTCTTATCAGGAAAACGACTAACAAATCATAAAAAAAATCGTTACCTCGTTTTTCGATATACAAACTAAGATCCGAACCAATCAAGTTTTCATATCAAGAAAGAGATTATCAAAATTCTTCCCTCGGTTTCCACAACCACTCACCCCACAAAGATATGACTTTTAAGTACCAGTATAATATATAACTCTCCCCTTGTGTGTTGTTTTTCCCTGCAAGGAAAAAAAATAACAAATGAGACAATCTCTACCAGAGAAAGGTCAATAAGGTCTTAGCTATTATGTGACAATAGTAAACAGCTAAAACCGAAACTGATATGTATACTAAATACGCAACTTATGAAACATAAATTGATAACAGTATGGTCGTGACTTCACACATGAGTTCAGTCAATATACTTATGATTATTTGATAAAGCAACCCAATAGGTTAGATCTGTAATCTGCTAAATCAAAAAGTCACAAAATCATAAGAGATAACCAATATGAGATCGAAACTTAAATTTAATAAAAACAGAAAACTTTATCTGATAACAGAAAGCACTCATATGTATACCAAATATTTAGTTTATAAAATATAAATAAACATTGGTGCATGTGACTTACATATGAGCTAAACCATCACAACTTTCTTATGATTTTGATATAGCAATCACTAGGATATGATCCGAAGATCGTCTATACTCAAAAGTCATTAACCATAAGAGGGTGAATCCATATATGAGCCTAAAATACAACTGTTTATCTCATAAACTCAAGTGCCATACACCATAAATATTCAACAGAAAATCAAGTATTGCAATTACTTCAATCTTGTAGGAAATCAAAATACGAAACCAACACAAAAAGAACGAGATCATTCAGAGGTTCGGAATAAGAAGTTATAGGCAAAAAAGTTTTACACTCCTTCGACTATGGATCTATTCCGGGACCGATCCTAGAAGAAATCTCCAACACGGATACACACACAAAAATTAGTTTTAGGAATAACTTTTGCATACGATGTCCGAATTGAGTAATTTTTGGCTTGTTTTAATCATATGACAAAGATCTACACATATAAAACCAGTAGAATTTAATATCATAAAGTCATAATTACCATTTCTATCAAACAATCAATTATGTATAGAGAATGTATGGGAAAAGAAGAGAAAAATATCCATGAAGATGTTGAACAGTCATATAATGATTGAGAGATCGTGTACTCTATTTCATGTGATTCATCACCTTCCATATGATTAAGCACAAAGGTGAGCATGCACATTCCAACACAGGTTATGCTGAGTTGAGCATTGTCTTGTTCGTCATAGGTGACTAAGACAGAATCATCCTTCTTGACCTCTTGCTTGGTTTGATTTCTCTTGTTCCTTCTCTTGTTTTTATTCGTTAACTTGTGATAAAGAGTGTCATTATCATAACGTTCATTCGCACAAGAGACTTTATACATCATGGGGTATTTCTTGAGTCTATCGACAAGACATTCACAATTATTATCAATAATAAACATTTGAGTATCATTCTTGTGACAGACTACTAATTTCCCTTTGGTTACTTGCATGGTAGTCTCCGGGAACCATTTATAGATGGGTTTCGTAATAACTGCTTTCTCCTTCATACCATTAGAACGATCGCCCTTTTGTATACCTTGCGAAACAACCTTTGTCCAAGTTGGAACATCAAGTCTTGTCTTTGGATAATTGACAAAGTCACCTCTCTTTCTATTATCAGGTATTTTATGAGATGACCTTGTCGAGCGATAGACAAAACTTGAACTATCAATATAATAATTATCTTTTCTGAAATTTGTACAATAGCGATCTGAGTTCTGAAGGGGAGAAAACTTATCCAACTCGTTTGATGCAAAAGAAAGTGCATCTTGTATCCCCATTGCAAGTGTCCTTTATTACCATGATAATAACAATACTTAGTAACATAAGAAATGTGAGTTTTAATGTTACATTTTTGTGGATCCACTTGTATTGGAGCTCGATGAGTTTTATTCTTCCCGTATTTATTTAAAGGCGTTGTTTTCTTGACATTAGCAGTGGTGTTTTCTTTGATAGCCTCACTTGAAGAATTTGGTAGAATATGATTCTTAGGCTTGACAAACTTTTATTCTTTATAAGAAATAGAAGCATCTTTGTCATCAATGGAAGCCTCTGGTTGAGAAGAATTTCTAGCTTTGACAAATTTTACCTCTTTGCTAGTATTTAAATCATCTACTCCCTTATAGTCTTATCCTCGTGTATCACGATGATTTCTACTTGCTTCCAACATTGAGGTTAAATTGTTTGAGCTATCATTGAACTTTTTCAAGTCCTCCTTTAACATCTTGATTTTATCAAGAGCACCAGTTAGATCATCCTCAAGGCGTTTTTCTTGAGAGAGATATGCACCTTCTTTCTCTTCAATACTTACTTGTTGAGAGTTAATACTTGCTTCAGATTCAGCAAGTTTATTTTCCAACAAATATACCTTTTCAAAAGCAGCATCAATATCTTTTTCTAACATTTCAGCTCGAGAAAGACTAGCACTTACTTTTTCTTCAAGACTCTGGATTTATTGAGAATCATTTTCCCTCAAGTTTTCGAGATCTTAACAAAGCCTTTCATATTTGGCAGTCTTTGCTTGTAAATCAACTTCAAGTATACTTATTTTCTCACAAGACATACTTAGGTGATTGCTGTCAGTGACCAATTTCACGGGATTATTCCAGCATGGAGGTTAACATATCCACGGAATTTGCATCATTTCTAGAAGGATTTCTGTTTGAGTTATTGGACATGCCTACATAACTTAGTTTTATCTCATCATGAGATCTTTCAGAATCATTCAAGATAATATCAGAAGAACATTCCAAACTTGATTTGGATGAGATAGAACCATTATCATTGTTTGTAACCTCTGAATCAGAGAGTGGTTTGACAACCTATTGTGATACATCAATTGAGTCTTCGCTTTCGTTAATAATATTACTTTGACTCATGTCTTATAGGTTGGATTGCACCAAACACAGATTATTAGATCTTTTCGTGTTTGTTTGCTCTGGTACCAATTAAAATAAAGAGGGTACCAAGTACACCACAATATTTCCGATATCGACCTATAAGTATGATACCTTATGTGATCTAATGTAGACAAAAACTGTCAAGAACATGATGACAACAAGGTATACACTTGGTATATAGTATAAGTCCGGAACCGATCCTTAAACTATAGGATCAACCCAAGTACTTGTGATTAATGTACAAGTATAATTACTTTAATTATAACTTAAACAAATTATAGTGCAAAAAGTAAAAATAAAGACATAACATGAATTTTGCTAATGATGAAACCGCGGATGCAGAAAAACCCCGGGATCTAGTCTAATTCTGAAAACTCTCGAAATTAAGCTGCTATACGAAGAACACTACCAACTTCGTATAGTTGAGACCAAGTAAACTACCCCTAGTAATCTAGTTTCCTCAATATCCCCGTGCCTATAATCAATCTGGTAAATGCACCTGAATCCTAAGATAGAGTCCATTATCTTAAGTTGCTTCAGACGCTGTGAAGAATTCAAGCACTCAACTCCTTTGGATCGTCTTCCCAAACAGTAAATGACTAATCCGTTCGGTAACCACTTTTCCAATCTCAAGAAGTAAATCATAGATTTGTTTTGAGTTCAGCAAAAGCTCTTCCGTTTAATTTAATAAAGTCCTTTGTTAGGCAAGATCTACCAGGATCTAGATTATCGAAATAACTAGATCTAGGTGTGTAAACTATCATATTCAGATACTAAATACCACCAAATGATAGCTTGCCGATATAATACAACTAGTTAATCAATCTTCTATCAAAATAAACAAGATATACCAGCCGTTCAAGTTTGTGCACGAAGTTAAATCACAAAGATACGAAACCAATAAGAAATCTTCTTGTCTTGAAATCTTCAGTTTCTTCTTCTATACCTGTACAACCAAACTTGATTCCAACTTATGAATGATCATGCACGGAACAGAGTCTGTTAACAATGGATGATCACAAGTCAACATCAAATCTAAAATCATATATGAACTACCCTTAATCCCTTGACATAGTTTGAGTGACCTTATGTCGAAGAGAAGGCTCTCAAGAATAAAAAACTAGGTGCAATAAAGAGTTAACAAACCTTTAGTCAATCAAATCAATAATTGAAAACTAAAATAACAATGCAATTTTAGTTTCCCACCAACGGTACTAGTAGATGCTTCTTGATCCCAAAGAAGTCTTTGAACTAGTGGACTTAAGAGATTTCGCCTAATTAGGTTTCTCTCATCTCCAAGATAGTATTTACAAGTAAAATTATTAGTCGGCCACAGCAGTGACTACAAAATGAAATGCATGCCTCAGGATAAGTTTCTAAGAAGAAAAAACTTTACTATTTATAAGCCAAGGTATTTTGGACACCAAGGAATTTCCATAACCGAAAATATTCTCAAGATATGCAATAAACCACCTAAATTCAATATTGTCTAATTCCAATCGATATCCAACTGTATAACCGAAATCCGTCTTGGACAACTCTATATTAGCTAGCATACAAGACACTTAACTAATATATCTCCTGGAGATATGTTTTGCTTGCATGAAAAACAAAACATATGTATATTCGAAAGTCTTAACAAAAATATTCTCAAACATTTTGGTTTGGGATCTCAAGTTGAGTATCAAGGAATATCTTTGAACAATAAAATATAAGATTTGTGCACATGTTCAAATTACTCACTATGTCTACATATTGAACTTTCCTACTTTGCAAACCCACAATCACACAAACCATAAAGTGCACGTGATAGTAGAAATCGGTTTTGCTTATGGAGATCGTAACTACTTTAGTTCCGAATGTAGGTAATGATCGGTTCTACCTTAGTTATACATATAGGAAAGGATCCATTATACCATGATTCTCAACATAAGTACGGATCGGTTTTATCATGATTCCCAATATAAGAAGGAATCGGTTCCTCCTTAGATCTTCAATAAAAATCGGACCACCAATCCATTTGATTTCTTTCAACTACGAAACAAGTTTGTAAGTCTACTTCCTTAAACTCCTGAAATTAAACATATTTTTCTAGGCATGAAATCAATCCTAAGTTCGTTATTACACAATGTAGTAACAATTACAAAGATTATGTCTATGTCGCAATTAAAAAGTTCAAAAGACAAACGTTGGACTTCATAATTCAATATACCAAGGTTGTAAAACAAATTGTATATTCTTCCTTGATACTTTGATCATAATAAGATAACCAAATCTCAAACATAAGAGTTTCATGTATATAACTTCGAATGTTATGTTTTCAATTAAAATGACTCAAAGTAACGATATATAAATGGAAACAAGTCAACTCTTGTTTACTAACCTCGACTAGAAGGATGATGTCTTCATTGCCGTCGATTCGTCTTCAGAGTAATACTTGTATATTTCAATATTTATAGACTTTTTAATATAACCTAACGAAGTTGACTCTAGTAATCTAATAAAGCTACTTTTGAGTTTTGATACTAAAATACTACAACAACCTTGACATACCAATGCTTTGCGGGTTCAATCGAGCAATGCTCTAACCACCCGACGCGAAACCTGACAGTCAATCATCCATAAACTGCAAATAGTAAAACAATTTCCTAAAAGCTTTACAGTGTTTACACCACCAACCGCTTTAACAAAGTCATACTTTAGGGGGAGTAAACTCGTAGAATCTTTTGCTGGACTTAAACATGTTGTACTCTTTTTCCTTTGTCAAGGTTTTTCCCCGAGGGGTTTTCTTTGTCAAGGTTTTAACGAGGAAGCATATGTGTGTCCAACACCTTTATTGGGCGACGTCCATTGTACTCTTTTCCTTTGATTTTGTTTTGTCCTACGTTGTTTTTCAAGACGAGGTTTTTAACGAGGCAGCATACTCATCGACGTCGGGATTGTTTAGATGCTCAGGTTTTTTCCCAAGTGGTTTTTCTGGCACGAGCATCTATTTTTTTTTCCCAAGTGGTTTTCCTAATAAAATTTTGATGAATGAAGTATCTCATGGCGGCGACCAACCTCACTCTAAACTCAGGTTTTTCTTAAATGGTTTTCTTGACGAAGTTTCATCAAAGGGAGAAAACTCATGACGCCCATCATCACTTTAAAGCTCCGAGAATTTTACTCTTTTTCCTCCGTCCAGCTTTTATCCCAGTCATATTTTTATGGCAAGGTTTTGACGAGGCAACAAATTTTTTCCTAATAAATTTTTCCGACAATGTTTTGACAAGGAGACGTTTTTTGGATGGTGGTCATCCAAGGGGGAGTGTTATAAAGTCGGCTTCTAGAATTTATGGATGATCACATGTACTGTAGGGCCCACATAACCCAAATCTCCTTAAATGATAACAATAATCGCCTAATAGGTTAGCATCAAACTAAACACCACATACGTGAAATCTTGGAAGATTGTGGATATAACCACCTTCCACATATTAGTTTGTAAAGTAGTTATAAACATCCTTCTTCCCTTCGTGTATTTTATTCTGAACTTGATACATCAATAAAAATCTCCTTTTTTGTTTCATTTATAGTGGAGTAATTTTTTTTTATATTACTTCGTCAGTTTCAATCTTCCATGTTTAATAGAAATACCAATATACACCGAGAATCAGTAGTTTGGTCTAACAAAGAGTTAGAACATACACCGAGAATCAGTAACTCGGTCTAACATAGAGTTACAACCTAAATAAAATAATTTAGGAGAAACACTAAACAATCCAAAATCCATGTCATCACACATAGGTTATATCCTAGCTTAAATAAAATATCTTACTGTTTTTTTTTTTTTGAACACTTCTTAAGGATCCGGTTAAAAAGCATATGTCATGACACATAAACCTTTACATGAATGAAGTAATCATATATAATATATAATATATAATTTAAATATGATACATGTGATGACATATAAACTTTTTCTGAATAATCATGGTGTACATTTTTTTATAAATAAATAGGGTTTTGAACATAAAGTAATACACATGCTAATCTTATGCTCAGTTGAGTACGCACAAAGCACATGGTTAAAAATATTGATGTGTTTTAATGTGTTTATTACAATTATAAAACTTTATTTTAGTCCTTGTTCATTTCTAAAGCAAAAACTTATTGAGTTTTCAAAGATAACCACCTATTACCATACCTAGTAATGAAATGTACATTTTACTCTTATGATCAATTGAATATGAGGACTTGTTAGCAAAACGAAAGTTTAAAGATGCTAGTAATATTAATAATTCAAAAGAAAAGAAAAGAAAGAACGAATGTGTGTGGATGTATTTATTATCCAACTAATATAAAGTAAAAATGGCATTTTTCAACCGTTCAACTGTGACACATAAAGTTACCATAGTATCCCTCCATGTTTTCATTTCTTTTACTTAGTTTATTGTAGATTTTCCAAAATAGAGTAACAAATACGTGTTAGATACAATACTCATTATTTCTTCCTCTTTTTCTCTCTTCTCCAACTTTATATGTGCTGTTAGGAAATGGCAGTTAGACCGGGAACTATGGATGCGTTCTCAGAGAAAACTGTAAATACAACGCTGGAACGGAAAACTGAGCGTGAAACAGTAAAAACCAAACTCTAGATAGAGAAGTGAATTGTTGTGAAAGTAATCTTCCATCATAAAATATTCTATAGAAATTTAAAGGACTCGAACATCTTTTAATAACTATTTTTTTTTCTTCAATAGAAAGATTTTCTTCTATTACAACTCTTCATAAACTTAATTTATCAGATAATCAGATTGTTCGCAGTTTATAGTTTCTTGTCAAAGCTGGTTTAGTTTCATTAAGAGATCTTGATTTATCGAATAATATGATTGAAGTTGTTGAAGATTTAAATCCACTTTCTAACTTGAAATTGGTGTCTCTTGATTTATATGAATGTCCTATTACAAATATTGAATATTATTGATCTAGGGTTCTTGAGTTGATTAAATCTTTACAGTGTTTGGATAAGATGGATTTGGATGGAAATGAAGTACTTAAATTTGTAAAATATGAGGAAGATGTTGATGAGCACCCTGAAGTTGAGCTCTTTTAAAAGAAAAACATGTCTTCCCCGAATTCATCAGCCGATAGAATCAAGATTATGCCGGCCTATCAAGTGTCAAACCAAAACTCAACAACAATTAGAGTATTTCCAAGCCCAAAATAAACAACACTTTGAGGTGATAAATGCTCTCTTCACCATAATTATAGTAAAAATAAACAAAAATGCTAAATTTGGTGATAACCATGATATCCACGATATTCGAGTTAGTGGCTGACGGGATTTAGAAAATACGTCGGGAATTGAGGAGGTCGTAGTAATTCTATCAGATAACTCCCCCATAATTCCCGGTGATTATGCTTTTATGCTGTTTTTTTCTTTTCTTATTCCTGGTAATTTTCTTTTCCGCTGATCTTATACTATCTCTTGTTGGAAAGGTTAATGAAATTGTTAAGGATCAAAAAATTCTTGAGCAGACCCAAACCACTGAGCTCGTCTAGATTGTTATCCTTCACATGTACGTTGTTATGCAGCACGTGATATCATAACCCAAATAATACTTGTGATGGGGTTTGTTTTAAGCTGACCAAATTGAGTTGTCAAATGTTAGTTGAATGATTAGTTCGAAAATCATTTATTTTTAAATATGTAACACAATTGTCATTGTTTGTCATTGAAGGTAATAACGAGGAAATTTTTACTCTTCATAGATGCTTACAACTCTATAACCTCGCCAAGGATGAAAATTGGGTTGAGGTTGGGTCATTATTGAATGAGCGTTCAGAATTATTATTAGATGTAATAATAATTGCATCAGATACAACAATACTCATAGCTACAAAATACAAAAAATGTATATTTATTGAAGAAAATTTTGAAGCGTATGCCTCTATAAGCCCTCGAGTTACAGGATAACGTACATGGTAACACCGCCCTTCGCATTGCATTAAGAGAAGGAAACACTAAAGTAGTTGAGGCTATAATGGGTCGAAACAAGTACGAAAAAGTACCACTTATGACCGCTGCATTATTTGATTCACCTGGCGAAGGGACACGCTCAAGTATCTTTGCAGCGTAACCAAAAAGGATGATCGCTGCATTGTTTGATTCACCTGGTCGAAGGGATACGGTCGAGTATCTTTGCAGCGTAACCGAAAAGGTGTGTCCATAAATTTTTACTGGTCCTGACGGTGCTACACTAGTATTATAGAAATTCTTTGAAGACAACGATGATGTTTTTATATACAAATTGTGTTCATGAAACAAAATACGAGGTAATTCATGGTTAATTATATTTTCCAATAATGCATTATTTTGTTGACATATGAACTATTGTCTCCGATCAATATACAGTCGTCACCTAGTGATAATTGCAAGCTTTTCAAAGTTGAAAAACATTTTTTTACATAAAACTAAACAATATGAGTAACCATTGATACCTTAAAAGAGCACACATACAAGTTCTAATATCATTGTTATCAACGACTATATGTAAAGAAAAATGTTTCTTAAGAAACTGAAACATATGTTTAGGAAACTTTGAGAAGTAATATCGATCAATCATCAAAAGATTCTGAACATTTGTGAAGTTATTATATATATATGATTGTAAATATAATTTAACAAAATGTGATTCCCATCCTTGAGGAAACATGATTGAATTGGTTAGAAAGATGGAACAAATTATTCTGAAGAAATTATTCACACCTTACAATCATTCTCTAAAAAATTAAGATATTATAATTATTTATCCGAAAGACGTAAAATTTGTAATGTATACTCAAATATGAAGCATGTCATTTATACTTAACTAATCAACAAACATAGTGTTTATTGAACTTGACACATTCAAAGTTGATAAAACTTTTGACGTATCCAATTTAGTCAATGGTATTTGTATCAAGTTAACATTAACGAAGAAAAATAAATTTACATCATAATTCTTTTGTAATAGATAAAACTTTGTTAATAATTAACGACTCAAATAGTTATTTATGAAGGTTATATTCTTCATAAAAACTTTAGTAATTTTATTTAGGGTATCCTGTTTTGTAGTTCTTTGTTGTTGTATTCTTCAAATCTTATAAGTTTTTGTTTGTAGTGGTCATTTAAGCTAAGGGTTAGTGGTGAAAAAAAAAAGTTCTTGCTGATTCAGTTGCAGATCTCTTCTAAAAGAACAATTCCTTTAACATCAACGGATACCACTCCGAGAAAAACTCACTTGTTAGCATCGACAATAACTTCTCCAACAGACTCATCAACAACATCTGCAAATTATACCTAGACTCTGATACCAATCATGACCGATACCGAGTCCGACCGATTTTAACCTACTCCGACTATTCCAGAAGACCCGTGTTACTGTCACTGTTTATGTTTCTTTGTTTATTGTTGTCGTTGCTCTTTTATTCAAGAGATCATTAAAAAACCCTGGTTAAATCAAGAGATAAAAATCTTTGGCTTAATCAAAACCCTTGGTTGGGTATTTCAAAAGATCACACTTCTGCTTCACTGCACGGTGCAGATTTGATTTGTTTCAAATAAATTTGGCCTTTTATGATACTGTTACTTAATTGGTTTTTAGAGATAGTTGGAATGGTTAAAATTGTCAGAATTTTTAGTCAGGAAATGGCGGAGTCTCCATAACTTTGATGATTGTAAAATGATCCTTGATCACTCCGGTAACAAATCAAATTTTCAATCTGTTTTATTTTTAATATATGAGGTTTGCCCCCTTTTTTGAAAAAAACAACAACAAAAACAGATGCTTTGGCAAAAGATATTAGAAGGTTGTGTTTAAATGAGGAATGGTGCTGGATCCACCTCGATTGTTAATTCCTAATATCTCATGATGTAAATTCTCCTGGTGTTTAAATAACAAGTTTTTGGGGCGAGTCATCTAACCCTTGAAGCCAAACAGATGAGAGTCGCTTTCGCATTCAACACCGGCTCTCTTTCAAGTTATTATCAAAATCCCATCAACACCGCCATGATTCAAGCCAAACACATCAACTAAACCTTTGTTTCACTGGCCCTACGGCACCAATCGATCAATGCTGCTCTTTTTGTGATATCTTCTCTTTATTCTAATTATTTTTGCTGCTGCTATGTTGAATATTTATTCAAGGAGGTTCTTTCAGATCTGATTTTCCTAAAGTTAGTCTGTCGGATCTTGGTTTTCCTAGTAGGATAGTCGATTATTCCTTTCAAGTCATCCGGTAAACATTACTTCTCAAAGTTATTATTTGATTTAAGCATCTTCTTCAAGCTATAACCTAGGGTTTGCGGGTAGTTCTTGAGTTCTTCTTCTGTGATGTTCTGAATCCATAACAGTTTCCTATTATTGGATTATTCGTCCTATTTGTTTTAACCAAATTCTAATCAGAATTTAGGCCTGATTAATTCCATAATTCAAAACCCCTTCCTCTTACTGTTTATTAAATCTTAATTATTAAACCAAGTGAATCCCTTTATCTCTCTCAGCTTTTTTCCCAATCAGTATAATCCAACTGAAATCAATACCCTTTTTGTCCTAGTTATAGGCGTATGTTTTCTCATATCTAAACCATTTATATCCCCTTAAACCGGTATTGTGTCTCTCTACAAGGTAATTTTTTTCTTCAATCCCATCAGAATGTCTAGCTGCTTATCAGCTGGGATGAAGTATTATTTTGTTTTTGCTGGTGGGTACTTATCAAGTGCAGGCATTCTCTGTTGTTGTGTACTATGCCTGGTATGTAGCTTTGAAGGTTCATGGTGGTTTATATGTCAGATGTTTTTGGATTTCAGTTTATCCTACTTCCGTTTGTTTTTTATCTGGAATGATTCATGTTTTAAGTCCAGATCTGCAATTCTTGAGAGATGTTTATTATGATGAAGTTATGGGACCTTGAGAGATATTTATCATTTGATTTGGAGTTATCTACAGAAGCTTTTGATATGATTTTTTCATATCCTTTACCCGGAATAGACCCTGATAAATCAACCTTGAAGATTAAACTCGAATGGAAGAAATAACTTCTTTCACGCATTAAAGGTGGAATATTTAGACAGTCTGCAATATCTGCATCAACTCCTTGTTTCTATATGGACCTCACAAAGCCAGCTAGCAACCCTAAAATCTAAAGTTGGCATCAAAAGAGCAATCAACTTATCATCCCCTTGCGGAAACCAGGAAATGATTACGTTATCATCACAAGAGAAAGCAACAACCCTAATTGGATGCTAATGGGTCGGCGAAATATCCTCCTTTTTACATAGCCTCTCAACATCGTAGTATAATTGCAGTTGATAATTTAGTTAGTATTATTGTAGTAGTTTGTTGTGTCGAAAAATTTGCTTTTACTTTGTATATTTAGAAGTTTGTTGCATTTTAGCTATCTATAGTTGTAAACTTAATTAGATCTTCCTAATTAAGTATTATATCTCTTAGTTCTGGTCTGGTCTAGATCCGGATAGTCATAATAAATGGAGCAGTTAATTAGGTAGTCTGGTTGCAGTAGTTTATTTAGACCATTGTTTCGTCTTCTCTCATCCATCAATAGGTTGTAATAGCATTATTAGTTTTAGCACTTTTGAAGTTATGGATCAAGCCGAAAAACAACAGAGCATAGATATATACTATTCGGGCAGCTAATCACAGCATCAAGATACCAAGACATGACTGGAAATTCCCATCAATTGTATCGCTCAACTCTACCTTCATCCAAGTTCCTATGGACACTGTCATATTCATCAAAAATATAGCTTTTTTTGTGGAAAGCATTGACCGAGGGCAAGTAAATTAATAATCCAACTAACTACTCCTGAAATCAAAGACCAGGGTAAGTAAATTACACCCTAGAAGAAGAATCAATGGAGAAATAAAGACTAGTAACAAAGAGAGCTACTACTTAATCTAAACCAAGGATCCAGATATGGTTTGAATCTTAAACAAGCAGATTCAATTCGAAAACTGAAAGAAGACATAAAAAATAAAGCAAATACAAGAGATGAAGCAGTGAGCAGAGATGGGTTGAACTTCTCTTGCTCAGATCTGCTCCAAAAGAGCCGATCTGAGCAGGAGAAAACTCAAAGAGTCTAGGGTTTCGGTGTTTTTTTCAAAAGATATGGAGAAGCTGGAGAAAAAAATTTGTAATGCCTATTCCTATGCACATGACAAAAACTGATATTTGGCATATATGCACCCACTTTGGGTATGCCAAACTCATATGCCTATATGTCAGGAATAACATTTAGGCATAAACGATGGAGTTTCCAGCGAGCGATAGAGTTTCCATCGCTCGATGGTCATAATAACGCTCGATGGTCTTTAAAGCGCCAGCGCTAGTCAAGCTATCGCTCGCCTGTCTGATCATCGCTTATCAGATCTTAATCCAAACGACTACTATTTTTCCCCTCTATAAATACCTAATTTCAATCTCATTTCAACTCACAACAGAATTTCTAAATCTCACTAGAATTTCTTAATCTCTCAATCTTCTTCTTAAAATCTAAAAGAATCACACCTTCTCTACAATTATTTATTTCTTGTAATATGGATTCACAATCTCAAAGTCAAGGCAAAGGCAAAGCTAAAAAAAATCAAAGTCCGTGGTGCAAAATACAACATGATAGAGGATGAATGCATTTGTCGTAATTATGTTTTTTTTACCCAAGATTGTATCGATGGTGCACAACAACATGGTAACACCATGTAGGAAAATATATTTCGTAAATATGAAGATCAAACCATGTGAAAAGGAGAGGGTACCCAAATATACCTCAAGCTAAAACTTTTCCTTCCTATAAGTCCTTTCTCCGAAAGTAATTGTCTATGGACTGAGTCGAGACAATATAACTAATCGGTTCACACTTTGTTTGATAGTCTATGGATATGAGATCAGACAATACAACAAGGAAGTATGTTTACTTGATAAAAAGGTTCAGACTTAACCAAACACAATATGATTGCTTATCAAGTAAATAGGAATTAACGTTTGTGTAATTTACTTTAGTTCTAATAAAACAATTATAATGCGGAAAATAAAAGTAAATGACACAACAAGATTTTGTTAACGAGGAAACCGCAAATGCAGAAAAATCCCGGGACCTTGTCCATAATTGAATACTCTCAGGATTAAGCCGTTATACAAAATAAACCAACTTCGCATAGTTGAGACCAAGCAACTAAACCTATAGTTCACCTAGTTCCGTCTATATTCCCACGCCTCCAACTTATGAATAAGTCACGTACTTGGAACAATTCCTTTGGTTCGTATTCCAAACAGTAAAGGAATAACAAATCTGTTTGGTATCAACTCTCTTCAACCAAGTGATATGAGTTGGACAAAGGCTCTTCTGTTTATCTTAACATAAACTCCTTTGTCAGGTCCTTGGATCTATCTTATGTTCAATTACCAAAGTAATCGTAAGATTTTGCAATCAATACTTTTAATCACAAAGAATTGTATTGATACCGATCTACTGAAGTAATCAATATAATCTACCACAAGGATAAACCGTAGTTGGATCCGCTTTTTACCAAAACAAGTATTGTGCACACCAAAGATTTATAAACCCAAGTCAGAAATCTTCTATCTCTTCTCTGTCTTCAAATCTTCTTATATCTTCAATAAACACCTGCACACAACTACTTGAATCTCTTGTGATCAATCACACACAGAACGAAGTCTGTTAACAATGGATTATCACAAGATCGTATGTAGCACTAACAACAGTTTAAAGATCCATGTCGAAACTTCGAACTAGTTTGAGTGAAACTTATATCAAAAGAGAAGATTCTCAAGCATAAACAAACTAGGTGCAATCAAAGTTCAACCACCATTAGTCAATCAAATCAAATCGAAAACAAAAGATAAACCCCAATTATGTAGTTTCCCACCAACGGTACTAATAGAGCTTCTCAATCCCAAAGAAGACTTTAAACTGAGCGGTCGTAAGAGATTTCGCCTAATTAGGTTACTCTCCTCTCCGAATAGGCGGCTTCACCAGCAACAACACAACAAGAGGAAGTCTGTTGTTACAAAGGATTAGTTTACTAGAAATGCAAACTCAAAGTATTTATAGACAAGGAATTTTGGACACAAAGGAATTTCCAAAACCGAAAATATTCTCACGATATGCAATATAATTTCCAAATTTGGTTTTCATAATTCCTGGAAATGCTCTGTCCAAAATACTGACCGAAAATCTCCTTGGAAAATCTTTAACTAGTAAATGCACATTACTAATTCTTATTTTCCATATATAAAATTAAAAACCTTAATTAAAAGATTCTTGACATATTTAAGTTCGATCCTGGAATTTTCTTCCTTTTAGCTGTTAAGGAATATCTTTGAACAATAAAAGATACGCATTACTGCACGTGTTCAAAGTGTGTCGACATCCTTACTTTGTAAGTCCTCTTTCATACTTACACACTTGAAACCGATTTACCACACTTCCAAACAAGTTTAGAATTGGTTCATCTGACTTTCAAGAACTATGTGATTGATCAAGAACCAATCAATCACAAATCATGGGTTTAATGGTTCTACCAAAACAAGTTTCGGTTCTACCTCCATGTGAGTACTGTGCATAGTCACACTAGATATCCAAACTTTCGTTTACTAGGTACTAGGATCGGTTCCCCACATATATCTGTTATCTAACTTATATGTGTTGCACATGTCCATAGGATCAGTTCCCCTTTGCCTAAAAATGTGTTGCACATGTCCATAAGATCGGTTCCCCTTTCTGCTATAAACCTTGCTGCATCTCATACAAGGATCGATTCCCCTTTGTGATGTACTGCACCTCTTTATAGGATCAGTTCCCCTTTACCCAGATTCGGTTCAATAAATCAGAAACTCGATCATACCACAGGTGATTACTTAAGATCGGTTTCACTAATAAAAGTCATACCAATACATAAGTCAGGCCTCATGTTAATAGTTTTACCAAGAACACAAACAAGTCATGAGTTGTTATACTAATCACACATATTGGTCATTCATAAGACATGCAATGAAGAACAATCCCAATAATGCCTGGCGATTTCCTTTTCGATTCACAAAACAAGTTCGTGAACTTACTTCCTTAAAACACATGTAAAACATTGTTTCCTAGGATGAAATCCTCACCTCATACCCATACATAATCACAATAGCATTTAAACGATTATGTCGATGTCTTATCTACACAGTTTAATGGTTAAGCAATAAACCTCGTATTGTATTCCTTAATACTATGTCTATCTAAATTGTTCATGCTTCGCAGTTTTGTTTTCAATATGCATGAATTGAAAGATACGTTAGGGAATGAAACATCTCAAGTCAAATATCACTAACCTCAAGTGGAAGGATGATGTTGTGGTTGTAGCTCCTTACTTCTTCACTTCTTCAAGTCTTCGAAATACTTGTAATGTCTCATATCCTAATACTTTCAAGCAAACCTATACGAAGTTGACTCTAGTACATTTAATCAAGCGACTCTTAAATGAGTTTTGATTCATTAAAATATGACAACCAAACTTGACATACCAACGCTTGGTGGGTTCAACCGAGCTATGCTCTAACAATCTCCCCATTTGTCAATTTTAGTGACAGAACTCTTATATCATATGGATAAACAAATTACAAGAATTCATTACACATACGATTGATTCCAATTCAACAACACATAACCTGCATACATTCAATCCTTAAGAATGTCGCTGTTGACATTATAATAACAAAGATAATACTCCCCCTAAAGGTGAGATAGGTAGATTTTCAATCCGCACGTCTTTGTTATACCAATTCATATGATATGTTACCCCCCCCCCCCCTTTAGTCTGTGCCTTTCCTCTTTCGTTAGATAAACGTTTCAAGCACCAATGTCCTCTTCCCTAGTGACACCAATCAATATAAAATCGATACCAGTATCACTTGTTTACTCCATATATTTCTTCCCTTTTTTGTCAAAAAATAACAAAGAAACGAAAAAATAAAGGACAACAGTAAAAGGATCTTACAAATCTAAAAATAGACTTGTAACCTGTAGAGTCAAGCACGAGGGTTCCACACACCATTTTTGATAACCACAATCAAAACCGAATATACAAAGTAATTATGTTTTGATATGTTATCATTGGAAATAATTACCCGGAGCAATTTTCCCAAATAGTTTAGCAAATCAAAAATCAACTAATCACATTAATTCCTTTGCTAAACCGATTGTACAAATACAATCACTTCATTCGATAAGAACAAAATAAAGATAACTCTATTTTTTTCATCAGGTTCTAATTATCCATATAACTTAGGCCTTTAGGTTTTAAACAAGCCAAATACTAGGTTAGTTAACTAGCATTTCTTGTTAAGGCATTCAATTAGACTTGAATAACCGAAACCTCCACTTTGATAAGTCTAACTAAGATCATAATTAACTTAGTTTATCTTATCCGGAATCAAATTGGACTAAACAATTCATCCCGTAAACATTTTATTTTGTTAAGCCATAAATAATTCATACAAACCAAATAAATCAACTTGCATAATTATTCACCTCGGCCGGAATCAATTGAAACAACATATACATTAAAGCACCGCAATTGCATCGAAATTTTGTAAGCCTAAACAATTGATACCACACAATAAAGCAAGATAACAATAGTTTTTCTTAACCGGAACCAATTGAATCACACACGCATCCATACACACATAATGGAATAAAACATCAATTGTACCGAAATTTTTTTAAGCAAAAGCAAAAAGATATATGCAATAAAAGGGTTATTTGGTTTTTGGTACTCAGGTTTTGGTCTAACATTTGTCCAGCCTTTGTGTGTGGTCTAAATACCAACGTTGACCTGTGTTGACTCAGTTATATGGTGACGTGGATAAAGTTTGACTTGGTTTATTTTTTTTACACCCCATAAATTATTAAGTATTCACCATCAGGGGCCCAAAAAAATTTAACTCCCCATTTTCTTCTCTTCTTCTCCATGTGTACTGCTGCTGCCCCAAATAAGATTGTTACCGAAATTTTGTCTTTTCTTTTTCATTATGTTTGCATTGATGGTTGTTCAGAATTACAACGAGGGAAGATATTTGTTGTGAGAAGAGGTTGATAGGGGAAGATCTGTGTTGAATGATTCAAGAACGTGACAAATTAGGGTTTCTGAGTTCAAAGTGTAGATGTTTGAATCGAGAAGAAATTAAGGTTTATATGTGTATTATGTGTTTAAATTGAAGATGGGTTTTTGTTGGATTGAATATTGAGACATGAGTTGGTTATATTCTTGAGTTGCATAGAAGAAATAGACGCGATGCTTCCTAAGATTGAGGAGATGGTGTCTGAGATCGAGAAAATGATGCTGCTGGTAAAGATTATATTAAAGAGGGGTTATGAAATTATGAGAGGATTCTTATACTGGTGAAGAATGACTCAATGACAGAGGAGAAGATTGAGATTGATGGGTTTTGTAGTTAGAATCCGAGAATGGGTTTTGGATAAAACTTGAATTGGTTTGGATTTTGGGAAATTTTTAGAATTTCTTGAGCTGAGAGTGAGTATGTCTGATGTTGTTAGCCAAGGGTTTGAGTTGAATATGTGTTGGTGAACTGTTGCTGCTTGATTGCAGTCGATGGAGTTGAGGGCCTGAATTAGAGAGAAGAACATGTAAGGAATTGATAATAGAAGCTGCAACAATGGATGAATGGGCCTGTAATAAATTTGTATTAA
This sequence comes from Papaver somniferum, assembly GCF_003573695.1. NCBI lineage: Eukaryota > Viridiplantae > Streptophyta > Magnoliopsida > Ranunculales > Papaveraceae > Papaver > Papaver somniferum. Next base: position 54,668,133 of record NC_039363.1, read on the forward strand.
CTGCAGTTGACAGTGGCATATTGAAGGTGGTGGTGACACTGTAGTGGTTTAGAAGATGAAATCAATAAGATGATATTGTGTGTGTTGGTGGTCATTGTGTAGTTGTTGTGTTACATGAAAGAATAAGGTTTTGATGTTTTGAGCTTCTATTGTTACTGGAAATTGCAAGAGATAGCTAGGAAGTGTGCTGGTGAAGCAATAAACGAGCACGAGATGGATTTCACTATCGAATCATAACTGTCCGATTTGTAGATCTTCGGTCAAGATAATGAGTTGTAGATGCTCTTATCTTCATCTTGAAGCTTCAGGTTGAGATTGGGAGTGTGAGTCCTACTACAAGTATCGATGAGAGTTCCTCTACTAGTGATGTACAAAATTTTTCCGAGTATTGGTTTCAACAAATTGATGCTGAGATTTTCGTGGAATTGGAAAGGAGTAACGAGAATCGAGTTGAATCTGACGAGGTTTCAGTTTCCGTTGTTGGCGGTGGTGATGCGACGAAGGAGATTGTGATTGAGAATCCAGCTGAATCTGATAAGGTTTCTGTTCTTGGAGGTGGTGGTGATGAGGCGACTGAGTTCTTACGAGAACATAAGGCAGCAGCAGCAGACACGGAGAATCAGAAGAGAAGAAAGGGGGAGTTATAATTTTTTTGGGCCCCTGGTAGTAAATACTTAATAATTTATGGGGAGCATAAAAAATAAACCAAGTCAAATTTTAAAAACTTCACCATATAACTGAGTCAACGCAGGTGAACGTTGGTCTTTAGACCAAATGCAAAGGATGGAAAAATGTTAGACCAAACCCAGGTTTTGGTCAAAAACGGATTACCAAAAACCAAATAACCCGCAATAAAATCAGGCTTTTCTTAAACAGGAAAACAATTAACTAACAAGATTGTTACCTCAATTTCGCATCCACTTCTCCAATATGTTTTCATCTTCTTCTTCCAGGGAGAATTGGTATCGAAATATCATTATGTTGTCATCCTTATGCAAAACAAAAGAATAACAACAACCAGCCGTTATCAGAGAAAGGTTGAAACCGGTTTTGAACTATTGCAAGTAAAAGTTGAAAACCTGCGAAACACATATGCTTTTATGCTAAACCAAAACCGATTCAACATATTGTGACTTTTTCACATATTGTTTCTATCAGAACCCCTCATGATCCTTTGATAAAGCCTACCAACATGGGGTAGAACTTAATCCAGCTAAATCAAAAAGTCACCCAAACCATAAGGGTTCGCAAAATAGAGATCAAGTACCAAGGTAATAAAACCAAAATCAAACATCTCATAAACATACATAACAATAAATAAAGCATTCAAAGCACACACTATGTAAATCAAAAACTATCACAAGAAAAATTACAAATCAAATAACTTTATTCATAATAGTTTTATTCATAATAGACTTAATACAACCATTGAAAGAAATCAAAAATTGATGTTTATTTTCCTTGAACAAGAGTTTAAACTTATTCATCCTTGTTATCCTCTGTTTCCATGATTTCGTCAAGGTTTTCTTCAAACATTTCAAGATTGATAGAGTGAAAACTAATCATTTGAAGATCACGAAAGTCTCTATAAGATGCCCAGCAAACAGCATGAAAAATAATTTCCTTTCGGGCAACAGAAGATAATTCCTTCAGGAGTTCCTTTCTTCCTATCAGCTCAAGAACTCATTCACATAGGCTTGTAGCCCTTGCCTCAATAAGAGATGGCATGATCTGATATGAGCACAAATCAGAACATATTTCTAATCTTCATTTATTAGAGGAATCCAAAACACTTTCCACTTCCTGGATACAATATTTTCCCACAAATTCGCTGTATGATCTCTTATTTTCAGTGAAAAGGATTACATGAATCTTTCTAGTCAAAAGATCAGGAAATCTACAGGAGTATATCAAATCTGATATAGAATTCTTTAGATTTTTCATTATTGACAAACATGAAAAATTCGAATAAGAATTCGGTTCTTATAAGGTTTTAACCACTTATAAAAAGATACCTTTTATACAGAGAATTTTCGGTAATCTTTCTTAAAAGGAAATAACTGGAATTTCCCATTTTAAACAAATTTCTAAACAAGAGTGCTTGGGAACAAAGAAATTTGTTCTTATGTAACAGTGCATTATTTTCGACTGTTCTTCCTGTTCCACATCTTTAAATATGATATGTCATCATAATTGAAGAATGGTTCAGAGTTTGTTCCTTTAACAGAATGAGAGACAAACCTTGCCCGTTTAAAATCATTTTTCTTATGCTCATTTTTAAATGATTTTGGTATATACTGGGTAGACCAGCAATCAGCATAACGGTCCTTTACTCTGTTGTTTAAGAGTCGAGGAATAAGGTTTTTTTTTTCTCAACTCTCTTGGAACAAAACGGAGAGCATTTTGCATTTTATGAATCTTGCACATCTTCTGAACATGTTTTTTACTACCGCAAGAATAACAACATTTGGTATTACAAGGGTTATAATGTTGCATGTTACCTGTTTGTGCAGGACCGTTGAAAACTCCTTTGTTTTTCTCTACTCTTCGTGGCTTCGATTTCTTCCTTTATTGATGAGCTTCCTTCTTCTAGTTTGAATGAATATCACTAGTTTGATTGTCCCCACTAGTTTCTCTACTGCTACGTTGAGCATTTTCTTTTAGGAAATCTTCTGGTTGAGTATACACAGGTTTGACAAGCTTTATTTCACTGTTAGGAACTGCAGTACTACTACCTTCATATCCTAACCCACTTGTGTCACCATAACTTCTTCCCGCTTCCAACAAGGAAGATAGATTGGTTGAGCTTTCATTAAGTTTTCGGAGCACAAAGATTTCCTCTTTTAATGCAATGTTTTCATTACGAGTAGAGTTAAGAGTTTCCTCTAAATTTTTTATGTTGAAAAGAAAACCTTTTTCTTTTTCCTTGAAGCACTCTTGTTGAGAGTTCAATTTTTCTTTAGAGTATAAGCTCTTTTTCGAGAAGACAAATTTTTTCTCGAAAATTTTCAAGATCTTTTTCACAGGTTTCTACATGATGACGTTCGATATTCATCCTTTTTTCGTAGTCACAAACTTGTTATGTGATTTCTTGTTTTAGCAATTTATGCTCTTCATCAAGATTTCAAACTTTAGCGTTAAATCTCGTTCTCTTTCAAGTGTTGAAAGAAGTTCATTGGAGCATAAAAGAAATTGTTTACTCAATTCCTTTAGTTCAGAAGTTTTCACACTTGATCTCTCATTAGAAATTTCAAGAATATAACTCAAAAATGTCTCATTAGAGATTTCATCGATTGAACAATCTGAAGTTGAAGAACAATCTCCTTTTGAGCACATATCTTGTGATATGTTAATTGAGCTTTTCTTTAGTTTTCGTTCTCGCTTAACTTTGCTTTGGCCCGTATCTTATAAGTTGGATCGCACCAAACACAGATTGTTAGATCTTTTCGTGTTTGCCTGCTCTGATACCAATTGAAAAGGCGAGGGTACCCAAATATACCTCAAGCTAAAACTTTTCCTTCCTATAAGTCCTTTCTCCGAAAGTGATTGTCTATGGACTGAGTCGAGAAAATATAACTAATCGGTTCACACTTCGTATGATCATCTATGGATAAGAGATCGAGACAATACAACAACGAAGTATGTTTACTTGATAAAAAGGTCCGGACTTAACCAAACACAATAGGGTTGCTTATCAAGTAAATAGGAATTAACGTTTGTGTAATTTACTTTAATTATAATAAAACAATTATAATACGGAAAATAAAAGTAAATGACACAGCAAGATTTTGTTAACGAGGAAATCGCAAATGCATAAAACCCCCGGGACCTTGTCCATAATTGAATACTCTCAGGATTAAGCCGCTATACAAAATAAGCCAACTTCGTATAGTTGAGACCAAGCAACTAAACCTATAGTTCACCTAGTTCCATATGTATTCCCACGCCTCCAACTTATGAATAAGTCACGTACTTGGAACAATTCCTTTGGTTCGTATTCCAAACAGTAAAGGAATAACAAATCTGTTTGGTATAAACTCTCTTCACCATATAATTCTTCTCCTTCAACACCAAATTCTTCATCATTTTCACCAAGTCAATCAAATTCTTCACCAAATACTACAAGAAACCCAAATGGTAACTTAATTTTTAATAATTATGATGATGGTAAGAAAAAACTGTCAGGGAGGAACAATGCAAGACTAGCTAGAAAATTATCTCAAGAAGGAGGCAGTTCCGGTGGATTTAACATGGCAGAGTTTATGGAACATCAAAAGACGTCGAGAAGAAAAGAACAATTGATAGGAAATTTCAAAACAGGGAGAGTAAAAGAAGTCGTCTTTCTCAAGAAAAAATTGGGTTTGACTATGGTAAGCATAACATTCTTCAAGCTAACACTTCAATTATGAACGCCCAGCAAAAACATGTGTGGTAAATTAAATTTGACAGAATTCAAGCACAAATTGAACAACAAGTTGGATTTACTAACAACAATGGTGATGATGATGAGGATGAAACTAATGATGAGTTTGATGTAGTAGTTCCTCTATATGATTGATGTATTAAATTATGTTTTAATTTGAAGTATTGCATTTTAATTTGATATGTTGTTGTTGCATTCTACTTAATATCAGTTTGAAATGAAAAGTTGATTAATTTGAAATGTTGTTGCTCATTAACTTAAATAAGTCTATTGCTCATTAACTTAAATAAAAATACATAACTTAAATAAAAATACATAACTCATTGTCTTTCATGCTCTGCCCAAAGATTCAATCTCAAATATTCTCTTAAACTGTAATACAAATTTCGGTTCTGAATGTAATTAGTCATTTGAGCATAATTCCTTGCAGGGACACCTCTTTCTGGTTGAATATCCGACCTCAAATCTTCATCTTCATAGTTAGTCCACTCCGAATCACGACAGGTTTCCTGAATTACCATGTTATGAAGGATTATGCAAGTGAGCATAGTCTTATGCATTTCATGAGGACTCAACCCACGATATGGGCCACAAATGATAGCGAACTTCCTCTCCAAAATTCCAAAAGCGCGTTCCACATCCTTCATCGCTGCCATTTGGGCATCGTTAAAATGCCGGTATGAACGGCCCAATGCACCGACAGGAGGCTGACGGTAGCATTGAACCAAGGTGGACCATTTTGGATAGATACCATCTGCAATATAATAGCCATGAGTGTACTAGTGGCCGTTGATCATGAAACAAAGGCGACTTTTACAAAACATTGATATCATTTTGTGAACCCGGAAGACCAAAAAAAACGTGCCATAACCAACAATCATAAGAAGCATCAACTTCAAGGATAACTGTTGGTTTTGGATAATGACCCTTATATTGACCGACCCAAAAAACATGGCATCCTTTCCATACCCAATGCATACAATCGAGATTACCTAGCATTCCTGGGAATCCCCTTTCCTCATTCTCTCTCAATATTTATCTAACATCTTCCTCGGTTGGTTTTCGTAAATATGTTGGACCAAAATGATTAATTATTACTTCACAAAACAATGAAAGGTAAGTGAATGAAGTTGTTTTACCCATACGAAGGTACTCATCGTTCGCATCCGCTGGAGTGCCATAACCTAGAATCCTTGAAGTCGAAGTAACTTTTTGTTCAGGACTATGACCTCTAATATTGAGTGCATCAAACTGATAATTAAATTGAGGTTCTACTCCACAAAGCTCTTCAATAATCTTTATCACCAGATGACGAGGCATACAGAATCAACCTTGAAATTTTTGATCAGAGTACACACAATTGGAAAGAAAATAATCATGCATCAGCTTTTGATGGTAAAATTCCCTCCCTCGATATGTATACCTTCTTGAGAATACTTCTTGTGGCTCTGGAACTCTAGGTATTTGGTCTGTATGTACAAGCATCAAAGTGTCGATTAGTTTATTATCTTCAGCTTCCTCATCATCAAGTTCTTGCAACCTCCTTCGATGCATTTCTTGTTGTAATCTAAACCGATTCATAAAAACATTCCTCTCCCCATTGGATCTCGCAATTGATGATTATGAAATTTAAATGAGAGTAGAGATAGAGAAATTGGTAAAATATAGGTTGAAGTAGGTGTGAGTAGAGAAATTGGTGAAATATAAGCTGAAGTAGGTGTGAGTAACTTGGAGAAATACGAGGGCGTACATATAGGAACCAGTAGGGGGAAATAGCCGTTGCAAAATATCTAGTGGACGATAAAATAATCATAATATCGTCAGCGATACTATTTACATTGCTCGATGTAATGTACAACGCCAACGATATTCACAATAACGCTCGCTAGAAAGTCGGTCGCTCTGTAATTTTCCTATAGTGGCGCAATTAGTTTGTCATGTCATCTGATATGCCAAACACCTCTTTTTTACGAATAGGCTACCTCTTTTTTTTCGAGAGATATGGTTTGAATCCACGTGGCTAGTTAAAAGTTAAAAGAAAGCAAAGATTTCCTGGTTGACTAGTTTCGTTGCGTGAGTCATCTAACATCCAGACTACCCGATCCAACAAGATCTGCTTCCATTAATTAGAAAAGAGAAGAAAAAGACTACTTATAAAACCTAATTCCCAAATCCAATTATCCAATAACAAGAAATTCCGATCTTTCTCAATTACAAACTAACAAAGTTTTGATCAGATTTTGAATCAATGGATACATCTAACAATCGCAAAGAAGATGTCTCCCCTGCCACAGCAGTTCTATTAGGAGCTCTGGCTCCTGGTGTGAATGTTCGTATTGTCTACTCTTAGGCTTTTCAATTTTCTTTATTCTGTTGATTTCAACTTAAAATTTGTTTAATTTCCAGGCTCCAACATGGTTTGTACTGAAGATGTCGTTCTTGACACTGGGTATCAGCTTTGCTGTAATACTGGGACTAGCTTTTACTTCTAGTGACATAACCATGATCATCCACGTAACTCTACTTGTTTTGATCACCGGGACGTTGTTTTTCCTCCTCAGCAGGTATTGCCCTCGCTCGTCTCTGACTTTATTGTGTGTTGTCTAACAATCGCTGAAATTTCGGCGATAAAAACTAAAAATTACTGAAATTTGAAGCTTTTTTTTATTATGTGTTCCCGATGAAATGCATTATCTGTGTTTTCTGAATTGTTGATCATCTATATCTTGTACCACATGGGTTCAATCTAAAAAAATGAATAAGGCTCATTTTGGTTAGTTTTATAAACTACGGATAAGCATTGAATAACCCATTAGAGTATCCGAGTATGACATCAATTCAGAACGGAATATGTATTGTTAATCAGTAATGTCTGATAATATAGAGAAGGGAGAAAGGCCAATTATTTGATCCCCATTATGAGTTGAAGTAAAAGTGTGCTCTTCTTTTCTTGTGGATGTCACATTTTCTAAGCACTGATACCAGATTTTTAACTTATCCTGAAACTTTCATATTGCTTTGGCTACTTCTGCCTAGTGCCCTTTACTGATTCCTTTCTGAAGTGCATAAAACAAGTAGGAGTTTCTCAACTATCATTAATTTTTGTTTTGGCCAATGTTGCTGTTAGCCCATCGTGATTAATGTTATTAGTTTTTCTAAGAAGTATAGCCCCTGCAGACAAGAATTTTCCAGCATAAACCATAATGTAGTATGCAATCAAGTGTTGATTTTTTGTGCTTCTCACCTGGTGTTGGTCTAACTACCTAATCACCACTCATATAGTGGTTTTACTAATTACCATGCTTTAGACACATTTGGACACATCTCATAGCTTGTGATTTGAAACCTTGGAACTATGTTAGATTGAAACCTTGTGATTTGTGATGTTCATTTTTCCTTTCTATTCTTTTTCTGTAAGCAATTCATAAGAGAAGAAACCAAGACTGTTTTTTTCATGATAGTTGTTGGTTTGATGTTTGCCTTTTCACAATACATGTTAATTACTATGATTCCGTGAAAACCTTTTCCCAAACACAAAATATTATTTGATCTCTGTAAAAATACCTTTTTCAGTTCACACTGTTGAACCATGTGAAGGAAACCACTAACAATGAGAATGGATAATGAAAAGCATCTCATAAGAATAGTAAAGACACAGTCTAAAAGATTCAGCTGTGTAGAGTGCTCATTTAACTGTTTTGCTCTACTTTCTGCAGTTTTCTTGCAGAAACAGGTCTGGTTTCAGTGGAACAACAAATGCAGGACATAGGTTTGGCACCAAAAGATGAAGTAGAACCAAAGAAGAAGATGTAGAAGCACAGTTATTAGTAAATAGGATTTCAAAGTAGTGGCTTGAATGAGTTTATAGTTTCTGAAAAACTCGGCAGGCCAATTTTGTACCAAATTAGGTTGGGAGTTCACTTACATTTTGCCTCTGCATGCTTAGAAAGAAAAAAATACGCAATTACTACAAAAAAAGGGAGAAAAGTAGCTCAGAAGTAGTTGAATTGAGGTTGTTCATGCTCATTGTTTCACAATGTGTCTCTCATTGGACAGACTTCATTTCATCAATCTCCCTTCGACTCTTTTTCTTGATCCTTTGCCTCTTTCACTTGATCCTTTGCCTCTTTCACTTGATCCTTCGCCTCTTTCTCTTGATCTTTCACCTTCGGCTTGCCTTTCTGCTGCTTCATGAAACAAAAACACGCACAGCACGGACATTGAAACAAGAACTTCATTTTTTCTGCTTTGTTTTATGGGGTTTATCTCCAACCTTCCCAACTCAAGTATGTATAAGAGATAATTTGAGTCCTTTATTAAGTTGAAATTTTTGTTATTGGATTCTATTCCTATCGTTGTCATAAAGGAAATGCTATTCCTTCCAGCTCTTGAATGAAACATGGTGGGGTTGGCTCTTGTATGCTTTTCTTTGTAGGTCATCTTGGCCACTAGCTTCAAAACAAAATGAAGTTAAAAAGGAAAAAAGATACCCTGTTATTTTACAGTATAAATTATTCCTGGGATGGAAAGTAATAATGTAATGGTGTAAATTTGGGTTGTTTTCGTCCATGGTTGCTAGCTAAGCGCTGGATAATCTGAATACTCGAGGGAAAAAGATAAGAATTTTTATACTTCGTTTTTCTTCTCAAGGATTAGCGTCTTATCAAGGACATGATAATGGTAATTCACGTGGCCACTAAAAGAATTTTTTTTCGCTTTGGCTCTTTTCCTTAATAATTTGGGAAATTGAGGTTGTTTGTCAAACCAGTAGGAGACTTTCTACCTCTAATTATCACAGATGTTGCATTATTTTTGTGAAACTTGATCATCTTGAAACGACACCACTACTGGAGTGGGGCAGGCTGCCTCACTCGTCTGATTATCGATATGGATGCTCGGTTCTCTTTGTAGTTCGTACATAATCAGAGAATACGCAGTTCTATCCCAATTGAAATGATGTCGGTGGACGAATTTAAGTTGAGTAAATATTAAACCTGTTCTCATGCAATCATCAATTTTACCGTTGCAATCTATTGGAAGAGTGTCGTTAGACAGCATGGAAGTGGACACTAAATGCAACCGAGTGGATGTGCACCTTCAAATTTGTTATTGCGGTATAGTATGGTTTTCAAATCGTAGGTTATGGTGATCTGCATTTTTTAATTTCATTAACATCAACATAAAGAACCAAATGGGATTACAGTTGACCAGGCGTTGGGCTCCCAACCTACAGGTTGAAAATTAGGTGCATGCCAAAAAAAAAGTATTTTTATTGTCAGGCTCATAATTAATTTTAGATTCCGCGACACCCAAAATTATCCAAAATTATTAAGAATCAATACATAACTCGTCATGCATACTATTTTTCAGGCATAACTCGTTATGCAGTTTAATTTTTTAGGGGTATAATTGGCAACGCAATTTGGATATAACATATCTAAAAATCCGCGCCTTGTAATTTTACAAATTTTATATCGTTGAAAAACTTTTTAAGAGAGCTACACAACGAGTACAAACAACAATATCAAATTTTTGTTTTTCACGAAAAAATCAGAGGTGATCATCATTTTAGGGAAAATTTTCGAAAACTGACTACATATTCGTTATGCAACCTCCAAAAAACACAATATGCATACACCACAAAAGTTGCATAACACGTTATGCAACTATATTTTTGTTCATGCATCTATTATTTTGGTTTATGCAGCCACTAAAACGTTGTATATGTCTGAATCCAACAGAAACAACAGAAGCATAACGAATTATGCAACCATTTTCTCAACTGAATAACAAGTTATGTAGCCATTGTTTTGGTTGATTTTAGTGCATACAAATAAAATTGATGTATAATGCATTATGCAGCCATATTTTTGGATGCATAATATGTTATGCATCCATTTTCATGACTGCATAACAGATTATGCATATGTTATTGTAGGTGCATAACAAGTTATGCAGCCTTTGTTTTATTAATTTCAATAGTAACAAAAAAGTTGCTGCATAAACGTGTTATGCAACCATTTTTTGTACTGCGTAACAAGTTATGCAACCATTTTTTGGACTGCGTAACAAGTTATGCATTAACTTTTGTAGATGCATAACATGTTATGCATCCATTTTCATAGCTGAATTACATGTTATACAGACATTTTCTCGACTGCATGATAGGTTATGCAGTCATAACATCATCATCATCTTCTTTCTTGTTTCAATATCTCCCATACAAACCAAACAACATAAACACCCTTCCCATTTTTCTACAACCAACAACATTTTCACCTGCTTGTAGTCTGAATTCCATACAAACTTAATTTGAACCCGAGTACAAAAATTCCTGAATTTGGATGATGACAAACTAAATTCAAACCATCTCATACTCTGAATCATCTCTTTAACCTACATCAGTTCCATAAAAACCCAAATCTTATGAAACCCTAATTTCAATTACAAACTCAGGTCTTACGAAACCCTGATTTCTAATCTCAATTTTCAGAAACAAATCTCTTATATTGTCCACGACTTCAATCATTATCACCCATTTACTCGATCATCATCTTCTCGATCTCCACCGCTGATTTCACCAGTGAATCTCTCTGCATAATGATTTTTGATCGAAATCGGTTTAATGATTGATCGAACAAAAACCTCCTAGATTAAAAGAGAGAGGACGAAGAATAAAAGAAGTCATGAAAGAAAAACGAGGAAGAATAAGCGAAGAAACAATTTTAGAAATTCTGGGTGTGGGAGAAATTTTCACCGAGGGAATGGGTGCGCCTGAAGTTTTTTGTCAGTGGGTTTCACAGTGGAGAAAATCTGAAGAATGGGTGTGTCTGTAGTTTTCACTTGTGGGTTCAGTTCCCGCACTGGTCGTGTCAAAATAAATAAATAAAAATAACATAAAATACAAAACATAAAACTGTCACGGTGATCTTCATAGAATATGGGTAAATGGGTAAATATTATCCGGGTATTCATGGATGGTATTTCTAACTTTCTCTCAGACCACTATAAAAAAAATGGTCACATAATTCATTTATTCAAATCTCGTCTTGTGAAGAACAGAGTTGGGATTTTAACCTCTGCAGGCACTTGAAGTATGAACAATGCTTTTAATGCAATTGATACCGAGGATGACAATCGCATTTGTCAACCACGTATAAGATCTTTCTCGCTTTCCTCTAAAGCATCCACAGTCATCGTCAAAGAACCCTAGAAAAATTGGAAGCGCAACGTAGTTGTGTAGATAAAGTGAAAATGAGAAAGGCTAAAAAGGGCAGCCAAAACTGGCGACCAAATTTGGTTTTTGCTAATTTTAATGGGCTATAGCTCATAACTCTTCCTCAAGTTGCACGCAGTTTTAGATTGCGTTTCAATTCAAGTGCATTTATAATGTTTTTCTTTTCGTCTTTCTCTTCAAAGAAATTTTTATTGAGCTAAGTACATCATACATAATAGAGTTTAATAGGAAAAATGGTGTTCCCATTTTCAACTATTACACACACCCTCTTTACGAGTATGTTTAGCTAATTTATCTGCAGATTAATTGGCAAGCATGTTTATGTGCTTACAAGAGCAATAATCAAAATAATGTCTTCAACAATTCCACGTAGATCCCATGGAATATCAGATGCAACTCTTTGGATAGCCGGTATAAGGCTTTGATAATCCAATTTAATGATGATGTTCTTGAGTCCTAACTGCAATGCCCACTGCATCCCCTCAAAAACAGCTAAACTCTCCAGATGATCTGCACCCAATACTTCATTGAAGATAACACACATTGAAGATACATGTATACCTGCATAATTTTTTAAAATTAGTCCATATTCTCCAGTTTCTTTCACAATAAGATGCATCAGTGTTTAGTTTAATATGATCACTTTCTGGGGGTGGTAGGGCATTTAAGGACCACACTACTCTAACAATATTGGTGGTGGTGTTTTGGACATAAACCACGTTTAGAAGGAATCTTTCAATAGCTTGCACTGTTTGATGTGGAGTTAGAGATTTATTGTTGGAGGCCAAACAACATCTCTCCTTCCATAAGAACCAGCTGAAAAGGCGAGGGTACCAAATATACCTCAAGCTAAAAAATTTCCTACCTATAAGTCCTTTCTCCGAAAGTGATTGTCTATGGACTGAGTCGAGACAGTACAACTAATCGGTTCACACTTCGTGTGATCGTCTATGGATACGAGATCGAGATAATACAACAACGAATTATGTTACTTGATAAAAAGGTTCAGACTTAACCAAGCACAATAGGATTCACTTATCAAGTAAATAGGAATTAACATTTGTGTAGTTTACTTTAATTCTAATAAAACAATTATAACGCGGAAATATAAAGTAAATGACACACCAAGATTTTGTTAACGAGGAAATCGAAAATGCAGAAAACCCCCGGGACCTTGTCCAGAATTGAATACTCTCAGGATTAAGCTGCTATACAAAATTACACCAACTTCGTATAGTTGAGACCAAGCAACTAAAACTATAGTTCACCTAGTTCCGTCTGTATTCCCACGCCTCCAACTTATAAATAAGTCACGTACTTGGATCAATTCCTTTGGTTCGTATTCCAAACATTAAAGGAACAACAAATCTGTTTGGTATCAACTCTCTTCAACCAAGTGATATGAGTTGGACAAAGGCTCTTCTGTTTATCTTAACATATACTCCTTCGTCAGGTCCTTAGATCTATCTTATGTTCAATCAACAAAGTAATCGTTTAAGATTAAGCTAACAACACTCTTAATCCAAAGAATTGTGTTGATGCCGGTCTACTCAATTAATAATCCAATCTACCACAAGGATAAACCGATTATTAATTGAATCCTCTTTTACCGAAACAAGTATCGTGCACACCAAAGATTATGAACCCACAAATCAGAAATCTTCAATATCTTCTTCGTCTTCAAATCTTCTTAGATCTTCAATATAAACCTGCACACAATCACTTGAATCTCTTGTGATCAATGACGCACAGAACGGAGTTTGTTAACAATGTATTATCACAAGATCGTATTTAGAACTAGCAACAGTCTAAAAATCCCTGTCGAAACTCTAAACTAGTTTAAGTGAATCTTATATCAGAAGAGAAGATTCTCAAGCATAAACAAACTAAGTGCAATCAGATTTCAACCACCGTTAGTCAATCAAATCAATCTAAAACAAAAGATAAACCGCAATTATCTAGTTTCCCACCAATGGTACACGCTAGAGCTTCTCAATCCCAAAGAAGACTTTAAATTGAGCGGCCGTAAGAGATTTCGCCTAATTAGGTTACTCTCCTCTCCGAATAGGCTGCTACACCATAACAACAACAAAAAGGAATTCTGTTGTTACGAAGGATTAGTTTGCTAGAAAGGCAAACTTCAAGTATTTATAGACAAGGAAGTTTGGACACCAAGGAATTTCCAAAACCGAAAATATTCTCAAGATATTCATTAGACCACAAATTCGGTTTCCATAATTCCTGGAAATTCTTTGTCCAAAAATAATGATCGAAATCTCTCGGAAAATCTAATTAGTAAATGCACATTACTAATTCTTATATTTCCCTACAAAATAAAATTAATAACCTTAATTAAAATATTCTTAACTTGCTTATGTTTCGATCCTGGGATTCTCTTCCTTTAGCTATTAAGGAATAACTTTGAACAATTAAAGAAATAAACATTCACAACACATGTTCAAAGTATGTCAACATCCTTACTTTGTAAGTTCTCTTTCACACTTATAACCTTGAAACCGATTTGCCACACTTCCAAACAAGTTTAGAATTGGTTCATCTGACTTTAAAGAACTATGCGATTGATCAAACAAACATCCAATCACAATCATGGGTTTAACGGTTCTACCAAAACAAGTTCCGGTTCTACCTTCATTGTGAGTAATGTGCATAGCCACACTATCTTTCCAAAATTCGGTTGACTAGGTACTAGGATCGATTCCCCACATATATATGGTATCTAACTTATATCTGTTGCACATGTCCATAGGATCGGTTCCCCTTTTCCTAAAAACGTGTTTCACATGTTCATAGGATCGGCTCCCATTTCTGCTATAAACCTTGCTGCACCCCATACAAGGATCAGTTCCCCTTTGTGACGTACTGCACCTCTTACTAGGATCTATTCCCCTTTCCCATATTTGGTCAGACATAAAATTACAAACCCGATCATACCATCTCAGGTGATTACTTAAGATCGGTTTCACTAATAAAAGTCATACCAATACATAAGTCAGGCCTTTGTGAATAGTTCTACCAAGAACACAAACAAGTTATAAGCGGTTGTACTCAATCATACATATTGGTTTTTCATAATATAAGCAATGAATAACAAAACCAATAACACCTGGCAATTTCCTTTTCGGTTCACAAACAAGTTTATGAACTTACTTCCTTAGAACACATGTAAAACATTGTTCCCTAGGATGAAATCCTCACCTCATACCCATACATAATCACAATAGCATTCAAATGATTATGGTGATGTCTTGTCTACAAATTTTAATGGTTAAGCAATAAACCTCGTATTGTATTCCTTAATACTATGTCTATCTAGAGTTCAAATATGCTTCGAGTTTTGTTTTCAATATGCATGACTTGAAAGATACGTTAGGAACTGAAACAGTTCAAGTCAAATATCACTAATCTCAAGTGGAAGGATGATTGTTGTCGTTGTATCTCCTTGCTTCTTCACATCTTCAAGAATTCGCAATAATTGTAATGTCTCATATCCTAATACTTTCAAGCTAACCTATACGAAGTTGACTCTAGTACATAATCAAGCGACTCTTAACATGAGTTTTGATTCACTAAAATATGACAACCAAACTTGACATACCAACACTTGGTGGGTTCAATCAAGCTATGCTCTAACACTAACAGATAGGAACCATTGTAGAAATGATCAAGGTGTCAGCTACTGCAAACCATGAAGATATCCATGAAGCTTTCATCCTTCTATAAGTACTCCAATGAGTATCATCTAGTCTGTATCCAGTACAAAACCAAACTGCTAGATCATAAGGGCGTTCAGTCAAAATATGAAATGTTGTCTCAGTAGCATTCTTGCATCTGCCACTGAATAACATCCTCTTGTGATATTCTTCTGCTCAATCTTTCCTTAGATGGTAAAATGTATTTAACACATTTCCAGATGAACAATTTTACCCTAGGAATGTGTCCATGTTCCATATTTTCCTTTAAATGTTATTAGATGTAGGTTTATAAGCAGCTTGACCATTGTGATTCTTCATGTTGTAGAGAGCATAGTAAGTTGACTTAACCGTAAAATTACCATTCTTTGTAAGAGACCAGCATAACTTGTATTCACTGTGATGTGATATTATCATGCTTAGGATCTGTTGAGCAGTACTAGGATCAAAAAGATCATTAACCAACTCAACCTTCCAGCTAGTAGTATCTTCATCAATTAGCTCAAACACATGTGTGAAACAAAGTGGATTACTAGCTATGCTAGATGGAGAAATAGGAGAATCTTGTTGTTGAATCCACATATCTTTCCAAATGAGGATTTGTTTACCATTACCAACTGATCAACAACTAAATCTTTTGATGAAATCAAACTCGAAACTAACGCTCTTCCAAAACCAAATAGAGTCCGCCTTTATAAGGGCATGAAGATGATGATTTTTTTTTTTTGAATTATTTGGCTTTGAGAGAACGTACCAGTAACCTATCCTTTATAGAACAAAGTCTCTAATCAGCTTTTGTCGGTAACGCATGATTAAAACATCCCAAATCTCTAAAATTCAGACCCTCATTATTAACTGTCTTGCACATATCTGAGAATGAAGTAAGAAAAAGACATTTCTTATCTAATTTATTCTACCAGAACCTCAGTTGGATCGAATTCATCTTCTTTATGGTTTATTCTGGAAGCTTAAATGAGCTCATTTAGTTGATATGAATGGTGCTAAGAACGTTCCTCGCCATTATACTTCTACCAGCCTGTGATTGAGTAGTACTCTCCACTTCGATAATCTGCTTTCCATGTTACCAATAAGATTGTTGAAATAAACTTTCTTCTTTTTGTTTAGAAAAAAGAGGAATGGCTTGATACTTCTCAACTGGTTTTATTTTCTTTACTTGGAGAAACCTTGTAATGTCAGCAGCAGCAGACGTACTGAGGTTCTTACTGAAACTTATACTTGATTTTTGATAGTCCAACAATTGGCTTGAGCATGAAATGAAAGATTGCAGAATGCTTTGTAGACTTCTTATATTATCAAGATTTTCCTTAACAAAAATAAGACAATCGTCTGCGAGTAATAAGTGGATTATGGTGGGGCTCTTCTTGTTATCTTGATACCACTTATGTCTTTAGAAAATTCAGCTTCCACCATTTCTCTTGAAAATGCTTCCACTGCCACTATGAAGAGGTGCATGGAGATATGATCTCCTTGCCTTATACCTCTAGTGGGTTTAAATGGCTTGCAAGGAGATCCATTCAAAAGTATAGAGATTTCAGTGGTTGAAATACACTGAAAAAATAAATAAGAGAACACCATTCTTCTCCAAATCCCATGTGTTTCATTATTTCGATAATAAAATCTCATTCTAACATGTCGAAAGCCTTCGACATATCCAGTTTTAAATCTAGGTGGTTGTTTGCTTCCTTTTTCCTTTTCAGAGTGTGAATAATCTCATGATCTAGAGATATATTGTCTAAAATGAGTCGCTCGGGAACGTAAGCAGATTGAAGAGGAGAAAGTACCTTGTACAGCACAAGCTTCATTCTTCTAGTCGTACGTTTATATATATACTTATAAGAAGTATTACAAAGTGATAGCTAGTGAACTAGGTATTTTTACTTTAGGAACAAGCATTAACCTTGTTTGATTTAATCTCTTGCAGATATAACCACTTCTGGAAAAAATTGTGTACCATCTTCACCAAATCTTCTTTAACAATACCTCATTGGGATAGATAAAAACCTGGTGGAAATCCATCAGGTCCGGGTGCTTTCCATGGATCCATGATTTTCAATGTATCAAGAACTTCATCTTCAGTTGATATGGCGATGAGCATTTCATTGTATTTTGCAGAAATAACAGTTTGAACATGCTGGAGAAACTCTGCATCTTGTGTAGGTAGAGATGTGGTACTAACGCCCTGGAAGTGATATGTTAAAAGTTAAAATAAAGACTTCCTCTTTGTATACAAACTCCATTTTTTCACGTATAGCATCCATTCTGTTTCTTGACCTACGTATGTTAGCATTAGAGTAATGGAATTTAGTGTTGTAGTTGACATGTTTGAAGAATCTTTACTTGTTTTTCTGCATCCAAAAATCTTTTTTGATCTCCTCCCATTTATCAATCTCCTTTTCCACTTTAAGAATCTCTGAAGAGTTGTCAGCTTGACCCACATTAAGATGAAGAATATCAAGTTGTGAGTAAAGATTTTTGATATTTGTATTTATATTGCCAAGAGTAGTTCTGTTCCATACACCGAGTAGCTTTCTGGTGAGGTTTAACTTGTGATTGATATTATGGGAAGCACTACCTTGTATACTTGAACTCCAAGCTTGCATAATTTTTTCCTTGCATAAACCGTCCTTCAACCAACAACCAAAAAACTTCCAATTCCAACTGGTACAGTTGTCAGATTTATACAAATTTAAGCAAATAGGAGTATGATGAGATGCAAGATGAGTTAAGTGAGACAGATTAGAGTCAGGAAAACTACTAAGCTAATCATTATTAGTAAGATCTCTGTCTAGTCTACTTTTAATCCTACCGGTACCATGCTTGTTACTTGTCCACGTAAAAGATTTACCATTATAACTTAAATCTAGGAGGCCATCTTCCTCAATGCATTATACTATATATCGATAGGGTGAACTAGAAGCATTATTTTTTCCTACTCTATCATTAGGGTCTAGTATTACATTTAAATCTCCAATCAACACCCAAGGCTGATTAATCTCTAGTCCTATTTCTCGTATAAAATTCCACCGAGACTTCTTCTCCGGTGGATTACAAGAACCGTACACACAGAACAAGATCCAATCAGGTTTAGATGGATCATGTTTCACTAGGCAATGGATCATGTTTTTTGAAGAATAAACAATATCAAGTGTAAAACCGTCCTTCCAAAGAAGGATCAAACCACCAGAGAGACCTATGGAAGGTTCATAAACTGTATTAGGAAAATCTAAACATTTCGAAAGCTTAAGGATCTTGTCAATACTGATTTTTGTTTATTGTAAAAAGAAAAATGATATCTAGGTTATGAGCTTTTGAAAGATTTTTAATATGGTTCCTAGTTTTAACATCATTAAAGCCTTGGCAGTTCCAAGCAATAGTTTTCATGTTGAACTATATGTAATGACTTTCAAAAGTAACTAATGTAGTATTCAACGAAGTATAAAGAAACCAGTTAATGCAGAGTAGGGTTTTGACATAAACCTGAGAGAGATCTCCGACACAATCATTCATAGGTGCAGAAATATTTGAGCTGAGATATATGATCCCATCATTGAGGTATTATGAGGGTCCATATTACTAGTGTCATTATTTTGCAGGATATTAGGTTCACTACAAAAAATACTGAGTTTTAGTGACGCCCAGGAGTCGTGGCAAGTGACCAAAAATCCGTGGCAAAAGATATCTTGCCACGGATGGTCTGCCATAACAAATAGTCGGTGGATAATTTTATTAGCCACGTTATCTGCCACGGATATCTTGTTGTGGCAAATGGCACATTATCATCTGCCACGGGTGCCTGTCGTCACAATTTAGTACGCATGTGTGCCATGATTTGACCTTCTTGCCACATATATGGCCGTGGCAAAAGGTTACTCCAAAGTTTTTCTTATACATTCTATTTATTATAGCTATCGGTGGTTTGATTTTTAGAAAGCATCGACGCTTCCTACTAAAATCATTCACCAATATGTAAGCATGAAAATTATTAAAAGCTTGAAGTCAATTCATCATAGAAAATCAAATACCTCTGGAAGATTCAAATACAAATAATTAAGCTAGGTCAATAACACAATCGTCAATTCCATATGGAACAAACCAAAAACATAACTTGACATACAGTACTAGAACTACAACAGTTTTAGGTGTGAATATGCACTGAAAACAAGATTAACCTTCTTCCCCAGAACTTCAAGAAGCACTAATAAGACATCTCTTATTCGCTTTAACCTTGAATTTAGGATATTAAGGGGAATACATGACATCTTCACTTTGCGTCGTAGCAGGAAAAGATGAAGATCAACCACCTCATCTGCAACTTGAGCTTACAATGGATGTAGGCGTTATCTGTAAAATGGATTCAACACTTTCTAATACCACTGCATGATAGTTGACAAGTGCTTTATTGCTCCAGCCAAATCCCAATAAGTCCACAGCATACACGTTGTAATTGTTAGCAAACTTTGATATGCTGTATCTGCTCACATGGTAACTGACATACCTAGATTACAAGATTATACAACCAAAATCAGTCCTTAAACGGTAAGTAGGTACAATGAGTCAATCACTAACCAAAAACTAATCCATTTATTTATAGAGAAGAGAACAAGGCTTCACAACTAACCCTAGAAGTTGCAATTCTTGAGAAATAATACTATAGCAAAATCCAAAAGAATCAGAGATAGAGTTGGCTCCCATGATTCATTGAAGCTCTGTAAACAGAGATGCGCACGACGTTTCTAAGTTCAAATACTTATCTTTACTCATCCATAAGCACATGAAGGAAATGGAAAATAAAAGTACGAACCTCCAATGAAATCTAAAAGCACCGAAACTAGTAAGAAAATCAAAGTTCTTTGTGCTCTCCAAGTTCAGTTGTAGCCTTAAGGGTTTAAGGGTAACATTTCTATCCTCACATACCTCAATTATTAAAGGAAACCTTTAATGACTACTTGAATAATTCCCAATCATAGAGAACATAAATATTGAATACCAAAAACTTACAAAATTGAAATATAGAAAAGATGAGTATACCTACCATGAATGGGACCATCAGTAGCTAGAGAAGAACCAACAATTTATTTCCGTGCAACAATAATTCCTTCGACCCCAAAGCATACCATCAGACTTGTCCGACGCTCAGTCAGCAGTCTCCATCTAAAACCACCAATCAAAATCAGTATACACACCAACTTAGAATGAGAACTAGTTTTTTCAATCGGAAAAAAAATCTAAAATTTTTGGAACTTGTACCTAAGGAAATACTTATTCCTTTTTCTGCATGTAGTGTAAGACTGAACCACTTTATATACTTTGGGAGGCATGCAAATTTTTTGGAAGGGTCTCAACAGAGTTGCAAGTGGAAAACGGCTGAAGTATATGTTTGTTGCAACAGATGCACCAGTTGTACTCTGTAAAAAAATTAAACAATGTTGATACGAGTTAAGACTTAAAGAGGCAATACAGGGTAAACAACATATTTTTTGATGCGAAAATAAAATCAATCTAAAGAAGATGGATACTGGCTGGAACAAACCTTTACTAAAGTAAGACTTCAACCAAACATTTCAGAGTCAGGGGTATACCTGTATGACGGTTCTCCTATCAGCTCAAGATCATGCATAAAGTGTAGCTTCCAGCTACTGATGAAGATTATTGGAGGCATCAAAAATTTGTATGCGACACCCTTGGAATAATTTGGATTTTATAAAAGAACGGAATTTGTACCTTGTCAGTGTGAATGTTTCATCTTCACAACCTGTCGCAATGCAGCTCAATCGGTTTGAGTGATGGCTGCTTCCATTTGTATATGTTTCTTATTCATTAGAGACAAAGAACAAGGAGTGTATCTCTCTTCCATGATATGGCGTATGCAGAATACTAGGAAATAGCTTGCAAGTAAGCAACCAAAGTCTATGAATTATTTGATCCTGAAAGACATCACTGTAAATAATTAGATTACAACAATAAAAACAGGAAACAAAATTGGAAAAAAGGAGGTAAATTGACAAAGTACTGTATGGTGATGCCAATTTAGATGACAACATATGACAGTGGAAGTATTGTTGTTCCTAAAGTTTCAAAGAATCATCTCCTGAAATAATTTAAGGCCTCCCTTTTTCACGAAAATATTACACTTAGTTATGATAAAACAACACCACACTTCCAGTGGTGTGTCTTTTTTATGTTTACAGAGAAGGCGCTGTGTTACCGTAAGTGTTGAGTCTTGCAGAAAATCACATGCTTGGACACAACCCAAAAGGGTCAAATGAGTTGGGACAGATTTCACCATTCAGGGCTCTATGACAACTAGTATACTGCCTTAGAAACCACTAGGCATAGCTAAGTTATGCCAACTAGTATGTATCATATATGTAGTATTGTTTTCCACTCAAAAGTGAAAGAGCTCAAAGTATAAAGCTGAATAATTATTTAAAACCAGAATACATACGATCACTAACGTTTTACCCCTACACAATGCTCCAACTACAGAAATCTAAGTGAAGTCCTAAACAACCATGACTTCTTTTATGTATGTCAATAGATACAAACGAATAATTAGGTAATATAAAGTCGCTGTTATACTTACATGAATTTTCATTATATAAAAACTTGTCTATGTACCCAATACTCATATGTATGGTCAAGAACATATTAGCTAGGAACATTCTATATATGACATCAGTAGATTCTAATCTGGTAACACAGTATAACTGTGTTTATGCTCTACGAATGTAAGGCAAAAAAAAAAAAAAAGCACAACAAAGAAGAACATCATTCAAAGCATATATCATAACAATAACCCATGAGTACATATAGTAGATGGTACGCAAAAATAAATGGAAAACCCATGCCAGTAATTTCTATAGAAAACTCATCCGCCTAATATTTACGATGTTCATCTTTTTTTGATGAAATTTAAGAAGAACCAACACCGCCACCACTTCTATTGACCTTCTTCTCTCCCATTTTCCTTTTTCTCTTCTACCCTCTAAAATCAAATCCAGCAATTACGAAATCCCACCGATCTTTATTGAGAAAATTAAGCTAATACCGATTAAATTTCAAAAATAACTTAAAAATCATAAAATTGAATTGCCAAACATAAAAATGGAACAGTCTAGAGTTTTCGGAATCCTTTACCCATATGAAATTTTAGTATCTAGGGTTCGTAAAATGATCTTATCAATTTGTTGTTCAAGAAGAAAAATAATAAGAGATGAGGAAACTCGAAACGATTGTTTCAAAATTTGATATTTGATTTTAATGGTATTTAGGGTTAACACGATTTAGGGTTTAAAAATGAACAATTATTAGCAAGATGGGAATGATTCTTTGTAGGATTGGAAGAATAGAGTAGAAGATGAAGCATTGAAGTAGCTTTAGGATTTTTCTGACCAAGGGAAAGGAAAGAAGACTTACATGTTTAAGTTATGGCGGATTCAGGTCGAAGGTAGAGGGAGGAGAAGGAGGAGAGAAGTGGGGACTGGGAAGGCTTAATTTATCTTTTCAATTTAAAACGTGGGCAATTCCTTCCTAACATAGCTACGGAAATCCCACCAGTTCCCACGACTTAGTATGTCGTGACTAAAATGCCATAGATCCGTTCATGACATATAAATACGGAGCTATTGTAAGCCCGTAGCAGAAACCCTACAAGCCGTGGCAAATAAGTGATCTACTGCCACGCCTCTGGCTAGGTCGTGGCAATACGTCATCAATAGCCACGATTTATACGTGTCAAAACGCCCGTGGCTGAAAATCAACATTTTTGTAGTGGTTGTTGGATACGAATGTTGTGGGGGTTCATTGATGGCTCCTGATTGAGAGAATAATTTCTCATTCTTTTGACTTAGGACTTTCCAAAGCATCTTCATCATCTAACTCCTCTTCCATATAACTACTCAAACTGCGTTCATCATTTCCTTTGTAGACATCACTTTCTTATCTGACCAAAGCTTCATATTCAGCAGCAATCAGACTATCTAAATAAAGTAGATAAGGAGTATGTGCGCAGCTGTTCTCAATATGATCAATCACAAAATACTTAGGGCAGATATTTTTTTGGATGAAGTTCCCAATGCCATATGATCTAAACATCTTCGCAAGATATAGTTTTCCACCAACCATCCCAATGAAGAGATCTCTGAAATCAATCTCAATAATTTCATTCACAGTATTTCCTACACGAGGTCTGCAGTTCTTTAGGTTTGTTCTGAGTTTTTTTTCCCATAAAGCCTATGACTTCATCTGTAACAACCACGTTCATATATTCCAATTTAAGATATTTTAAATGCAATGTGAAGACCCGATGCTTAAAGACATAATATTTGAGAGGGATGTGAGAATAATATTTCTGGATATGAAAAAAAACTTCATCAATTAACCACGGGCCATCAATTATCACTTCATCACACTCTTCCTCGTTTTTTAGTCTTAACATAAGATTGTGTCCCATGATTCTAATTTCTTTATTACGGTATGATGTAGATTTGAAAGTGGTAAATAAAGTTCGTTCAAAGACTTGTAAAGATTTGATTTCAGAATTAATAATAAAAAATATATACAAAAGATGTCACAAATATCGAGAGGTACTGAGACTCAAGATTCCATCAAGTCTCATATTCATGTAGTTCAACTATCAATTCCAGACAATTATAGCGCATAACATAATAAATATTAAATATTGACTATTTATTCTTTGCCAAGGTATATTTTATAAAAGATTGATTGTAAATCACAAGCATGACGTATCAAAAATACTAAGACCAAGTATACGCCATCAAACAAAATCACAATCAATTAAGAAAAATCATGATACAATTTAAAATAGTGCAAAAGTCATAAAGGAATTAATTAGATTTACCACATGCGTAGAGAATAGCTTCCTCCGTCATCCCAGTGTTGGGTTTTTAGCTCTTCATGGTGAAACACGCTCAAAATAATAATTCATAGCTCAAAAAGGTGTTTTATTGAAGATAAGGTACAAACCAGCGTGTTTGTAATAGTTATAATTGTTACAGAACCCATTGCTACAGAGAACCCTAACATAACTTTTGCAAACTCAAAATAATTGTTGGAAAAATGTTACAAAGTTATTGAGTTTGAAAGTATAAGTCACGGTTTCTGCGACTGTGCAACTGGGTCTTATGTTCTTCGCCTTCTTCTTCACGGAAGCAGAAGAGCTTCTCTGCAATCTTCTTCCCAAACCTCTGCAGCCTACCCCAAGGTCTCCCAACTCTCGACAACCCCCTGTTAAAGAAGATATCAAAACATCGAAGATAATAATTTCTCTATACTACGATCACCATGTGCATTTATAATGTTCACCCAACTACGAAACATTTTTATTATTTACACTTGAGTGAAACGTTGATTATGATAATCTTTATTAAACGTACACTTAAAATATGCCTAAAGTGAAAGAACTTTAAAGAGGGTACCAAGTGTACCACCAAATTTTAATTCGGAAACCTATATGGGAAAACCTGCACAATCAGTAGCATAAATCAACAAGAGATCTGATACTCGATATCAAGAAAAGTTTAACTTAGACGATCTCACAAGTTAATATCCAAGTAATAACCTAATATGTATCCGAACTGTTGTAGAACTGAATTCCAACAAAAACAAGTCTTGTAATCTTTTTAAAGATACAAATTCACAAAAATAATCTTGTAGGTTCTATACATTCTTGTAGGCTAAAAAATATCTATGTTATTTTAACGTACTTTTTGTGATATTTCACTTATAAAGATAAACGATGTAATGCGAAAAACAAATAACACAAGACACCAGAAATATTGTTAACGAGGAAAAATGCAAAGCAGAAAATTCTCGGACCCAGTTCAGAACTTGAGCACCGCATTGTATTAAGCCGCTACAAGCACTAGCATACTATCAAACTGGAACGTATTTGAGACCGAAGAAAACCTACAAGAAATTTAGTTTCAGTTGCGCTCCTTTATGTCTCTTGGATCTCGCAAGAACACTCAAGAACCGAAGTAGAACGATTTATGTAATAAAGTTAAGATGTGAACAAAAACGCTTGTGGAAGTCCTTCTCGTGCAAGTTCATTATTTCTCAATGTGCACATGAGATGATAATGCACTTTCCAACACAGTTTGTTTGTGTTGGTATGAGCAGTATTCGGCTCAAAAATAGAATTCTGCTTGGATTTATCAATATCTTGAGTTTTAGAATGCTTGGATCTTATTCACTTCACCCATTGAGAAAACTTTTTATTCATATTTATAAGAGAAGTATCTTTATCCTAACTAACCTTGGATCTAGACTCTTGAAAGAGATGAAGCACATCTGACAATCTAGTCGACCTCCTTTGAAGTTGGTAAATTTGACCTTCTGTTTGTATTTGAAGCAATGTTTCAAATCACGTCCTTTTAAAGAAAAGAAAAAACAAGTTGTATTTGGAAGTGTTTGTTTCAATGCAAGAATTATATTAGTTTCTGCAAAGAAAGACACTTGAGATGATCCTGAAGCATCAAAAACAGTGTTTTCATGAGAGGCATCATGTCTGTCAAGGCATTTGATGAGGGGTCATTAAGACTATTATCAAGATTGTATATATATTTCTACATTCGTAAAAATTGATATTTTTTGCAAGGAGAGCAACATAAACAGGTGCAGTTTCTTCCTCATTTGAATCATAACAGTCAGATGCATCATCAAAATTTGCTGCAAGAGCCTTACTACCAGTGTATTTCCTAAGATTAGGAAATTCGTTGGCCAGGTGACCAAAACCTCTACACTTCTAATATTGAGGCATATCTTCATCATCACTATCATTGGCGTTCCTATTTCTGGGATAAACAAGATTGTGAGGAAGATTTGATTAAGATGAAGGGTCTTCAGAGAATCTTCCATTTTTCTTCCTCAGAAGATAACTGTTTAGTGATTAACGACACAAATGTTTCAAGATCCTCTTCAGAATCTTCATTATCAATTTTATGATGATTCTCTGGCACGCCAACACTTTTACCCTTTTCAGGATTATCAGTGTTTTTACTGGATTTAAAGAAATGCTTTAATCTGTCTTGTACGAAGTTCATGATCAAAGATCTTTCACTTTCTAACAAGATCACTTCTTGAAAGAGTTTTAAGATCCTTTAATTTTGTGATGGCATGTTTTCTTAGACTCGTATCGAGCTAGTAAAGATCTCTGAATTTTGAAAACAATATCCTGTTCTTAAATAGTCTTTCCTGATGCATGTAAGGCACTCACTATTTTAGAGATTTTGTGATTAAATTATTCAATCGAATCTTCATCATCTTGATGAAGGTCTTCCCAGTCAGAAGTTAGGTTTTGTAGTTGTGCTTCTTTCTCTGAGGTATTTCCTTCGAATATTATTTCTAAGATATCCTAGGCTTGCTTCAACATTTCAAATATAAACACATGATGTTAAAGATATGGGATTAGGCATGGATAATAGCATTCAACCTATCATAATTATGCTTTGCAGCAAGGATTTCATCAGGTTCATAATCACCAATATCCTTGTGACCGCTTACGCCTTTTACATAAACTATTAGACGGACGTATCCTTTGACAACCTTCATCCATGTAGAAAAATCACACTTGTAAGAATGAACGCATGGCTATTTTCTACCATAAGTAATTTTTGTCATCAAAGGTTGGTGGTATATTAACGGAGATAGAACTTCTATTCATAGATTTCAGATCGCTTCAAACACAAACAATAATGTTTTTCCGATGTTTTCCTACTCTGCCACTAATTGAAAACTATGGGGTACCAAGTACACCACCAAATTTTTATTCGGAAACCTTTATAGACAAACTTGTCACAATCAGTATCACAAATCAACAAGAGATTTGATACCTGATATCAAGAGAAGTTTAACTTGGGCGATCTCACAAATCAATATCCAAGTAATAACCTAGTATATACCCAAACTTTTACAGAACCGAATTACAACAATAACAAATCTTGTAATATTTCTCAAGATAAGAATTCAGAAGAATAATCTTGTAGGTTCTATACAGTCTTGTAGGCTAAAAACTATCTAGTTTATCCTAATCTACTGAAAATAAGAGGGTGCCAAGTACACCACCAACTTTTTCGTTTGATAGGAGTATGAACTAGTGTAGTACTTTTTAACAATCAAAGATGCAGAAAAGTAAAAAAGCACGCACACAAGAATTTTGTTAACAAGGAAAACTGCACCTGCATAAAAACTTCGGGACCTCGTCCAGATTTGAACACCGAACTGTATTAATTTTCTACAGACACTAGCCTACTATTATACTTAGAATTGGAATGTAGTTGAGACCGAATTCACCCTCCAATAAATTCAGCCACAATCATTCTCCTTACGTCTCTTGAACCTCGTAAGACTCTACGCAATTGATTCCCTTAGATGACATCCTTTACAATCTAAGATATGCTTCAGCGTAATTGAAGACTTTTGATACTAATTTTTCTCTAACAGATAAGCCTAATTGATTTCCCTTTAGATCGACAGATCAAGGCTTGGAAATCAGTTTGCAATTGACAAAGCTAGCAAACCCCACAAACCAGAACACTTACAACCAATTATCTTATAAGCATGGATTATTACCACCTCTCAAGAACAATCTTAAACTGATCAATGAAGAAGAGTTTTATATTTCTATCTTGAGAAACAACAAAGTCTGAGACGAAGAGAACTTTATGATTTCTATATATCTCTTTCATGAAAGAGATTACTAAAACCTCGATAACAGAAGAACAAGATCAAGATACATGAACTATCAAGGTAAAGATAGTCGTTCCTGGCTTCATGAATCCCTAAGTGAAATCTGTAAGTCGTAAACCTAATTATGTTTCTTAGAAGAAACCTAGGTTCATAGTGGACGAATCTGGAAAACAACTAGGACATAGAAGTGTCGAGGATTGAATTTTCTGGTTGTTTGAGTCTCTTTATTTATAGACTTTCAAGACTTGGGGTTGCTTAGAATTGAAGCTAAGATAACTTGAGATCCAAACAAACAATTTCTTTATTTAGATGAAACTCTTGTTAGGAGCTCATTTAAGCATGTGACAAGTTTGTCTTGAAATTACATAGAAGAATATACATTATGGTCTAGAGTATAGAAACCGTGTTCATTTAAACACTTAAGACTTGAATCATGATTCACACACACAAGGTGTTTTAGTGATCAAATATTTCTTAGATATATTCATGAGAGTTGTAATAATGCCAAACTCATTTAAGAAAATAGTTCATGGGCATCTGGTAATTCATACTGGGAAGGTGTGCGAGGGTACACGTACTTACAAACTAGTTAGTGTATTCAGATGACCATGTATGCGTACCCTAAAGCTATTCACGAACTCAGGCTCTTGAGGTACGCATACTGGGTATGCATACCTCTCCCATTCATGAATCAGAACACCATCGTACACGTACTGGGTATGCCTACTTACCTATATTCCGGAACTTTACATATCCATGGTACGTGAACTAGGTATGCAAACGTACCCTGAGTCCAGATTTCAGAAGTTCTGAAAACTCTCTTTTTGTTGTTTGAAGCATTCTCAATCTCCATAGATATAAATATCATTGCTTTGGAAATTTTCAAATGATCCACAAATATAGTTCTTAGACAATAATTTTTTTCGAACTAAGAAATCTGAGGACCTATGAATATCCATTGCTTGAATCATATTTTGATATGTTTAACAAGACAAGCTTGACTCGAAACTTCTTCTTTGCAATATTAAATCTACTCGAAGTCATACGACCTAGTCTCATATAAATAGAATGGTAATACTTATGGTTCAGTCTTCACATACCTCTTTGGAGATGAATTTCCCAAAATGTGTTCATTTGATTGATAAACATGTATATGCTACATTTTATACCCATATTTATATTAGCTATGATATAATATTTTAGTTACTAATACTATTTTAGTATTTTTGTAGAAAGTACAAGTGAATTCGATCATCCAGCGAATAAACAACAATATGTGAGACTTAATGGTGTTTGCGACGAAAATGGAAAAATGTGGTTGGCCTGGTACTTCCATATATCAGCAACCACAATGATGAAATGTGGTTGGCCTGGTATTTCCATATATCAACAACCACAATGATCAATTATGTTTGCCTGGTATTTCTATATATCACCAGCACTTATTATGCTGGCCTGGTATTTTCATGTATCAGCAGCCGGGTTGGTATGGTATTTCCATGTATCAGAAACCACAATGATCAATTATGCTAGCCTGGTATTTCTATATATCACCAGCACTTATTATGCTGGCCTGGTATTTCCATGTATTAGCAGCCGGGTTGGCCTGGTATTTCCATATATCAGCAACCACAATGATGAAATGAGGTTGGCCTGGTATTTCCATATATCAGCAACCATAATGAAAAAAAATGACAAAATGTAGCTGGCCTGGTATCTCCATATATATCAGCAGCATAAAATTGTTTCATAGGCGAGGCACAAACGCAACAAATGAATTGAAATCAAAGTGGGGTTGGCACATGCAAACTGAAAATAAGAGTATTTTATCTTTCTTACTTTATTACAAATATATTCCACCATGAAAGATAATTTATTTTCCATGTGAAGAATTAATTGAGGAATATTTACACGTGAGATTATTTTGGAAATAAAGTAACTCTTTCTTCATTTGAGAGATTTTGGAAATAAGGAGAGATTATTATTTCATTGGAAGAACGAGGTGGCAATACTATTTGGGGAAAGATGCTGATGACGACATCAACTTGCATGCAAGGGAAGGATTTTGAAGTTTTGTTTTCGATTCTTCATCATTTTTCATTAGCTAGAGTTTAATTTTAATATGTTTATGGATTTTGAGAAAGACATTTCTAGCTAGTGTTATGTTAGGGTTTAGGTAGAAACCAATAAATTGTGTAAACTCTATATTTATATGCTCAATAATGATTTGAATGACTAGTAGTTTTTCTTCATATAGCTTGGTATTTTATTGTTCATGTGATTTCATTGATTATTTATGCTTTTCAATTGATATGGCGTGCTTTGGTTAAATCCCTTGACGTGATATTCTTTAGGATTGATAGGTAATGCTTTAGAATCGCTATCCATGAAGTGAAGAAAACTATAGCGGAGAAACAATATTTGAAAATGCATGGAATTTATTTTTAACGAATAGTAGAATTTGCATAATTAATTGGTGGAAATCGAAAACCCTAATAACCCACACTCATTTTGTTTATCTTTAAATTATTTATCATTTCATTTCGTTCTGAATTTCTAAAAATCCTTAAAACATTATATTGTTGATTACTTAATTGTTGGTATTAGTTGGTACAGTATTTCACACTCCTCGTGGGAATGACTTGTACTTGCCATTGTCTACTAGTTAGACGATGTGCACTTGCAGTATATTATTGTAGGTTTTCAAACCTACCAAGTTTTTGGCGCCGCTGCCGGGGAGTGGTTGCATAATACTCTCTGATTGATATCTTGTACATAGTTTTTTTTTTTTTATTTTTTTTTCTGTACATAATTTATTTTTAGTTTTATTTTAGTTTTCTTTTAGTTCTTTTTACGCAGTTTTCTTGGAATTTTCCAGGTACCTTAGTTTGAAGTGCTACCAGCGAAAAGATGCACTCGCAAAGCTTTTGCAAGAGCCACTTGGAAGATCCAATAGAGGTTTGCTTAGCTCATTTTGGGTATGCTTTTGATGATGATAGTGTTATATGTGAAGTCAATGCCTTATTAGACTCCACACCACTGCTAGACACTAATAAATGGAAACCCAAACTAGAACCTCTAATTTTGTCAGAGTCTCGACTAGTTCTATTAGATGAGAAAGCTCCGACCTTGACCCTTAAGTCATTAAGTTCTGAATTTTTTTGTCTTGATGTTATTGATAATGAAACCGTTTTAAATGATAATGGGTCTATGAGTCGTAATATTATTGCTCCATTGAGCTATTGTTCCGCGGATGAATTTGAACCAATATTAGCTGCAGAAATCATTTCAGCTGATTTAGAACCTGATTTAGAGAGTGCTCTGCGAATAGAAATTGTCAAACAATCTGAACCTGTTTCTTATGGGAGTGATGTAATTTGCACTTACAATTTTCTAGCGGGAATGAATTTAAACATCTTTCTGGAGGTTTATAGTATTTGCAGGTGCATATTTTCAGCTGACCGGATTAGTTGGGATGATCCTCAACTTTTTAGACTCTATATATATGATTGGATGTCTACTTTGGGGTACCAACCTCACCTTGTTTGAGACTACATGCTATTGGCAAGTTGGGAAACAAATACATTTCACTTCATGGGAGTCAATCCATCAGATTTGTTCCCTCTACTCTATCTCTTATTTTTATTGTTTATTTTTGTATTTCCCATCTTAATTTCTACGTTGGATGACTCAATTATATTGAGGACAATGTAATGTTTAAGTGTGGGGGAGTGGGTAATTATCCATATTTTTGCAGGTTTTCACTTTTCTTAGAAAAAAATCAATTGCATAATATCTCTGTTTTGCTCGAGGACTAGCAAAATATAAGTGTGGGAGTGTTGATAAGCATGTATATGCTACATTTTATACCCATATTTATATTAGCTATGATACAATATTTTAGTTACTAATACTATTTTAGTGCTTTTGTAGAAATTACAAGTGAATTCGATCATCCAGCGAATAAACAACAAAATGTGAGGCTTAATGGTGTTTTCGACGAAAATGGAAAAATGTGGTTGGCATGGTACTTCCATATATCAGCAACCACAATGATGAAATGTGGTTGGCCTGGTATTTACATGTATCAACAACCACAATGATCAATTATGTTGGCCTGGTATTTCTATATATCAGCAGCACTTATTATGCTGGTCTGGTATTTCCATGTATCAGCAGCCGGGTTGTCCTGGTATTTCCATGTATCAGCAACCACAATGATCAATTATGCTGGCCTGGTATTTCTATATATCAGCAGCACTTATAATGCTGGCCTGGTATTTTCATGTATCAGCAGCCGGGTTGGCCTGGTATTTCCATATATCAGCAACCACAATGAAAAAAATGACAAAATGTAGCTGGCCTGGTATCTCCATATATATCAGCAGCATAAAATTGTTTCATAGGAGAGGCACAAACGCAACAAATGAATTGAAATCAAAGTGGGATTGGCACATGCAAACTGAAAATGGGAGTATTTTATCTTTCTTACTTTATTACAAATATATTCCACCAGGAAAGATAATTTATTTTCCATGTGAAAAATTAATTGAGGAATATTTACACGTGAGATTATTTTGGAAATAAAGTAACTCTTTCTTCATTTGAGAGATTTTGGAAATAAAGAGAGATTATTATTTCATTGGAAAAACGAGGTGGCAATACTATTTGGGAAAAGATACTGATGACGATATCAACTTGCATGCAAGATATTTTCATAGAATAATTTATTTTGATTCTTTGATTAATGAAATAAAAGAAAGGGAAGGTTATAAGAAGGGGTGTCGACTATTTGAGAGGGGCGCCCGGCCACAGTGCCGCAAAAAAAAGGAAGGGTTTTGAAGTTTTGTTTTCGGTTCTTCATTTTTCATTATCTAGAGTTTAATTTTAATATGTTTATGGCTTTTTATAAAGCCATTTCTATCTAGTGTTATGTTAGGGTTTAGGTAGAAACCAATAAATTGTGTAAACTCTATATTTATATGCTCAATAATGATTTGAATGACTAGTAGTTTTTCTTCAGATAGCTTGGTATTTTATTGTTCATGTGATTTCATTGATTATTTATGCTTTTCAATTGATATGGCGTGCTTTGGTTAAATCCCTTGACATGATATGCTTTAGGATTGATAGGTAATGCTTTAGAATCGCTATCCATGAAGCGAAGAAAACTATAGCGGAGAAACAATATTTGAAAATGCATGGAATTTATTTTTAACGAATAGTAGAATTTGCATAATTAATTGGTGGAAATCAAAAACCCTAATAACCCACACTCATTTTGTTTATCTTTAAATTATTTATCATTTCATTTTGTTCCGAATTTCTAAAAATCCTTAAAGCATTATCTTGTTGATTACTTAATTTTTGGTATTAGTTGGTACAGTATTTCACACTCCTCGTGGGAATGACCTGTACTTGCCATTGTCTACTAGTTAGACGTTGTGCACTTGCAGTATATTATTGTAGGTTTCCAAACCTATCATTGATCTTAAGTCTTTAATCTTCGAGGGTTATTCAGTGATTCATGATAGTCAACTACCAAACTATAATCCTAGTCCGAGACTTGTCTTAAGTAGACTAGAAATCAGGGTATAGTTTTGTTCATTTAACATTGACAACAAGCTTCAGATAGCAAACCCTGTGATTTCGACCAACAAGCTCTAACAAGATCTAACAAGATCTTCCATTGCCAATTTTAGTGATGAAACTATCAATACATATGTATTCCAAATAAATGATCTTTCATCTCAAAATACACCATGCTTGATTTCCTTGGTTTCTAAACATCGTCTTGAATTCTTCGTTCTTCAAGTTATTCTAAGGTTCTGCATATGATCATTTCAGCTCCATTGTTGTTGAATATTCGTAGCGATAACAACTTATGAGAATACACCATTCGAGATTTTCTTGAATGATGAAATCACTCAAGTTAATGGTTATTATATCAAAACATAGTATTGTTACCATCCTCAAAGTTCAATTGCACCATAACTATGAAACAATATTACGATAATATGTTCGCCCCCTTAGTCATTACTTACTACTTTTGCATAATAGGTAAAACCTATATATTATAATCCACTCCCCTTTAGCGTAATACTCCGAAAAGCCATATTTTTTAGTAGGATACTACTAAATAATTATCCCCAACTTGTCAATAAAATTGGCAAAGAACAAAAACAGAATCGTAAAAATTAAACAAGAGGGTAGCAAGACTAGAGAACACATACCATGTTTTATTAAGATGATAAACTTAGCGTCTTCGTCAAGGAGATATATAGAAATAAGCATCTCCCACAATTCCACATCAGCACTCTCCACAAAGATATGTCAATTAAACACAAGTTCAAATTGAAATATCCCTCATTTGATGTCATTCCCAAAAGAACAACATAACGATCTTTTCAAGGAAATGGATTTTTACTTGACCTAGATACTAGTATATTGAGCAGGTGTACTAGGTGGAAGATCATCAAAAAGCATGTTTCTTAAAAAAATATTTATCAGTACAGTGTACCTAATTATGGAATACAGGAGCAGGAATCAAAATTGAAGTAATTCGTAAATTCTTTTAGAAGAGTTTTTCAGGTCACCATAACGTGTATATCATACCTTGGAGTTCCTATGATAAATTTTGTAAAGTATGCTCGAAATCGTTTTAAGTTTAAATACCAATATTATGATAGGATATGAATCTTAACGAATATTTTTCTCAGATTATTAAGTAAGAACTCCCATGGATCCTGTTCTGGTCTCTTTCTTAGGAATCAAATAGGCAAGGAGAATTTAGTATTAAGAACATGAGAATTTTTGATACCCACATCGAGTCCTTACATTTTGGACTCACTATTAGTGATGTGGTAGTACCAAGTCAATACATGACTTAAATAGCGGTGCCAAGAGGACATTTATGACAATGGTCATATCTATGGATTCAATGGGTTACATAAAGGATTGATCATATAACACATATTTAGCAGTGGAGATCAACATTTTAAGATGAATATTGTAGTCATATAAGTGCAAAAGGGACGAAGACATGGGAGCAAACAAACATAAGGAACCATCATACAACGCATGATATAGTAGAAAGGAAGATAAGAGCGACATCAATTATGAAAAAGCGGGGGTCTAACAACCTCACCCAATATTTCGCTTAGGAAATATGTATGGACAAACTCCAATATAATTCCAAGAGAATCAACTAGAACGTCATACTCAATCAATGGAAATATATCCAAGAGTTGTATCTCTGTTTCACAATGTAATCATCAAATCAAACAGATAGAAATCCGCGAGCCTGATTACTATGTGAAACAACTTGAACGGTACCAAAGACCAATTTTCAAGTGTCAATCAATTCATATCAACAACCAAAGGTTGGATTATCTAATTGATTGAACTACGCATAACCTGTGATATTTCAATTATATAAACAAATATAATGTGGAAAATAAATAACACAGACACCAGAAATTTTGTTAACGAGGAAACCGCAAATGCAGAAAACCCCGGGACCTAGTCCAGATTTGAACACCACACTGTATTAAGCCGCTACAGACACTAGCCTACTCCAAGTTAACTTCGGATTGGAATGTAGTTGTGCCTTAGACAATCTCACACTAATCAAGGTACAGTCGCGTTCCTTACACCTCTGAATCCCAGCAGGACTCTAGCACTTGATTCCCTTAGCTGATCTCACCCACAACTAAGAGTTTCTACGACCCAAAGTCGAAGACTTGATAAACCAATCTGTCTCCCACGGAAATACCTATGAGTTTTGTTCCGTCTTTTGATAAATCAAGGTGAACATGAACCAATTGATACACCATACTTATATTCTAGGAGAACAACCTAGTAGTATCAATCACCTCACAATAATCTTAATCGTATGATAGAGAAACAAGATATTTTGGAATCAAAAACGATGAGACGAAGATGTTTGTGATTACTTTTTATCTTGCCTATCGGAGATTAAATATCGAGAAAATTTTAAAGGAGACAGTACTCAATACGATAGAAAACAACAAGATCAGAACATGCAACTATAGAGAAAATAATTGGGGTTGGCTTCAGAATCCCAATGAAGTCTTTAAGTCGTTAACCTATAATGGTTTTGGAAAAACCTAGGTTAAAGGATAATCGTCTCTAGTCGCAACTAGTATCACACAGGAGGTGTGGGGATTAGGTTTCCCAGTTTCTAGAGTTCTCCCTTATATAGTCTTCAAAATAGGGTTTGCAATAAATGTTACCTTGGTAACAAAGCATTCAATATTCACTGTTATATGAAAACCTGATTAGACTCAAGCTAATATCTTTCAACCGTTAGATCGAACTTAGCTTGTTACACATAAATGAAAAGTGACTTCATTTAGATATGGGTAACCGTACCTAAACGTGTACACCTTGTTGGCTCAACAATAGTTAACCGAAGTTAGCCATATTAACATTTTCATATCAACTTTGTTCATCTTAACACAACTAGTTCAAATGACACAAACGAAACTAGTTATATAGTTCTTCAATTGTTTATATTCTCATAGAAGTATACAAGGCACAATTGAAGCAAAATCGATTTTGATTCTGTCGAATGATTTCATGAACATTATAGCCACGGTTTGCAAAACATTGCATTCCTTATTATAAAAATATATTAGTTCATGAACAAACCGATTTTAGAACATAACCTACTCAAGTATGCAAACGGGTACGCATACCTAAATGGCTGGACTAAGTTTGGGTTCGCCAGTATGCGAATTGGTACGCATACCTTCCAAACTCAGTCAAATTTACGGTCATGAACTTACGCCAGTACGCATACGGGTATGCATACTAAGTTCTCGGACTTTCATTAAACCAACCAGTACGCATACGGGTAACCGTACTATGGTTCCCGGACTTGGAATAACTTGCAAAAGTTAGCATAAAAGTATGCATATTGTGCTATATCCAATCATGGTTAATTATTCTAAACTCTCATTTCAATCATTGTAACATTCTTGGAAGACGATAATAGCTGTCTCACACAAACTATTAGCTTCGAAGCAATTTTCAAGTGATCGATAGATCAATACGAAACATTCCTAGTCTACATCAAATGACTGTCTCACACAAATCATGTAAGATGTTAACATGCGATTTTAACATGATCATATTTTGACTTTCGTCAAGAATATAATATGAACTTGGCTAAAGAGAAACCTTACCAACACATATTTTGAGAAATATGTAATCGAGTTAAACTCAGCTCGAAATATCAAATGTGTATAATTGAAGTCTATATAGCTATATGACTTTTGTCTCAAACAGAAGATAGAGTAGATATACTTTTGAGTGATAGATGAGTTCAAGTCTCCACATACCTTTTTTTGATGAAGCTTCACAAGATCCCCATAGTAGTTCTTCGTCTTCAATCGATGAACGTCGTGAAGTCTAAAGCTCAACTACACTTTCTATCCTAATCCGAGACATAGCTATAAGTACACTAGGAATCAAGACTTATAGTTTTGTCAACTAAACTTAACAAACAAGCTTGAGATAGCAACGCTTGCGAGTTCGACCGAGCAGTGCTCTAACAAATTACTTTACCGGAACTCAAGCTTTATTGTCCAAAAGATATGAATAGGATCAGGGGAAAAGGTACCAGCTTGGGTTAATGAACTAGAAAAACACCAATAGCTTGTTGAAGGTTCTGGAACTGTTAGAGCATTTCTCGGTCGAACTCGCACGCGTTGCTATCTCAAGCATGTTTGTCAATGTTAGTGATCAAAACTATAAGTCTTGATTTCTAGCCTATTTATAGATGTATCGTACTAGGGCATAGATAGTGTAGTTGAGATTAGATATCTCAGCGTTCATCATGTGAAGACGAAGAACTATTAAGGGGAGCTTGTGGAACTTCATCAACAATAGGTATGTGGAAACTTAAACTCATCTATCACTTGGAAAGTCTATTTCTTCTCTATCTCCTATATTGAGACATAAGTCGTGTTACGATATAGTTTTATATTATACACATTTGAGATTTCGAGCTGAGTTCATCTCGCTTATATATTTCTCGAAATATGTGTCGGAGAGCTTTCGCTTTAGCCATGTTCATCTTATATTCGTGACGAAAGAACGAATAAGATCATATGAAAATTGCCGAGTTACATCTAACATGGTTTGTGTGATACAATCATTTGATGTTGCCTTGGAATGTTTCGTTATGATAATTTCAATAACTTGAAAATTGCTTTGACGAAAATAGTCTGTGAACAACAACTATATAACGTCCTATAAGAAAGTTTCAATGATTGAAATTAAGAGTTGATGAGAAAACCATCCTTGGATATAAGCATATATAGTGTTTTCGCACATTTGTGTATAAATCCATAAACCGTGAACCAAATGTATGCATATGTGTGTATACAAAATTGGTGAAGGGGACAAGATAAGTATGCGTACCCGTACGCATACTGGTAGAAGTTTTCGAACCGAAAATAACTGCTGGGTTTAGGAATTACAAACTCCTAAACTAGTCACCTTAAGTATGCATACCCGTACGCATACTGGTAGGAGTTTTCGAACCGAAAATATCTGATGAGTTTGGGAATTACAAACTCCTAAACTGGTCACCTTAAGTGTGAGTACCCGTACGCATACTGGCGGAAGTTTTCCAACCGAAAATTTCTGCTGAGTTTAGAAACTTGACAAACTCAAATACGGTTGCTTAAGTACGCATACCCATACGCATACTTAAGCTGGTTAGTTTGTTAAATCGGTCAGTTCATGAACTTAAACATTTAAATCTTAAGGAATGCAATCTTTGTAAACCATGGCTATAATGTTCATGATTGATTCAAGTGAATCAAACCGATTTGATTTCGATTGTATCTTCTATGCAATTGAACAACTCTTTAACTAGTTTCGTTTGAGTCATTTGAACTAGTTATGGATAAGATGAATAAGGTTAATATGAGAGTAACCATGTTTCTAACCTCGGTTAACTATTTGATGAGCCAACATGAGTGTACACGTTTGGGTACGGTTCATAAACCTAAATTAGGGTACATTTTCATTTGTGTGTAACAAGCTAAGTTCGATATAACGGTTTAAAGATATTAGCTTGGTTGAATCAGGTTTTTCATCTAACAGTGATTATTGAATACTTTGTTACCAAGGTAACTTGGATTGCAAACCCTGATTTGAAAACTATATAAAGGAGAATTCTAACAACTGGGAAACCTAATCCCTACACCTCCTGTGTGATACTAGTTGTATAGCTAGAGTCGATTCTCCTGTAACCTTAGGTTTCTTCTCGAGACCCCGTAGGTTAACGACTTGAAGACTTCATTGGGATTGTGAAGCCAGACTGATACTACTTCTCTTGTAGTTGTGTGATCTGATCTTGATGTTTCTATCGTACGAGTACAATTGTAAAATTGGCTTGAGATTTATTTCCCCGATAGGCACGATAGAAAAGTAGTCACAAACAAACTTCATCTCATCGTTTGTGATTCCACAATATCTAGTTTCGCCATCATACGATTTATATTATTGTGAGGTGATTGATAACACCAGGCTGTTCTTCGGGAATATAAGTCGGTTTATCAATTGGTTCATGTTCACCTTGATTTATCAAAAGACGGAACAAAAACTCTTGGGTATTTTTGTGGGAGACAGATTTATTCATTCTTATAGACTTTTCCTGTGTGAGACAGATTTGTTTATCAAGTCTTCGACTTTGGGTCGTAGCAACTCTTGGTTGTGGGTGAGATCAGCTAAGGGAATCAAGTGCATAGTATCCTGCTAGGATCAGAGACGTAAGGAGCGCAATTGTACCTTGAATCAGTGTGATATTGATTAGGGTTCAACTACAGTCCAGTGCGAAGTTAATTGGTAGTAGGCTAGTGTTTGTAGCGGCTTAATACAGTATGGTGTTCAAACTGGACTAGGTCCCGGGGTTTTTCTGCATTTGCGGTTTCCTCGTTAACAAAATTATGGTGTCTGTGTTATTTCTTTTCCGCATTATATTTTGTTATATAATTGAAATATCACAGGTTGTGCGTTAAGATCGGTCAATTAGAATATCCAACCTTTGGTTGTTGATTTACATTGATTGACACTTGAACATTGGTCTTTGGTACCGTTCAAGTTTACTCCTCTATATTCAACCGGGCTCGCAGGTTTCTATTTGCTGATTACAGATTGAATTAAAGAGTTAGAGATATAATACTCTTTGATATACTTTTATCTAGATTGAGTCGGACTGTCTAGTTGATTCTCTAGAAAGTGTATTGAAGTAAGTCCTATCAGATTTCCAAACGAATTGTTGGGTGTGGTTGTTAGACCCCCCGCATTTCAGGAACGTTCGGGTAACTAGAAGTTTGGTGAGAATATCATCCAATTGTTGTTCAGAATTCACAAATTCAATTTTGGCAATATCATTTGAAAACGAGGGGGGTACAACAACCACACCCAACTATTTCGTTCGGAAATATGTATAGACTAAACTCCAATATAATTCCGAGATAACCAACCTAATGAGTCTCAATCAAGAAATATATCAAAGAGATTTATCTCTTTCTCAACGCAATCAGTAAATCAAACAGATAGGAATCCACGAACCTGATTGTTATGAGAATAACTCGGATAGTACCAAAGATCAATGTCTGAGTGTCAATCAAGTTCTCCAACAAACAAGGTCGGATTTATCAACTATGATTGAGCAAAGCACAACCTTTGATATTTCAATTATATAAAGAAAATATAATGCGGAAAAGAAATAGCACAGACACCAGAAATTTTGTTAACGAGGAAACCACACATGCGGAAAAACCTCGGGACCTATTCCAGACTTGAACACCACACTGTATTAAGCTTCTACAAACTCTAGTCTACTACAAGTTAACTTTGGACTGGAATGAAGTTGAACGCTAACCAAGTCTCACCCTGATTAAGGTACAATCGCGTTCCTTACGCCTCTTGAATCTCGCAAGACTCTGCGCACTTGATTCCCCTAGATGACGTCCTTTACAACCTAGAAGTTTCTACGACCCAAAGTCGAAGACTTATAAACAGATCTGTCTCACACAGATAAGTTTATTCTATTTTTAGTTTTCGTCTTAAGATAAAGATCAGGGTGAACAGGAAGCACAACTAATGTTCCGGTCTTATACTCCCGTAGAGCAGCCTAGAAATATTAGTCACCTTATAATAACCCAACTGATATACAGAAAACGTTATTACGGAATCACAAGAGTCCGAGGAGAAGAAACTATTGTGATTACTTGTTATATCTTACCTAACAGAGATAAAGCTCGAGAAAACCTTAAAGAAGATTAAACTCAATATGATAGAAAAATTAAGATTAGGATACGCAACTACAGAGAAAATAGTTGGACCTGGCTTCACGAATTCCAAGCAAAGTCTTTAAGTCGTTAAACCTAG
This sequence comes from Papaver somniferum, assembly GCF_003573695.1. Classification (NCBI taxonomy): domain Eukaryota; kingdom Viridiplantae; phylum Streptophyta; class Magnoliopsida; order Ranunculales; family Papaveraceae; genus Papaver; species Papaver somniferum. The sequence goes on from NC_039363.1 coordinate 54,709,666, forward strand.
TAATGGTTTTCAGAAGAACTTGAAACCTAGGTTAATGGAGAATCGACTCTAGTTTGCAACTAGGACACACAGAAGTGTCGGGATTAGGTTTTCCAGATGCTAGAGTTCCTCCTTATATAGTATTTCAAATTAGGGTTCCTTACAATCAAAGCTAAGATAGCTTAGTAACAAAGCAATTAATACCCACAGTTATATGAACTCGTGATTTAATATTCAAGATAAGATTGCTTATAAAATAAACAATCAATCTCCACCGTTAGATGGTTTAGCTTCATACATACAAATGAAATATACCTATATTTAGGTATGGATGAATTGTACCTAAACGTGTATAACAAGTTGGCTCAATAACAGTTAACCGAATTTAGCCATATGAACACTTTTAGCTTAGCTATATTCATCTAACAATTCTAGACTCAATCTGATAATCAATCAATCATGATAGATAATAAAATGCATCTAAACGTGTTTTTAAGAGAGTTGTTCAAATGTTCACTATCTCGTAGAAATATCCATGAACCATTTGAAACATATTCGGCTTGGTTTGTAAGTGTACCAAGTACTTATACAAGAACCAATTCATGAACATAATGCCACGGTTTGCAAACAAAGTTCGCAAACTAAACTGAGTTCATGTGTAAAGACAAATGGTTTGCATACGAAGTATGTGAACAACTTGTCAACTGCCGATTTAGAACCTACCCACCCTGTTCTCAAACTACAGTTTCGGACCTTACCTAGTCTTGTTGTTCGCAAACACATTTCGCAAACAAGAGTTCCGAACCCAACAGATAAACCTGTTTGCAAACACAGTTCGCAAATAAGAGTTCCGGAACCATCTAGTATTTCACAGTTTACATACTAGGTACGCATACTGTGTTGTATGCAGTCATTGGTAGTAGTTCTAAAACTCTCGTTTAATCGATTTGAAACATCCTTAGAAGACAACACTGGTAATATTACGCATACCACTAACTTAAAGTAATTTTCAAATGATTAAATAATCAATACGAAACATCCCAAGTTAACATCAAATGATTGTCTCACACAAATCATGTAAGATGTTCAAGGTAATTTTCACATGATCATCTTGACTTAATATTTAGTTTCCAACAACTGAACTGTTTACAACTAAAGTTGTCAAGTAGATAATGAAGACTTCTAAGATTTAAACTCGTATTTCGAGAATTATAAACGAGATAAACTCGACTTAAAATTTCAATTGTGTATAACACAAAGTCTATATAGATATACGACTTAGTCTCATTAGTAGATAGAATTGCATAGACTTTTGAGTGATAGATAAGTTTCAGTCTCCACATACCTATTGTCGTCGAAGTTCCTCCAAGCTCTTTAGTAGATCTTCTTCTTCAATTGGTGAACGCCGTGAAATCTAATGCTCAACTACACACTTTTATCCTAATCTGATACATAGCTATAAATGACTAAAAACCAAGATATAGTTTTGATCAACTAAACTTGACAAACAAGCTTGAGATAACAACGCTTGCGAGTTCGACCGAGCAGTGTTCTAACATCATTCTCAAAGAGATCTCTGAAGAAATGATATTTTATGTCAACGTGCTTTGTGCTTGAGTTCTCAACGAGATTCTCAGTAATTTAAAGTTGAGTTATCACAAAAGATCTTCATAGTTCCAGTGTCTATTCCATAATCAATAAGCATTTGTTTCATCCATAAAAGTTGAGTACAACACGAACCTGCAGTAATGTATTTATCATCACATATTTATAAGGATTGTGAGTTTTGTTTGTTTTTATGCCAAGCAACACTATTTAGTCCCACATGAAGAAAAAAATCCTCTGGATGTACTCTTTCTGTCTCCACACATCCTTCCCAATCTGCATCAGAATAAGCAGTAAGTTCAGTGTTAGTAGTAATAAAGGTATAAAATAGACCATAACCTATAGTATAATTAACATATCGTATGATCCTTTTTACAGCTGCGAGATGAGACTTTTTGGGATATGCTTGAAATCATTCACAGGTCTTGTTGCTATTAGATATAACATGCTTCCAATAATAGATATGTAGAGATTATGATCAACCTTGGCACTATTCTCGTCCCTTTGCGGTTTCCTAGTTGTGTACATGGGAGTAAGCTTCAGAGTGAATTTATCAAGGCCAAACCTTTTGAAAAGTTCCTTGTCATATTGTTCTTGAGAGATGTAAATCCCATCCTTATGTTATTGAATTTGTAACCCCGGGTAGAATTTCAATTCACCAAAATTTCTCATTTCAAATTCATCACCTAGAGAGATTTGGAATTCTTCCCCAAGCTTCCTGGATGTTGATCCATAGATGATATCATCTACATAGATCTGAGATATTAAAACATCCTCTCCACTCCATTTTCTAAATAGTGTTTTATCATCTCTATCAAACGTATGGACTCAAGGCGTGCAACATGAGCGATGGTTTCATCAAAATCAATCCCTTCAATCTGTTAGTATCCTTGAGCGACAAGTCTTGCTTTACATTGCAAGAGAAAGGAACAAGGTTCAAAATATCTTCTCCTTTGAATTGATTTAACTCATCATGCATAACATGAACCCATACGATAGGTAACATGCAAAGTTGCATATATTTTAAAGCTAACATTGCGTGTACCTACGAACCAGTTCGTGAATTCAAATGGCCAAGGAACACGTACTGGGTATGCGTACCCTAAGGTTATTCACAAACTCAGACTCCTGTATGCGTACCTCCCCAATTCAAGAATTCAGAATACCATTGTACGCATACAAGGTATGCATACCTACCTATATTTCGGAGCTTCATATATCCATGGTACGCGTACTGGGTATGCGTACGTACCTACCCTGAGTCCATATTTCAGTAGTTCTGAAAACTCTATTTTTGATGTTTGAGACATTCTCAAACGCCATATATATAAATATCATTCCTTGGGCAGTTTTCAAATTATCCACAAATATAGTTCTTGAACAATAAAGTGTTTCAAAATAAGATTGCTAAGGACCTATGAACATCCATTGCTTGAATCATATTTCGAGATGTATAACAAGAAAATATTGACTCAAAACTTCTTCTTTGCAGTACTAAATCCACTCGAAATAATACGTTATAGTCTCATATAGATAAAATGGTAATACTTGTGAGTAAATAGAATGGTTCAGTCTTCACATACCTCTTTGTTGATAAGTTCTCCAAATGTCTTCGTTTGATGTTAAGTCTTCGATATTCGAGGGTTATTCAGTGATGTCTGATACTCAACTACCAAACTCTAATCCTAATCCAAGATTTGACTTAAGCAGACTAGAAATCAAGATACATTTTTGTACATCTAACATTGACAACAAACTTGAGATAAAAAAAACTTGTGATTTCGACCGAGCAGTGCTCTAACACGTACTTCTTGCGATATTTCACTTGTACAGATAAATGATATAATGTTGAAATGACTTAACACAAGATGCCAGAAATTTTGTTAACGAGGAAATTTGCAAAGCATAAAAACCTCGGGACCTAGTCCAGAATTTAAGCACCACACCATATTAAGCCGCTATAAACACTAGCATACTATCCGACTTCGGACTGCAATGTATATGAGACCGAAGCAATCCTACAAGAAATTCAGTTTAAGTTACGCTGCTCTATGTCTCTTGGATCTCGTAAGACCCTGCGCAACACGATTCCCCTAGATGACGTCCTTTACAGGCCTAGAAGTTGCTTCAACCTTAGTGAATAATTTTATGACTATTCAGCCTCTAACAGAAAGCATATTTGATTTCCTTTAGAAAGATATGCAATCAAGGTAGTGGAAATCTATATACTAATACTTATGAGGGATATTCAGGAAAACAATATATTAAGCAAACTCGAGATTAGTTTGAACTCATTCTATTCAAAAGCTATAGAGATGCCTAGTCAATTCTACCTCATAAGAAAAATATAAACAAATCAAATCAAAAGTGATTTACATATCTATCTTGTGGAATCAAAAAGTTTAAGACGAAGAGTACTTTGTAATTTCTATCAATCAAGTTCCTTACCTAAAGTTTCGAGAACTTAGAAGGTCAATAAAAACAATATCCGGATAACAAGAACTATCAGGTAAAAGATAGTCTGACCGGGCTTCACGAAACCCTTAGTGAAGTCTTTCCAAGTCGTAAATCTAATATATTTTCACAGAGGAAACTAATTTCAAATGATGAAACTTAGATTTCTAGAGAACGACTCTAGTCCTCAACTAGGACAAAGAAGTACCGAGATTAAGTTTCTAGTGTGCAGGGAGTCCTCTGTTTATATTGATGAACAACCTTGGATCTACAAACAAAGTTAAGTTCATAAACTATTTCCTTGTATATAATTTCCAAGTAAACAAAACTTATTTGTATAGATTGTGCATGAAGCATGTGAGAAGTTTCCCTTGAATCACAAAGAAGATGTATGCAACCAGAGTGCACCATATGTTTTTCCAGAGAGCTATCGAGTTCTGAAACCGACAAGCTTAATATGTCACAAGATTGATTCAGTTCGCGAACTTTTAGAACAGTTTGTGAACATGAAAAGTCGTCTCGTAACTTTTGGAGTTTTATATTAACAAGTTTGAAAACTGTGCAAAACAATTTGTGAACTTGAAAGTAAAAAAGTCTACATGAAACATCAAAAATCAACTAGTTCGCAAACTGTCAAAACAGTTCGTTAATGTTGAAATAGATAGTGTCCAGTACTATCTCAAAATCAAGTAGTTCATAAACTGAACAATTCAGTTTGTGTACACGAGTTAATTGAGATATTAAAAATCAAGTCTTTATATTTATAAGTTCAAGCTCGTGAACAGGTAAAACAATTTTTGAACTTTAAGAACTAACTTGACTACTCCTTGTAGCTTTCAATCTTCTTTGCGAAGTTCATCATTATATTAAAATCATATGACTTGTCTCAGCAGATAGAACGGTAGATAATATGAGTAAATAGGATAGTCAGTCTTCACATACCCTTGTTGATGAAGTTCTCATTGACGCCGTCTTCAGTCTTCAATCATCAAGGTTGATTGGTGATTTATGATACTCAACTACCATGCTCTAATCCTAGTCCGAGACTGACTTTAGTAGACTAAAAGTTTAGGCATTTTTTCCACCAAAAATCGGTTTATGTAGGCACTTACATAAACTGATTGTGGGTTTGGAAGTTAAGAAATCAAAGGCCATATAATCGGTTTATGTGAACGTACACATAATCTGATTCTAGCATAAAAATATACAGAAAAACGATTATCTCTTCCGTACCAGAATCGGGAAATGTGGACATGAATATCGACCTATTTTAGTTAAATGTTCTTCATCCATATTAATCGGTTGATGTGGGAATGGACAACGACCGTTTCGTAAAGAAATCGGTCTACAAGTACATTTACGTAGACCGATTCTGGTAAACCTAAGAAGCTTTGATTTCAGAAAATTCGATTTTTGAGTGATCGCATATTATTAAAAACCTAATTTAGAGGATTAGGTTGATAGAAAAGTACCTAATTCGAGCCATTTTCCTCTGCTTGTATACGCTCAGAGTTGGCTCGTCTTCCGCAACCGTTTTCTTCTTCAATCCTTTGTTCTAAACCGCTTTACTGATTCCTGGATCACTCTCACTCGGACAAGTAACTCCAGTGGCCTGTTGGAATATTTTGTTTCGACATCATATAGAAAGAAAAACAATTGATCATTTTTCAATCGACGATGTTTTCGTTTAAAAATGAAAAAAAATGGCTATTTACAAAATGGTCATACTTTTTATAATTCAGTTACAAAATGATCATAGTTTTGTAGATGGATTACAAAATGATCATACTTTGGGCGGCATAACGGTTTCGGAAAAAAATGGTGTTAATCTTCTCCAAAATACCCTCCATCCTAACGCATCATATTTAATAACTGCAGTTAACCCAGAAACTTGCTGACGTGGTAACACGCTGACGTGATGACACGTGGCGACAACTTTGTGACCAGAAAATTGGTAGGCTAACTAGTATAATTGCCAAGGAGTGATCCATTTGCATGACTTATGCCTAATATTGCACCATGATGGCGCTTCATCCTGCAACTTCCTTCCCTGTAATGCAACACCACTGCCTGGACATTGCACTACCAAACACATAGTACCACCAAGAAACATCTAAAACTAAAGATGCAACTCCATCACAATCACCACTGCAGTACACAACTAGCCATCAACAACAACTGCTCTTCCCTACAACATCATCGTCAATTGCAGACAACCTCAACTCACCAGAGAACTATAGCTCCTCTCAGCTAAATTAACTCGACCCATTTCAGTTCTTCTCAGCTCATAGCCACCATTGCACCATCGTTCCCAGCTTATCTGCATCTCAGCATACACACACACAGACACATACATAATACTCAAACACCTTGTCCAAACCCACCATCATCAATACTTGGTTCATCTCAGCACATCTCCTACAATTCAATCAAGCCATTTCAACTGTACCGTTGCAATTCAATTCCTCAAACCCATCAGTCATTTTCTCTCTTCCATTCATCACTTCAATCAACACCTCAACTCCATCTCCTGCAATTTCACCTACACATCAACACCATCTCAGTTTTTGTGTCAAACACCACACAACAACCATCTTTTTCCCTGGATTCAATCACTATCACCATCTTTCAACCATCTTACCACAGACATCAATTTCTCTACCATCTTATTCTCGATCTGACTTCAATCACTATCCCCATCTCTAATTTCAGTAAGCATCAAATCAAACCTAACTTCAGATTCTCCCTTCACTGAGCTCCCAATAGCAGCGGAAACCCAATCTTCAATAGTAGTAAAATGGATCTGATTCTTCAAACCTAAACTCCTAACTGGATTTTTCACGTATTTCCTGCATATACACATAAAATTTACAATATAAAATGAATTAGTAACAGATAAAATACCCAATTTTCACTAATTAGGGTTTACGAAAAAGGTTGATAAACTACTTAATTTTCACAAATTAGGGTTTACAAAAGTAAACTAAAATCGATAAATTAAGGTTTCTAAAATCTATTATGAAATTGAATGAATGTGGTTTTGATTACCAACCTCATGATGTTCGCGTATATAGTGATGATATCTTGTAAGAAAACCACCGCAGTCTTACAATTAGTTACCTTTGCTTGAAAATCTTCACGAAATAACATTATAAATGGATCAAAACCATACACAAGAACTCTCTAATGTATTAAGGATCTGTTTGCGATGAAAATCACATGAAATCTCCCGATATCTCTCGATTTTCGGTGAATCGCCATTTTTATGCAAAGAGTTTAGATAGAGAAACGACTGAGGAGAAAATGAAAATATTTTTCCTTAACCCTAAATTGTTATAGATCGTGTCTTGCTTTGACCGATCCTGTCCATCCGTATTTCATCGAGATGTACCAATCGTACGATGTATGGTAATAGATATAATATCAGTAGGTCAAGGATATAACCATAATTTCAGTTAAGCGCACCAATCATGGCCGTATAACACTTCCTCGAGATGAATACTCATAAGATCTATGGTCTCTGATTTCATGTGGTCAGGTTAATGACAGTCTCATAAATTTATGAGTGCATTTAACTCTGGATTTAGGCCTGTCAATGGATACCGATTTTTCGTTAGCCAATACCGGTAATCCGTTAGCCATTACCGCTACCGTCCGACATAGCGGTAAACGGATATCCGATACCGATAAGTTAACGGATAATTCCTTCTTAACGTAACGATAGTGGAACCGTGCATTTCCGTTAGGTTTAGTTCCGTTATCCGCTAACGTGCGTATTGCACGTGTAAAATTTTTCACTTGTGTTGTGTTTGTGTATCGTCGAAAATAGAGATGGAGTCATGGAGATGTCTTTTTCTTTTCAAAAAATATGATTTTTCTTTTGCTAGAAGCTTACAACATCTGAATATTTGTATGTCTGTTTTTGTGTGTGTGTGGCATGGATTTAGAACCTGTTTTGTTGGATTTAATAGCTGATATGTGTTTTTAGCCTATTTTTTGTTTGTGCCGGATGGTAACGGATAAATATCCGTTATCCGGTAAATCCAACGTAACGACAACGTTTTTGGTTTTCCTATTTCCGCCGGAACTTAACGGATAACGGATATCCGCTAATTTTTAATGGCAGCGGCAGCGGAAGAGACAATATCCGTTACGTTAACATCCATTGACAGCCCTATCTGGATTGGTGGGACCCACTGACTTAATGCCCATTTTAAAAGAAGTGTGACTCTTTTGTTAATTGATTGTAGCAGTATGACTAATTTGCAAATCGGGTCATAATTGTAGGACTGTTTTGTAGATCTCCCAAAAAAGAAAAAAAAATCGACCTTTGTGGAAAAGGAAATGAAAGAGAACGCAGATTTAGATTTTAGTAATAAGATTTAATGAGCATAAAGTGATAACATTAATACACTTTATAGAGGATAAATTGGCAGTTTTATCTAACATAGACACCCTTGGGAACAAAATTTGTCCAGGCCTCAAATAATTTGTGCAACCCAAAAGATCAGATTGGTTTTTTCCGTACGGTAACAAAGCACTCAGTTTATTTCTGGTGGTTATATGAAAGTTTCTGTTATGCACGGGGAGGATAGACACAATCCCCCAATTTCTCTTGTATTATTTCTTCTTGATGATAAAAGAGGAGTAGAGTTAAACAGTAAGCTGAGACCGAGAGAGTAAGAACATCAATATTTTTCACCTATTATACATATTGTTCTTGATTAAAAACAAGAAAATGAAATGAATCAAAGATTACAGAGAAACTCTAAAAGGGACAGACAAAAAGTTGTATGTTCATTACATGATACAAAAGAATTAGAGAAGCATTTAATGTATCTACTGATGACAAGAACCCATCAGATTAGTCAACAGAGGAACCTATAAGAAGTAGATAAGTGGAAAAATAAGAATGGTACAGCTGTAGTAATAGACAGATAGACATACAACTGTAACACCTGATAGTTAGGCAGCAATCTGTCTATTAGCCCCCCTCAAGTTGAAGTGCCCAGTAGGATGAACTTTCAACTTTTCCCTGAGAAATTGAAATCTTGGACTGGAAAACCCTTAGTGAAGATGTCTGCAACTTGAACAAAAGTGGAAATATAATGAACCTGTAAATGCTTTGAGTGCACAAGCTCTCTGACAAAATGAAAATCAACAGCTAAGTGCTTCATTCTGCTGGGAAAAACAAGATTGGAGGACAAAGAAATAACACTAATATTATCACAGTGTAAGGCTGGAGTAAGTTGCAGAAAAACATAAAGATCCTTGAGAAGCTGATAAACCCATGCAACTTCAGCAGCAGAATCATCTAGTAACCTGTACTCAGCTTCTGTGTTATACCTGGCAACAATAGCTTGTCTTTTACTAGACCAAGAGATAGGATTAGTGCCAAAGAATATGCAATAACCTCCTGTGCTTCTTCTAGTGTCAGGAGAACCTGCCCAATCTGCATCACTAAAGCCATGGATATCCAATAAACCCTTATTGAAAAGAATCCCATAATCTATAGTAGACTTAATGTATCTGAGAATTCTCTTAGCAGCTGTGTAGTGCTCAGAAGTATGAGACTGCATGAACTGACACACTTGATTAACTGCATAGCTTATTTCAGTTCTGGTCCAAGTAAGGTATTGTAAAGCTCCAACTAAAGATCCATAGGGAGTTGGATTAGAGAGGAGCACACCATCAGTAGCTGAGAGTTTGGTGCCAACACAAACTGGGAAAGAACAAGGCTTAGCACCCAGCATGTCATGCTTATTAAGCAAGTCCAGGGCATATTTTGTTAGAGAAATAAAAATGCTTGAATCATCTCTTTTAACTTCCAAACCCAAGAAATAGTGTGAGTCTCCTAAATTCTTGAGTGGAAAATTGGGTTTGAAGAAGAGAAATAAGCTCAGAACAGTATGTAGAAGAATTACCTGTGATGAGGATGTCATCTACATAAACAAGAATCATAGTAATTCTTGACCCAACCTTCTGAACAAAGAGAGAAGTGTCTGCTGAAGAAGCAAAAAAATTGTAAGAAAGTAATACATTCATTAACTTCTCATACATGCCCTAGGGGCTTGCTTCAACCCATAAATAGATTTGTGAAGTTTACAAACTTTGTGAGGATGAACAAGATCAATGAAACCTGGTTGCTAAGTCATGTAAACCTCCTCTTGTAAATCACCATTCAAAAAAGCATTGCTCACATCAAGTTGGCTGATTTTCCATCCAAATTGAAAAGCCAAAGAAATTAGAACTCTTATAGTAGTTGGCTTTGCCACTGGACTGAAAGTTACATCATAGTCTAGACCAGCTTGCTGATGAAAACCTTTTGCAACCAGTCTAGCTTTATACTTGTCAATATTACCATCTGGATTGTACTAGATTTTAAACACCCATTTGCATCCTACTAAATTTTGAGATGAATCAGGGTCAACTAAGGACCGTGTACCTGCAGTTTGTAGAGCAGTATGTTCATTGACTAAGGAAACATCCCATTTTGGATTCTTTCTAGCCTAAGAAACATAAGTGGGTAAAGTAGGAGGAGTAGTAGAGACCAGAGAGGCTGATAAAGCATATTCGGAGCAATATGTCTTTAGTTTTCTAATACCCATTTTACCCCTTGTAACCATGTTATGCTGATTGATCACAACAGATGAAGAAGATCCAGTAGGAGAAAGACATACCTCAGGTATAATAGGTGGCAATACAACAGAAGAAACAATAGCAGGTGAAGTATCAGATGGTGGTGGAGCTGAAGTAGATGAAGGCAAAACCTCTGGAGGATTAGAAGCAGAAGAAGCAACTGCTGAAGAAGAATTATCCAAAGCATGAGATAAAATAGTTGAAGTATCTGTAGCCACAACTGAAGAAGAATCAGTAGGAGATTGTTCAACTACTGTAGATACCAGTGGTGCATGTCTTAAGGGATAAGAAAACTCATTAAAGATCACATTTCTTGAAATGTAAACTTTGCCAGAAGCTGGATGAAGACACCTGTAACCCTTGTGAGTAAGACTATAGCCAAGAAAAATACATTGAAGACTTCTGCGCTCTAATTTGTGAGTTGTGTAAGGTTTGAGCCATGGGTAGCAAAGACAACCAAAGGATTTTAAAAAATGATAGTCTGGATCCCTGTTGAAAAGAACCTCATAAGGTGATTTATAAGTAGTAGATTTGGTTGGCAACCTATTAATGGTGTAGTTAGCAGTTTGAAATGATTCAACCCAAAAGGCATCATGAAGACCTGATTGAATAAGATATGTTTTGCCCACTTCAAATAAATGTTTATGCTTCAGTTCTGCAACTCCATTTTGTTGTGGAGTATGAGGACATGAAAATTCATGTAATATACCAGATAAGGATAAAAAAGATTGTAATTCATTATGGAGAAATTCACCACCTCCATCTGTTCTAATAATGCAAACAGAGTGACCAAGCATAGTTTCAACTTGAGATTTAAAATGAAAGAAAACGGTCTTGAAATCTGATTTGTCATACGAAGGAAATATCAAACAATACTTGGAATAATCATCTATGATGTTAACATAGTACCTGACCCCAAAGATCAAGATGGAGTAAATCTAAGGGTTTGTATCTACAATGAGAAGGTGAAGAAAAAGGAAGTCTGTGACTTCTACCAAGTTTACATTCATGACAAAAAAAAACAGGTGTTTTGACTATGTTGGGCAAACAAAGTTGTCTACTGACATGTTGCATTGTGGTAAATGAAGGATGGCCAAGTCTGTTATGCCATATGGCTGCAGAAGGTGATGAAGTGCTTGCGTAAGCATGATGTCCTGTAGCTGGTGAATCTTTAGCTAAGCTGTTGCCATTTAAGGTAATATGATAGAGTCCATTATTGTGAGGGCCTTGTAAAGTAATCTTCCCAATGAGGAGATCCTTCATAGTGAAACCAAGGGGATCAAAAGTAACTGAGCATTTGTTATCTGATGTAAACTTGTGGACTGACAACAGATTGGCTGAGGCTTGAGGTACATGAAGTATATTATTCAAAGCAAATAGCTGAGCAGAAGTATATTTAAGAGCAGAACCAATATGATGTATTTTCATACCTGGACCATTAGCAGTGAATCTCCTCAGAACCATCAAAAGGATTGGAAGAATATAACTCAGGTTCATCAGCTGTAATGTGTTGATTAGCTCCAGTATCTGCATACCAAGGATTCTCCTCCAAAATATTTGTAGAGGCTAACATATCACTGAGATGAGATGGTGTCTTGGTATTTTGATAGGCAAAATTCAAGCGATGACGACAGGAGAGAGCATCATGACCAGGTTTGATGCAGATTTGACACACAGTAGCATCTAAGGCTGATGAAGTGGATGGTTGTGCTGGTAGTGGTGGTGGTGGTACAGAATTGAAGTTGAAATAGCTAGGAGAAGGAGATCTTGGATGAAATTGAAAATTACTCCTAGGTGATTGATGAAAGGGATTACCTCTACCACGACCTCGAGATCCATACTGATTGCGCACAGAGGCTTGAAAAGCGGCAAAGGCACGACTATGAGCTTCTGAAAGTAGAGTTGATGATCGATTTTGAACATCAACCTCTTCAGAAAGCAGAAGATTGTATAATTCCGTTAAATCAACAGGTGGAAAACGAACTCGAATCGAAGTACTGAATGCTTGATAATCTTGACCAATTCCATTTAAGATAGTCACAACAAGTTCATCATCAGAAACTGGAGAACCAGAAGCAGCTAATTGATCGGCAATCTTCTTGATTTCACCAAGATAAGTCGACATGGATCCAGATCCAAGCTTCAAAGATTGAAGTCGAGTACGCAATTGAATTGAATTTGTGGTTGAGCTTCGAGCGAATCGTAATTCGATGTTATCCCAAAGTTACTTAGCAGAAGAAGCACCAACAACATAGGAAAGAAGAACATCTGAAATAGTCAATTGGATCCAAAGAATTAGGGTATTATCATCCTCAATCCAGTTAGTGTAAGATTGATTAATGATTTCTCTGTCATCACCATCAATCCATTCTTGAATGTATTTACGAGGACAAGGAATTGAACCATCCAGAAATCCTGAAACCTTGTATTTCTTCAATAAAGGAAATAGAACACTCTTCCAAGTGAGAAAATTCTCTTTTGTGAGTTTGAAATGAATAATATTGGAAATATGATTTAATGGAACTTGAGAAATATGAGAATCATAGTGATTGTACGCCATTGGAGATCAAAGATTGAATTACAAAGAAGAAACGGAATGATCAAAGATCAATGAAAAAGGCAGCAGAAGAAGGATCGAAACACGATTGATACCATATTAGACAAACTGTTCTTGATTAAAAACAAGAAAATGAAATGAATCAAAGATTACAGAGAAACCCTAAAAGGGTCAGACAAAAAGCTGTCTGTTCATTACATGATACAAAAGAATTAGAGAAGCATTTAATGTATCTACTGATGACAAGAACCCATCAGATTAGTCATCAGGGAACCTACAAGAAGTAGACAAGTGGCCAAATAAGAATGGTACAGCTGTAGTAATAGACAGATAGACATACAGCTGTAACACCTGACAGTTAGGCAGCAATCTGTCTATTATCATGTGCAGAACCTCCATGAGTTCATAAATTATCACAGATCAAATACGTAATGCATACCTTACCCTTGGTATATATACTGGATATACAGAACTCAACTCATTGGTAAATCCTACTCTACATTTCTACTTATGAGATGCTTTTTGAGAGATAAAACATTGATGTTGGGCGGTTTAAGATCACCTCTGAATGGCTCTCAATTGAGACTCTAACTGCAGTCGTAGCTCCTTCTCTTTCAGATATTGTAGAAGCAACTGCTGCTCAGACTTCAACTTCATGGCAGCACCACCCCAGTAAGGATTGGGACTTCGCTGGGCATGAAAAAGCTTCTCCCTTTCATGCTCATCACTATTACCATAAACTTTCTGAAATCCTGGATTCCACTGGGGGTCCCGCAATTTTTCCTTCTGATCAAATGTTAAACCATTCGTCCACCGATCAAAAAGACTCGACCTTGAAAGATCTTCGTCCTGGAACCTCCCAAGGTTACTCGGTGGATTGCGTTGAACTGGCTCGCTACTAGCTTGGGCTTGTCCAAAATTTCCTTCGTAGTGATGAAACCTTGACGTGGAATCTTCATAGTTGAACCTAGGAATGGTCAGAGGATCAAAAGTGGGTGCACAATTCTGTACTCCTGGCAAATTTGAATATTTATTAACCCGTGATGCCTCAAAAAACTGTTCTTTCATTTCTTCTGAATCCTTGTACTCGGAATAACTTGACGAATCACTACTAGACCAAAGTGCATCATCGGGCAATAATGGAGCAGAAGGCTGTTGAGGGAGAAAGGGAGGTGCTGAATAGGGGGTAGTTGCAAAAGAACTTAACCCATTAACAGCAGTGTCACCCTCCGAAGAAAACCGGCACACAAAATGAGGTGATGCATATGAAGATGTTACCTTAGCATCTTGATCTCTTATTGCAGCCTCTCCAAGGGAGAGACTACTTACACCTGCAGAAGCAATGCAATCGTTTTTTCCCAAGTCATACTTGCTTGGATCAAATTTACCCTTCTCTCCACTAACGCCAAAACTCTCTCTTTCAAGGACCCATCCGCTGAGGGAGGGAGGCCCTTCCGTAGATGATACTGCACCTATTTCATCACCTGCCATTCCAAATCTAGATGAATCTACCAACTGTTCAATGACTGGATCCGTGATAGTATAACTCTCTGTAAGAGGTTCTTGCCATGATATTTTTTTCAACCTAGAACCACCTAGGTTTTGACGAAAACCAGAAGGATCACCATATTTCTGTCTTTGAAAAATTAATGAAGAGTTTCGCTGCAATGGTTCACCAGAAGATGCAACTACTTTTTCAGTTGTAGCAAGAAGATTTTGAAGTGGTGCAGAGTTATATCTCACAATTGGCTTAAAGAGAATGACTTCTTCCTCCTCTACATGAGTGGATGTTCTATCCACATCAAGGTTATATTTAATAGCCTCCTTACTTTTCACTTCACTTTCTTTTGCTGGTTCACATGGTGACTGAATATTTTGTGGAGAGTTATGCAACAAGTCTCTTCCTACGGAATCAGAAACCCCTTCAATTGCTTCTAAGTCTCTCTTGCACTGTAGTTCCTTTGCCTCAGCAGCGTAAATTTTTCTTCCCATTTTCTCATAAAAGATCAAGCTCTGTGATCCACTTGGTTTGTTAACAATCTTCATAGAAGCAAGAAGGATGCGAGATATGCGAACTTCACATTCATGATTGTCACCGTATTCTCTTCTCGACTCTCTGTCAGTTGAAAAATCTAAACATTCATGGGATTGACTGACAGGTAAAAACCCTCGTAACTCGTGATCTTCCCAAAGGGCTGCAAAATCGTGAGACTTGAATTCACAACCCATATTTTCTAACTGATTCAAAAAGTTCACAAAAACCCCAAAGAAGTAACTTGCTGCATTTATACGTATTTCATCAGCCTCTCTGCTTTCCGGTTTGTCCAGAAATTCTACCAACCATTCAACAAATACTAATATAGATGGTAAAAGATAACTATGATCTAGAGGATTACCCATCACACATCTTTCAACTATCCGACCCATAATGATGTAAGCAGAAGCTAATGCTCGCTGAATCAAGGCAGGTTGCAGCTTGTACTTAGCATGGCTAGACTTTTGGCTTTTTGATTCAAGTAGGGTCTGAACAGTAAAAATGAGTACACAAACAAGTTGTAACCCTCGGAAAGGACCTTTTCTTGCTCCATCCAACAACTGATATGACTCTAGAAAAGTTTTCACATGGACATCAAGAGAGAATAAGGTCTCCAATTGGCTTATGGACGAACCAAATATGCCAGGGAACTCCTCCAAACTGCAACACACATCAAAACAACAAAAAAACTAATACTGTGAGAACCAGATAGGAAAAGGAAATTCATCATCAAATTGCAAATCATTCATAGGGACATATATAACTCGGAGAGATCCATTATAACACTCATCAACAACATCAGAAAATTTCGATAAAAATATTGCTTTTCCAGTTTCTGGCAACACCACCTTGATTTGACATAGAAGAAGCCCATCACCCGAACCATGAGAGGCCAAATACCAAACTGCTCAGTCAAGACATCATCTACAGTGGTATTTTGAATTGTGCTCCTTTTAGATGGTTTGGAAAAATCGAAAATGGCCTTGTCAGAAAGCCCATATGACCTATTCTGTGATCATAAGTGAAAACGATCCAGAAATCAGTATAAAGATAATAAATGAGCAGCTTGAAATAAGAAGAACGAAATGAAAATTTAACCCAGATACGCGAGAAAGGAGAAAGCGAACCTTCTCAAAAAGCAAAATGAGGTTATTCCAAGCATCAGGGAAAGGTTCTTTAACAGCGAGACTTCTTGTGCAATGGTATAAAGCTAGGAATTCATCGCCAAGATATGTTGCCAAAACAGCCAACTGTGCTTGACATAATTGCATACATGCACAAACACCATATTAAGTAAGCATATAACAGCAAGAACAAAAAAGATGGTCTAACAATTCCTACACTTTAAGGACAAGCAAAAATTATCAATTTTGAACATCTGGAAAGGTTTGATATTGATCTAAGAGATCCAAGTCATTTGAGTGACCCGAGAGTCTATCTCCATCGTTGCACTACTCCATAATTTCAAGTCCAAAACAACCACATACTGCTTTCTAAACCATGTTTATTGTCGCCCAAATAAGATCATAAGTACAAATAGGTAGCAATTGGGTGTGTGCATGGATATCGAAAGAAGTACCTGATTTTGTGGGTTGCCACTATCTGGCCAAATCAGTGATGCATCTAAGTAGTGTCTGGCAGCAGTTGACCACTTCCGATCTTGAGCATCAGGATTTCCATATAGCTCCCTGTATCGAGCAAGATCTCCAAGGAAAACTAAAGAACGGTGGCAAGAAAACTGGCATCTTCCCATGTCCGCTGATTCTATGGACCTAGAAATACCAATGCCACTGCTGACCGAGACATCCTTCGGAAGTCCATAGCTTCTTCTGATTTTTGCAATCAAATTTTGGTAAAAATCAGTAGCTTCTGACACAAAGGATTTCAGTCCTTCAAGGAGAGTCTCATTCTCCAAGTTTGCACCTTTCCTTTGGACAGAAGCTTTCCTTATTCTATTGCGAAATTCATCAATGTGTTTATAATGAAGCTTCCACAAGGAATATTCGATATCTTGAAGTTCTGCTAACTCATGGTCATTCACAATGATTTCCTCGTAACTTGAACGAGCTTTGCGGTATAACTCTTGAACATCAGTGTTCATTGGACCCTTGGAATGAATCAACTGCCACAACTGTTTTTCTGCATTAACAGCCTAAACCACGGAAATTACCAATGTCAGGATACAATATTTTTCGTTACTAACTTACTATTCGTAGTTCAGTAAGTAGTGCTTATTTGTAACAACTATACTTCAAAGAGAACTTCAGTTATTACCTCGACAATAACGCTTTTCTGATCATTGAGAAGTCCCATTGCATTATTATGAACGACTGGAGCAGATATAACATATCCACTCGCCCGCTTATCTCCAGACATTTTGTACCACAAAAACACCCGTTGGTTTCTCCAAAATTTAAGTCATCCACTCTAGTATACCTGCAAAAATCTACATGTGTTGAGTGGTAACCAGAAACACTCAAAACTTCAGTCATCTAGATACACCAACTATCAATGTGACACACAAACTAAGCAGATATAGCTCTTATCCGTTAAGAACGTAATGAAGAAACAGCATCAGCCAAAACAAAAATCCTAAGTGCACCGCTTTGTGAAAATTTCCTAGTTCTACAATAAAGCTTGATACAGAAAACTGACCAAGAAGATCTAGAATGAACCTACAGAAATTTATCTTATAGGAAAAAGACCATCGTACCGTAAATTGAGCTAAGAGCCTAAAACCACTCAATTTATTGTATAAGAAAACATTTGAAGGAAACCAATTCAACCTAAGAAACTCTAGCAGAGAATTGTAAGCCCCAGAAGGAACTTAGGAAGGAATCTATCAAAACAAAACAAGCATAACAGAGTATCAAAAACATGGTTCCCAACTTAAACCCAAAACCACTAGCGTTTCTTAGAAACAAAGAACATATATATACAAAATTATCATCAAGGAAAAATATTTCTCCCTGAGAAATCAGCTGTTCAACAAAGAGAACTAAGATACTTAGAAACAACGAATCTTAAACACAACAAAATAACAAATTTCAGCTGAAAACAAATTTAACCTTTTAAACAACAGAAAGAGAGGAAAATCTTACACTGAGATATCAGCTAGACAAAATTCAGCAAGTCACTGTAGCTTACTTCAGCTTTGCTCTTCCAAATTTCAACGCCCAACCAAGAAGAGGGTGTGTGAAAGGGAGAATTCTAAAGAGAGGGAGAGTTGGAGAAAGGGGACACCTGTGCTGTGAAAAAAAGAAAGAAAGGGACAGACAACATTTAATGGCGGACGGATGAGAAGAAGAAGACTGATAGACCATTTTCTGTCGGAAGACAAAAGGAAAGGTACAGAAAGACTGCTGTCATCCTTAAGATGCACATATCTCTATTACTTTAAAGCCGTTGGATATTTCGAGTCACTCCTTAAAGTTAATCCAAAGATACTTGAACACATGAATCATGTCTTCCTGAGGATGGTGGTAAAAGTATAATGTTGTGACTCGGATTAGATAAAATGGATCACCTGTATCTCAAGCTAAACCTCGTCGTGTCCTTTCAACATTAAACAATCAGTTCGATATAATACTTCGCAGCATATAGTAACAGGATGTGCCGAGTAATTTTAAGCCCATGAATACTTCAATTTGGGTCGAACTTATTTGGTTTCATGGACCCACTTGATGGACTAATTTCATAAAGAAAGACTCTCCGATTACGAACAAGTAGTGGGTAGGTGGTTAATAAATGAGTAGAATCCCTTCTGTCAGCTTAAGGACCGTGGGATTAATGTGTATTAAAACTCTAATAGTATAGGTGGTCCAAAATGTTATCTTAGTGAGATTTTGTGGTCTCTCATTGATTGGTGAAAGACCTTTTCTAGTCCAAATCCATGAAACATTTGGGTTTGTTGTTGTTTAACCCGCAAACTCACATTTGTTTGTCTTCAGTGTCTTTTCAAGTCTATTGCAACAGGCAACAACCAAATCCCCATCCACCAGAAAACTCCAAAATTCAGAAATCTAGGGAATAAATTCTTGAGATTCTGATACCCCTGAAAGCTTTAATCCTCATTACATCATGAGTTAGGATTACTGTTTCTGTTCCAGCATATTAATTTGCACACTATACTAGTATAAAACAACTGAACTTAAAAGAGTTGGAGAACACTTATATACAAATACCTCGTGGAACAAATACCGCTGCAGAATGATGGTAATTAATGTGGTGTCAACCCCTTCAACCATTTTGAATCTTTTCCTTCTGCTTTTTGTAGTCTCGAAGCACTTTTTCTCTTTCAGAATTTGACACAGACAGTAACCACTTGCTGAATTTGATATCAGTCATGCCCATAAACTGGGCAAGACAGCTATACTGGCTCTTTTTCTTGGACAAAGATAATTCTCGCTTACTTAAATCTGAAGTTGATTTACTATGCATTTTTACTGAAGATGTGACTCTCTGATGTTGGGTGCTATCAGGTTCAGCCACTGTCATATCTTTCTTTGCTTGAACTACGGGTTTATAATTGACGACGTCTTCATTGCGATGAGTGTATACAATTCCTGTATAAGGGGAAACCATAAATTCTTTTCTCACAAGACTGCTAGAGAAATAAACTTGGTGATCTTTAAAAAAAAAAAACACAAACAAAAATTGTCCAAGATGATAAATGTACTTCATGAATCTGGCACGAACCCATACTACCCTATCCCTATGTGACCTAAGCTGGAGTAGCACATCTGAGGACTATTCACTGGCTGATTTTTGCCAAGGATGCTAAGGGGCAATTCATTAGAGGGTATACCAAGATCTAGTAAAAGGGCCTCAACAGATTTAACACAGGTCAAATAAGAAAGACCAACAGCCATTAGATTCATTCACTCATTGATGTTTTATCCCACACTAAGGTCATTGGGGATTAGGTCATCTAGTCCCTACTCTTCTATGGATGTTGAAGAAAACAAAAATTAAGTATAAGCTTACCTAAAGCTTCGAGCATTGTTGTTTTATTTGAGACAGCAACATCCAAGTTGTCGTATCTGCTGCCCTTAGAATCCGCGGGAGATGTTTCATTCTCTTCATTTGAAGGAGGACATGTCCCGACTATATCCTCAGCTTGATCATTATGATTTCCGTGGTTTTGATCATGTTTTCCATTTAATTCAATGATCTCACTGGTGAAAAGCTTATCAGATAAATCACGGAATAGATTGGAGATTCCGAAACGCTCCCTTGAAATTCTTTGCAATCCTGGACACCTTCAAAATACCTTTTTTCCATTTTTCCAGATACAGCAATATTTGATAGCTGTTGTTTGTAGACCTGACGTGAATATACAAGCTCCTCAAGGGAACCAGCAGCAAGAAGGCGAAAAACCACAACATGCCGTTTCTGCCCATAACGGAATGACCTATCTTGCGCCTGTAAATCTTGCGCAGGGTTCCAATTTGGATCAAATATAACAACACGATTTGCACTAACGAGATTCAGTCCCAGACCACCAGCTCGGGTTGATATAAGGAAGACCTAAAACGAAAAGACTTGTCATAATGATGATTGGTTTCCATGGAATTCCCCAAAAAGATTTTGAAGATTTAGGTGTTAATATGTACCTGCTTGCTTGGACTTGAATTGAAATCATCAACAAGGGGCTGACGGGAACTCGTTGGGGTTGAACCATCAAGTCTAGAGAAGCAATATCCTTTGCGTATAAGAAATTTTTCCAGTATATCCAGCATTCTGATGCATAAATTCAACTTCAGGTATGATATAAAAGACAGATGAAAAATTCAGGGTACGGAAACTCAATGAGAGTGCAGAAACATATACGACTTTCTACAGAAATGAAATCCACAGATAAAGCAAGAGATTTTGTAAAAAGATTGCATAAGAAAGCTCACTTCAGTGAGAGGAAAATAATGGTTTGATTAAGTTCTTCACACAACTCACCTTACAGAGTAGCTGAACAAAAGAATTTTGTCACCATGTAAAACCCAAGTAGACATTAACTTCTCCAAAGCTCGCATTTTTCCACAGTGCTCAACGTCGCTAAGGTTCATGAAACTCTCGCTTTGGGTATTGCCACCAACCAAGTGAATATCAGTACCAAAGACAGCAGAAGCTAATTCTGCATCTTTCTTTTGTTTCTCTATGTCATCCTTCGGGTTAGGCTTAATCAACTCCAAGTGATTGCTAAGCTGAGAAAATCCACAGGAAACAATGTCAAACAAATTAACTTAAAAAGAATATAACACATGGGAGTAGACCTGACTATCGCTACTACAACTAACAAAAATGACAACAGAAGTATAATTGGTGGGGTTAAAATGCCAAAATGGCCAATTCAGCTAAACAAAACATGTCCCTTATGGGAAACCGTAAGCAAAAATACAAAAAGCTAAATTACCTGCTGAAGCTTCACAAGGCAAGGAAGAACGAGGCAGAATGGGCATGAATCACAACCATCAGGGTTTTCCCTATGAAGATAAGACCAGATTATGCCATTTGGTACAATCCTATTGCAACATTCCACCTGTTTTAAAGGGCTTCCGCAGCTACAGGGAAGATCCTTATTTACCAGACATTGGATATCTGGTAACTGCAACATCCTCCTGTATGCACGTCTTTGCAGATCGCTCATTGCAAAACACAACATTATCTTCCTTGCCCATCATTAAATGTCCAATGGTCTCTTCCTTGGTTCTTCTTAATAGATACCTCCGGAGAACTGATGCTAGATGCTGCTTGCGCTCATCAGCAACCTGGACAAATCTTTCCGGAGCACTGGACCTTTGACCAAGCTTAAGTGGCTCATCATAAAAGTCCCGAAAATGTTCCCTCGTGCCTAAGGAACCAGGTGCAACCCAATCAAAAAGATTGAACAGCTCCATGATTTTATTCTGCATTACAGTTCCTGTTAGGCCATAGCGATTTCTGGTTTTTATTCCTAAGCAAGCACCGTATAGTTTCGACTTATCATTTTTTAACCTGTGTGCCTCATCCACAACTACAATATGCCAATCGACCTCTGATAGGATTTTACCGTGAATTCTGAATGAGTCAAAACTAGTAATGACTACGTCAATACCATGTGATTCAAGCTTCTCGATTATGAGATCGCGATTTGCTCCATGATAAACAGAAACACTAAACTTTGCCCATTTAGAGAATTCATTTTCCCAATTTTGAATAATCGAAGTAGGGCAAATAATCAGTACAGGATTCTTTTTCCCTACACGCTTTAACATTTTAGAGTCACCATTTTCAGCTTCATCCCCAACTACAGCAGCCAGAAAAGCAATTGTTTGGATGGTTTTCCCTAGACCCCTATACAAGGATAAAAAGTATTAAAATTCCAAAAAGTACACCACAAGCAGAAGAATATTTGTCTCCAAGTCGGTGCCTTTTTGGCTTTCGCAGTATGCATTATGCTTATTAGTAAAATCTCCGCTATCACATTGAACGTGTTTACAGAATCTAAAGGAATTTATAACAAAAAAGAGTACAGAAATCAAAATAACTATGGAAAACCCTTGCTAGTCCTATACAATAGTGTAAATGATCATGCTTTAAGAAGATTCAAAGAGGAATGAACAAGAAAATAATTAACTAACATGTCATCTCCAAGAATACCGCCATGATTCTTCTTAATAAACCATATAAGAATCTCACTCCCTCCCTCTGATGCTCAAGTAGACGGCAGTTGATAGCTGCAGGGACCTGAGACAAAAGAGTACCCTCATTAAATTTTCAAAATATATTATCAATGCACAAAAGTAAATACAAGTTAGGTGACAAATAAATTTCACTGGAAACACACATTAAAACTAGGGTTTTTAAACTTGGAAGCACCTGAACTACTGGAGACTCGCCGGGGAAGAAAGGACCATGGGTTCAAAGGGTCCAGTTGGATCAAATTGAAAATGAGTAGAAACTGGTTCTCTACTAATTCCAATACCACTTTCTTCTGCATCACCGTCATCATCATCGTCAACTTCTTGTGCATTTTCCTTCACAGGTTGCTCTTGATTCTGTTTTGGTGGGGGAAGAGATAGAGGATCTTGAAGTCGTTGGAGTTGTTGTGAAAGAGAAGATTTTGGGGGTTTTCTTGGAAGTTGTGGTGATTTTAAATCTTCATTGAGAATTGAAGGTTGGGATGAAGAAGGATTAGGGAAATCAGAACAACGTTTTAGGGTTTGTTTGAAACTCGTAAACGACATTTGGCGGTTAATGAGCCCTAAACACAGAAAAGATTTCAGATGCTATATCGAAACCTCTCTAAATGTTTGTTTTTATTTCCTTCCTCCAATTATCACGAGAGCCAGACATGTTTTAAATTAGCCACGCGCCACAGGCTATATAGAACACTCGGCAGCGAGGATTGAGTACTCACTTCTCAGGTCTTCGGATGGTCCGTCGATGGAGTTCCGATTAGTTGAGAATCAAATGATATCGGAAAGACCGCAGATATTCTCAGGGCCAACTTTTTCTTTTTCACGAAATTCGTTAAAAAGACCAAAACCAATAATTCTCGGGTGAAAATGACACTTGTATTTTGATTCTGTTTAAATGGACAAAAATATAAAAATAGCTAGGATGTAAACAGTTTCATCCTGCCAATTTTCAAATATTTTTTCTTATTTTTTGATTTACACAGGATGCATCCAGTTTCATCCTAGCTATTTTTTAAGTTTAAGCAAGGATGAATCCAGTTTCATCCTTGCTAAAAAATTTTTGTCCATTTCAGCCATACTAATTTTTACTCGTCCATTTGAACCATGTTTTAAAAATATTTGGACAAATGACCCATTTTCCGTTTCCTTTTTTACTTTTGTCTACTCTTTTTTTTTATAAAAAAAAGAGTAAGAGAGCTCGTCAAAGCTAACTACTCTGCTTTACAGCCAAAGGATTATCTGAGCTAATTCTAGCTTCAGGGTGATCCATCAAAATATGAGTACGAATATTACAGTTATCTTTAAGAGTAGTGTTTGTTGGGTACTGTAATATAGTCCAAAAAGACTGGAGGTTAGGATCTTTCCAGTTAAAGTTTTGCAACAAGATAGAGTGGCTAGCTATTCTAGATAAGTTGGATGTTGTGGTGTTTTGTTGAGGCGTCAGCTTGATGAGCCTTCCCAACACAAAATCATAGGTTATTTGCTTCTGTCGATGTTTTGTGTGTAATCTCCTTAAAATCTTTCCTGGACTTGTATCTGATAGAGAGACTGAATGGTTTGTAGAATTCCTTCTTCTTCTGCTGCATAATCAATGTGCTGCTGGTGCATTTCCTTCCCCCAGTTCAGTGCAAGTTGAGCTCATCTGCTTTCTCTGTTTGTTCTACTGAAGCCAGTTATAATGTCTTTGATGTTTCTTGATCCCATGCATTGACCTGTAAAAGACATTGCCAAAAACGCAAAGTTAGTATAAGATGGTAAATCACTATTAGCCTCATTATTGTTTACTTCTAGAATGTGTATGCTAATAGTGATGCCAAAATATCCCCCAAGATTTCTGTCCAGACTGATGGAGCTTGTATGTTGAGCATTAGAATCCTTCTGATAGTAAGGATTGTTTAAGATATGGCATGGGTTTTGATGCACTCTATAGTAGTTGCATAGGTATTGAGTGATCTTCAGAGCAGCACCAGGAGCAGAAGGATTTATATTCCTGAAAATATGATCACATCTAGCTTTCTAGATGAACCAGCAAATGGTAGCAAAGGTTGCATTCCAGCTAGCTGTTGGATTATTCTGAGTAAACCAGTTGTTGAACCACTCATGGAAAGACCTGAAGGTGGAAAAGAGTTGGTGATTTGTCCCAAACAGTTTAGCCCAAACATCAGAGGCATCTGGACAGGCTAGAAGGGCATGAGTGGTATCTTCAGAAGAATTCTTACAAATGGAGCAAATTGGATCAATATAATGCAGGATACTAGCAGTCTTGGCATTGGTAGGAATAATGTCATGAGCACATTTCCAGATGAAAATATGGATAGCTAGAGAGGTGTCTAGACTCCAAATTTTCATCCAAGGAGCTATGTTTATATCATTAGCGTACTTGTCAGTGATATGTTTGTCATACAGGGATTTGACATAGAATTTTCCTGTATTAGTCAGTTTCCAGGTTATAGTATCTTCAGCATTTGGGTTGTGATGAGTGTGGGTAATGAGGTATTAAATGTCTTGGGTAAACCAGAGGGCTAAGATTGTAGTGTCTCATTTTCCATGAGCATTGAAGAGTTGGTTGATAGTTTTGAGATTAGGTGGGCAGTGAGGAGGTTTTTGGATGGTGTCTAAAAAACCTTCAATCCATATGTCACCCCAGATTTTAATTCTTGTTCCATTTCCAATCTTCCAAATGTAGTATTGTTGAATGCAAGAGATACCCTCTAGAATTCCTTTCCATATCCAAGAATCAGTGTTATTTGGTTTGGTGTCCATTCTGATAACTTCTTAATTAGGGTAATGGGAGGCTTTCATAGTAGTGCTCCTGAGGGAATTTGGCTCTTCAACTAATCTCCAGGCAATTTTAGAGATCATTGCTAAGGTGAAGTATTCCATATTTTTGAAGCCCAAACCACCTAGTTCTTTTGGTTTGTTAACAACATCCCAAGCAATGTAGAATAAACCTTTAGATTTGTCTTGCTCCTTGTTCCAGAACAAATCCCTTTGAATAGCTTTTAACTCTTTGCAGGTAACTTTGGGAATCTTGAAGCAATTCATTTGGTAAATACTTGAAGTAGAAGTAACAGTTTGGATGAGATTGACTTTTCCAGTTGTAGAGAGATTGGTTTTCCAACCAACAAATCTTTGCTTTAGTTTTTCCACACAAGGTTTGAAAGCTTGTATCTTACTTCTATTGGTGAAGAGGGGTGAGCCTAAGTATTTATCAGTGCTGCTAATCCTTTGAACATGCATAGCTTCACTGATATCATCTGCAATGTTTGGGGAAGTGTTTTTACTGAAGAAATTTCATGATTTAGCAAAGTTGATCAGTTGTCCAGAGGATTGACCAAAGTCTTGGAAGATCTTGATGAGGTTGTTGCATTATGTCATGTTGGCTTTGCAGAAGATCATGCAGTCATCAGCAAATAGGAGATGGTTGATAGTAGGAGCATCATTACATATTTTGGTTCCATGAATGAGCCCTTGAGTTTCAGCAGATATCAGATATCTTGATAGAGCCTCCATACAGAATAAGAATAAATATGGGGATAATGGATCTCCGTGTCTGATCCCTCTAGTTGGTTTGAAGAATTTACCAGGAGATCCATTTATTAAGACAGAAAGGTTGGTGGTAGAAATGCATTAATGTATAAGGTTGCATCAATCTTAATTCCCATGGTGCCATTGGCTCATTTTTTTCCCTTTTCTGGTATTCATATGGTGTATAATCTCATGGGAAATGGCAATGTTGTCAGATATTTGTCTGCCATGGATGAATGTAGACTGAAAGGGAGAAATAGGTTTCGGGATAAGAGGTTTGAGTCTTTGGGCAAGAAATTTGGATATGATTTTGTCTGTGACTTCTACCAAGTTTACATTCATGACAAAAAAACAGGTGTTTTGACTATGTTGGGCAAACAAAGTTGTCTACTGACATGTTGCATTGTGGTAAATGAAGGATGGCCAAGTCTGTTATGCCATATGGCTGCAGAAGGTGATGAAGTGCTTGAGTAAGCATGATGTCCTGTAGCTGGTGAATCTTTAGCTAAGCTGTTGCCATTTAAGGTAATAGGATAGAGTCCATTATTGTGAGGGCCTTGTAAAGTAATCTTCCCAATGAGGAGATCCTTCACAGTGAAACCAAGGGGATCAAAAGTAACTGAGCATTTGTTATCTGATGTAAACTTGTGGACTGACAACAGATTGGCTGAGGCTTGAGGTACATGAAGTATATTATTCAAAGCAAATAGCTGAGCAGAAGTATATTTAAGAGCAGCAGAACCAATATGATGTATTTTCATACCTGGACCATTAGCAGTGAATCTCCTCAGAACCATCAAAAGGATTGGAAGAATATAACTCAGGTTCATCAGCTGTAATGTGTTGATTAGCTCCAGTATCTGCATACCAAGGATTCTCCTCCAAAATATTTGTAGAGGCTAACATATCACTGAGATGAGATGGTGTCTTGGTATTTTGATAGGCAAAATTCAAGCGATGACGACAGGAGAGAGCATCATGACCAGGTTTGATGCAGATTTGACACACAGTAGCATCTAAGGCTGATGAAGTGGATGGTTGTGCTGGTAGTGGTGGTGGTGGTACAGAATTGAAGTTGAAATAGCTAGGAGAAAGAGATCTTGGATGAAATTGAAAATTACTCCTAGGTGATTGATGAAAGGGATTACCTCTACCACGACCTCGAGATCCATACTGATTGCGCACAGAGGCTTGAAAAGCGGCAAAGGCACGACTATGAGCTTCTGAAAGTAGAGTTGATGATCGATTTTGAACATCAACCTCTTCAGAAAGCAGAAGATTGTATAATTCCGTTAAATCAACAGGTGGAAAACGAACTCGAATCGAAGTACTGAATGCTTGATAATCTTGACCAATTCCATTTAAGATAGTCACAACAAGTTCATCATCAGAAACTGGAGAACCAGAAGCAGCTAATTGATCGGCAATCTTCTTGATTTCACCAAGATAAGTCGACATGGATCCAGATCCAAGCTTCAAAGATTGAAGTCGAGTACGCAATTGAATTGAATTTGTGGTTGAGCTTCGAGCGAATCGTAATTCGATGTTGTCCCAAAGTTACTTAGCAGAAGAAGCACCAACAACATAGGAAAGAAGAACATCTGAAATAGTCAATTGGATCCAAAGAATTAGGGTATTATCATCCTCAATCCAGTTAGTGTAAGATTGATTAATGATTTCTCTGTCATCACCATCAATCCATTCTTGAATGTATTTACGAGGACAAGGAATTGAACCATCCAGAAATCCTGAAACCTTGTATTTCTTCAATAAGGAAATAGAACACTCTTCCAAGTGAGAAAATTCTCTTTGTGAGTTTGAAATGAATAATATTGGAAATATGATTTAATGGAACTTGAGAAATATGAGAATCATAGTGATTGTACGCCATTGGAGATCAAAGATTGAATTACAAAGAAGAAACGGAATGATCAAAGATCAATGAAAAAGGCAGCAGAAGAAGGATCGAAACACGATTGATACCATATTAGACAAACTGTTCTTGATTAAAAACAAGAAAATGAAATGAATCAAAGATTACAGAGAAACCCTAAAAGGGTCAGACAAAAAGCTGTCTGTTCATTACATGATACAAAAGAATTAGAGAAGCATTTAATGTATCTACTGATGACAAGAACCCATCAGATTAGTCAACAGGGAACCTACAAGAAGTAGACAAGTGGCCAAATAAGAATGGTACAGCTGTAGTAATAGACAGATAGACATACAGCTGTAACACCTGACAGTTAGGCAGCAATCTGTCTATTATCATGTGCAGAACCTCCATGAGTTCATAAATTATCACAGATCAAATACGTAATGCATACCTTACCCTTGGTATATATACTGGATATACAGAACTCAACTCATTGGTAAATCCTACTCTACATTTCTACTTATGAGATGCTTTTTGAGAGATAAAACATTGATGTTGGGCGGTTTAAGATCACCTCTGAATGGCTCTCAATTGAGACTCTAACTGCAGTCGTAGCTCCTTCTCTTTCAGATATTGTAGAAGCAACTGCTGCTCAGACTTCAACTTCATGGCAGCACCACCCCAGTAAGGATTGGGACTTCGCTGGGCATGAAAAAGCTTCTCCCTTTCATGCTCATCACTATTACCATAAACTTTCTGAAATCCTGGATTCCACTGGGGGTCCCGCAATTTTTCCTTCTGATCAAATGTTAAACCATTCGTCCACCGATCAAAAAGACTCGACCTTGAAAGATCTTCGTCCTGGAACCTCCCAAGGTTACTCGGTGGATTGCGTTGAACTGGCTCGCTACTAGCTTGGGCTTGTCCAAAATTTCCTTCGTAGTGATGAAACCTTGACGTGGAATCTTCATAGTTGAACCTAGGAATGGTCAGAGGATCAAAAGTGGGTGCACAATTCTGTACTCCTGGCAAATTTGAATATTTATTAACCCGTGATGCCTCAAAAAACTGTTCTTTCATTTCTTCTGAATCCTTGTACTCGGAATAACTTGACGAATCACTACTAGACCAAAGTGCATCATCGGGCAATAATGGAGCAGAAGGCTGTTGAGGGAGAAAGGGAGGTGCTGAATAGGGGGTAGTTGCAAAAGAACTTAACCCATTAACAGCAGTGTCACCCTCCGAAGAAAACCGGCACAAAAATGAGGTGATGCATATGAAGATGTTACCTTAGCATCTTGATCTCTTATTGCAGCCTCTCCAAGGGAGAGACTACTTACACCTGCAGAAGCAATGCAATCGTTTTTTCCCAAGTCATACTTGCTTGGATCAAATTTACCCTTCTCTCCACTAACGCCAAAACTCTCTCTTTCAAGGACCCATCCGCTGAGGGAGGGAGGCCCTTCCGTAGATGATACTGCACCTATTTCATCACCTGCCATTCCAAATCTAGATGAATCTACCAACTGTTCAATGACTGGATCCGTGATAGTATAACTCTCTGTAAGAGGTTCTTGCCATGATATTTTTTTCAACCTAGAACCACCTAGGTTTTGACGAAAACCAGAAGGATCACCATATTTCTGTCTTTGAAAAATTAATGAAGAGTTTCGCTGCAATGGTTCACCAGAAGATGCAACTACTTTTTCAGTTGTAGCAAGAAGATTTTGAAGTGGTGCAGAGTTATATCTCACAATTGGCTTAAAGAGAATGACTTCTTCCTCCTCTACATGAGTGGATGTTCTATCCACATCAAGGTTATATTTAATAGCCTCCTTACTTTTCACTTCACTTTTTGTTGGTTCACATGGTGACTGAATATTTTGTGGAGAGTTATGCAACAAGTCTCTTCCTACGGAATCAGAAACCCCTTCAATTGCTTCTAAGTCTCTCTTGCACTGTAGTTCCTTTGCCTCAGCAGCGTAAATTTTTCTTCCCATTTTCTCATAAAAGATCAAGCTCTGTGATCCACTTGGTTTGTTAACAATCTTCATAGAAGCAAGAAGGATGCGAGATATGCGAACTTCACATTCATGATTGTCACCGTATTCTCTTCTCGACTCTCTGTCAGTTGAAAAATCTAAACATTCATGGGATTGACTGACAGGTAAAAACCCTCGTAACTCGTGATCTTCCCAAAGGGCTGCAAAATCGTGAGACTTGAATTCACAACCCATATTTTCTAACTGATTCAAAAAGTTCACAAAAACCCCAAAGAAGTAACTTGCTGCATTTATACGTATTTCATCAGCCTCGCTGCTTTCCGGTTTGTCCAGAAATTCTACCAACCATTCAACAAATACTAATATAGATGGTAAAAGATAACTATGATCTAGAGGATTACCCATCACACATCTTTCAACTATCCGACCCATAATGATGTAAGCAGAAGCTAATGCTCGCTGAATCAAGGCAGGTTGCAGCTTGTACTTAGCATGGCTAGACTTTTGGCTTTTTGATTCAAGTAGGGTCTGAACAGTAAAAATGAGTACACAAACAAGTTGTAACCCTCGGAAAGGACCTTTTCTTGCTCCATCCAACAACTGATATGACTCTAGAAAAGTTTTCACATGGACATCATCAAGAGAGAATAAGGTCTCCAATTGGCTTATGGACGAACCAAATATGCCAGGGAACTCCTCCAAACTGCAACACACATCAAAACAACAAAAAAACTAATACTGTGAGAACCAGATAGGAAAAGGAAATTCATCATCAAATTGCAAATCATTCATAGGGACATATATAACTCGGAGAGATCCATTATAACACTCATCAACAACATCAGAAAATTTCGATAAAAATATTGCTTTTCCAGTTTCTGGCAACACCACCTTGATTTGACATAGAAGAAGCCCATCACCCGAACCATGAGAGGCCAAATACCAAACTGCTCAGTCAAGACATCATCTACAGTGGTATTTTGAATTGTGCTCCTTTTAGATGGTTTGGAAAAATCGAAAATGGCCTTGTCAGAAAGCCCATATGACCTATTCTGTGATCATAAGTGAAAACGATCCAGAAATCAGTATAAAGATAATAAATGAGCAGCTTGAAATAAGAAGAACGAAATGAAAATTTAACCCAGATACGCGAGAAAGGAGAAAGCGAACCTTCTCAAAAAGCAAAATGAGGTTATTCCAAGCATCAGGGAAAGGTTCTTTAACAGCGAGACTTCTTGTGCAATGGTATAAAGCTAGGAATTCATCGCCAAGATATGTTGCCAAAACAGCCAACTGTGCTTGACATAATTGCATACATGCACAAACACCATATTAAGTAAGCATATAACAGCAAGAACAAAAAAGATGGTCTAACAATTCCTACACTTTAAGGACAAGCAAAAATTATCAATTTTGAACATCTGGAAAGGTTTGATATTGATCTAAGAGATCCAAGTCATTTGAGTGACCCGAGAGTCTATCTCCATCGTTGCACTACTCCATAATTTCAAGTCCAAAACAACCACATACTGCTTTCTAAACCATGTTTATTGTCGCCCAAATAAGATCATAAGTACAAATAGGTAGCAATTGGGTGTGTGCATGGATATCGAAAGAAGTACCTGATTTTGTGGGTTGCCACTATCTGGCCAAATCAGTGATGCATCTAAGTAGTGTCTGGCAGCAGTTGACCACTTCCGATCTTGAGCATCAGGATTTCCATATAGCTCCCTGTATCGAGCAAGATCTCCAAGGAAAACTAAAGAACGGTGGCAAGAAAACTGGCATCTTCCCATGTCCGCTGATTCTATGGACCTAGAAATACCAATGCCACTGCTGACCGAGACATCCTTCGGAAGTCCATAGCTTCTTCTGATTTTTGCAATCAAATTTTGGTAAAAATCAGTAGCTTCTGACACAAAGGATTTCAGTCCTTCAAGGAGAGTCTCATTCTCCAAGTTTGCACCTTTCCTTTGGACAGAAGCTTTCCTTATTCTATTGCGAAATTCATCAATGTGTTTATAATGAAGCTTCCACAAGGAATATTCGATATCTTGAAGTTCTGCTAACTCATGGTCATTCACAATGATTTCCTCGTAACTTGAACGAGCTTTGCGGTATAACTCTTGAACATCAGTGTTCATTGGACCCTTGGAATGAATCAACTGCCACAACTGTTTTTCTGCATTAACAGCCTAAACCACGGAAATTACCAATGTCAGGATACAATATTTTTCGTTACTAACTTACTATTCGTAGTTCAGTAAGTAGTGCTTATTTGTAACAACTATACTTCAAAGAGAACTTCAGTTATTACCTCGACAATAACGCTTTTCTGATCATTGAGAAGTCCCATTGCATTATTATGAACGACTGGAGCAGATATAACATATCCACTCGCCCGCTTATCTCCAGACATTTTGTACCACAAAAACACCCGTTGGTTTCTCCAAAATTTAAGTCATCCACTCTAGTATACCTGCAAAAATCTACATGTGTTGAGTGGTAACCAGAAACACTCAAAACTTCAGTCATCTAGATACACCAACTATCAATGTGACACAACAAACTAAGCAGATATAGCTCTTATCCGTTAAGAACGTAATGAAGAAACAGCATCAGCCAAAAACAAAAATCCTAAGTGCACCGCTTTGTGAAAATTTCCTAGTTCTACAATAAAGCTTGATACAGAAAACTGACCAAGAAGATCTAGAATGAACCTACAGAAATTTATCTTATAGGAAAAAGACCATCGTACCGTAAATTGAGCTAAGAGCCTAAAACCACTCAATTTATTGTATAAGAAAACATTTGAAGGAAACCAATTCAACCTAAGAAACTCTAGCAGAGAATTGTAAGCCCCAGAAGGAACTTAGGAAGGAATCTATCAAAACAAAACAAGCATAACAGAGTATCAAAAACATGGTTCCCAACTTAAACCCAAAACCACTAGCGTTTCTTAGAAACAAAGAACATATATATACAAAATTATCATCAAGGAAAAATATTTCTCCCTGAGAAATCAGCTGTTCAACAAAGAGAACTAAGATACTTAGAAACAACGAATCTTAAACACAACAAAATAACAAATTTCAGCTGAAAACAAATTTAACCTTTTAAACAACAGAAAGAGAGGAAAATCTTACACTGAGATATCAGCTAGACAAAATTCAGCAAGTCACTGTAGCTTACTTCAGCTTTGCTCTTCCAAATTTCAACGCCCAACCAAGAAGAGGGTGTGTGAAAGGGAGAATTCTAAAGAGAGGGAGAGTTGGAGAAAGGGGACACCTGTGCTGTGAAAAAAAGAAAGAAAGGGACAGACAACATTTAATGGCGGACGGATGAGAAGAAGAAGACTGATAGACCATTTTCTGTCGGAAGACAAAAGGAAAGGTACAGAAAGACTGCTGTCATCCTTAAGATGCACATATCTCTTATTACTTTAAAGCCGTTGGATATTTCGAGTCACTCCTTAAAGTTAATCCAAAGATACTTGAACACATGAATCATGTCTTCCTGAGGATGGTGGTAAAAGTATAATGTTGTGACTCGGATTAGATAAAATGGATCACCTGTATCTCAAGCTAAACCTCGTCGTGTCCTTTCAACATTAAACAATCAGTTCGATATAATACTTCGCAGCATATAGTAACAGGATGTGCCGAGTAATTTTAAGCCCATGAATACTTCAATTTGGGTCGAACTTATTTGGTTTCATGGACCCACTTGATGGACTAATTTCATAAAGAAAGACTCTCCGATTACGAACAAGTAGTGGGTAGGTGGTTAATAAATGAGTAGAATCCCTTCTGTCAGCTTAAGGACCGTGGGATTAATGTGTATTAAAACTCTAATAGTATAGGTGGTCCAAAATGTTATCTTAGTGAGATTTTGTGGTCTCTCATTGATTGGTGAAAGACCTTTTCTAGTCCAAATCCATGAAACATTTGGGTTTGTTGTTGTTTAACCCGCAAACTCACATTTGTTTGTCTTCAGTGTCTTTTCAAGTCTATTGCAACAGGCAACAACCAAATCCCCATCCACCAGAAAACTCCAAAATTCAGAAATCTAGGGAATAAATTCTTGAGATTCTGATACCCCTGAAAGCTTTAATCCTCATTACATCATGAGTTAGGATTACTGTTTCTGTTCCAGCATATTAATTTGCACACTATACTAGTATAAAACAACTGAACTTAAAAGAGTTGGAGAACACTTATATACAAATACCTCGTGGAACAAATACCGCTGCAGAATGATGGTAATTAATGTGGTGTCAACCCCTTCAACCATTTTGAATCTTTTCCTTCTGCTTTTTGTAGTCTCGAAGCACTTTTTCTCTTTCAGAATTTGACACAGACAGTAACCACTTGCTGAATTTGATATCAGTCATGCCCATAAACTGGGCAAGACAGCTATACTGGCTCTTTTTCTTGGACAAAGATAATTCTCGCTTACTTAAATCTGAAGTTGATTTACTATGCATTTTTACTGAAGATGTGACTCTCTGATGTTGGGTGCTATCAGGTTCAGCCACTGTCATATCTTTCTTTGCTTGAACTACGGGTTTATAATTGACGACGTCTTCATTGCGATGAGTGTATACAATTCCTGTATAAGGGGAAACCATAAATTCTTTTCTCACAAGACTGCTAGAGAAATAAACTTGGTGATCTTTAAAAAAACAAAAACACAAACAAAAATTGTCCAAGATGATAAATGTACTTCATGAATCTGGCACGAACCCATACTACCCTATCCCTATGTGACCTAAGCTGGAGTAGCACATCTGAGGACTATTCACTGGCTGATTTTTGCCAAGGATGCTAAGGGGCAATTCATTAGAGGGTATACCAAGATCTAGTAAAAGGGCCTCAACAGATTTAACACAGGTCAAATAAGAAAGACCAACAGCCATTAGATTCATTCACTCATTGATGTTTTATCCCACACTAAGGTCATTGGGGATTAGGTCATCTAGTCCCTACTCTTCTATGGATGTTGAAGAAAACAAAAATTAAGTATAAGCTTACCTAAAGCTTCGAGCATTGTTGTTTTATTTGAGACAGCAACATCCAAGTTGTCGTATCTGCTGCCCTTAGAATCCGCGGGAGATGTTTCATTCTCTTCATTTGAAGGAGGACATGTCCCGACTATATCCTCAGCTTGATCATTATGATTTCCGTGGTTTTGATCATGTTTTCCATTTAATTCAATGATCTCACTGGTGAAAAGCTTATCAGATAAATCACGGAATAGATTGGAGATTCCGAAAAGCTCCCCTTGAAATTCTTTGCAATCCTGGACACCTTCAAAATACCTTTTTTCCATTTTTCCAGATACAGCAATATTTGATAGCTGTTGTTTGTAGACCTGACGTGAATATACAAGCTCCTCAAGGGAACCAGCAGCAAGAAGGCGAAAAACCACAACATGCCGTTTCTGCCCATAACGGAATGACCTATCTTGCGCCTGTAAATCTTGCGCAGGGTTCCAATTTGGATCAAATATAACAACACGATTTGCACTAACGAGATTCAGTCCCAGACCACCAGCTCGGGTTGATATAAGGAAGACCTAAAACGAAAAGACTTGTCATAATGATGATTGGTTTCCATGGAATTCCCCAAAAAGATTTTGAAGATTTAGGTGTTAATATGTACCTGCTTGCTTGGACTTGAATTGAAATCATCAACAAGGGGCTGACGGGAACTCGTTGGGGTTGAACCATCAAGTCTAGAGAAGCAATATCCTTTGCGTATAAGAAATTTTTCCAGTATATCCAGCATTCTGATGCATAAATTCAACTTCAGGTATGATATAAAAGACAGATGAAAAATTCAGGGTACGGAAACTCAATGAGAGTGCAGAAACATATACGACTTTCTACAGAAATGAAATCCACAGATAAAGCAAGAGATTTTGTAAAAAGATTGCATAAGAAAGCTCACTTCAGTGAGAGGAAAATAATGGTTTGATTAAGTTCTTCACACAACTCACCTTACAGAGTAGCTGAACAAAGAATTTTGTCACCATGTAAAACCCAAGTAGACATTAACTTCTCCAAAGCTCGCATTTTTCCACAGTGCTCAACGTCGCTAAGGTTCATGAAACTCTCGCTTTGGGTATTGCCACCAACCAAGTGAATATCAGTACCAAAGACAGCAGAAGCTAATTCTGCATCTTTCTTTTGTTTCTCTATGTCATCCTTCGGGTTAGGCTTAATCAACTCCAAGTGATTGCTAAGCTGAGAAAATCCACAGGAAACAATGTCAAACAAATTAACTTAAAAAGAATATAACACATGGGAGTAGACCTGACTATCGCTACTACAACTAACAAAAATGACAACAGAAGTATAATTGGTGGGGTTAAAATGCCAAAATGGCCAATTCAGCTAAACAAAACATGTCCCTTATGGGAAACCGTAAGCAAAAATACAAAAAGCTAAATTACCTGCTGAAGCTTCACAAGGCAAGGAAGAACGAGGCAGAATGGGCATGAATCACAACCATCAGGGTTTTCCCTATGAAGATAAGACCAGATTATGCCATTTGGTACAATCCTATTGCAACATTCCACCTGTTTTAAAGGGCTTCCGCAGCTACAGGGAAGATCCTTATTTACCAGACATTGGATATCTGGTAACTGCAACATCCTCCTGTATGCACGTCTTTGCAGATCGCTCATTGCACAAAACACAACATTATCTTCCTTGCCATCATTAAATGTCCAATGGTCTCTTCCTTGGTTCTTCTTAATAGATACCTCCGGAGAACTGATGCTAGATGCTGCTTGCGCTCATCAGCAACCTGGACAAATCTTTCCGGAGCACTGGACCTTTGACCAAGCTTAAGTGGCTCATCATAAAAGTCCCGAAAATGTTCCCTCGTGCCTAAGGAACCAGGTGCAACCCAATCAAAAAGATTGAACAGCTCCATGATTTTATTCTGCATTACAGTTCCTGTTAGGCCATAGCGATTTCTGGTTTTTATTCCTAAGCAAGCACCGTATAGTTTCGACTTATCATTTTTTAACCTGTGTGCCTCATCCACAACTACAATATGCCAATCGACCTCTGATAGGATTTTACCGTGAATTCTGAATGAGTCAAAACTAGTAATGACTACGTCAATACCATGTGATTCAAGCTTCTCGATTATGAGATCGCGATTTGCTCCATGATAAACAGAAACACTAAACTTTGCCCATTTAGAGAATTCATTTTCCCAATTTTGAATAATCGAAGTAGGGCAAATAATCAGTACAGGATTCTTTTTCCCTACACGCTTTAACATTTTAGAGTCACCATTTTCAGCTTCATCCCCAACTACAGCAGCCAGAAAAGCAATTGTTTGGATGGTTTTCCCTAGACCCCTATACAAGGATAAAAAGTATTAAAATTCCAAAAAGTACACCACAAGCAGAAGAATATTTGTCTCCAAGTCGGTGCCTTTTTGGCTTTCGCAGTATGCATTATGCTTATTAGTAAAATCTCCGCTATCACATTGAACGTGTTTACAGAATCTAAAGGAATTTATAACAAAAAAGAGTACAGAAATCAAAATAACTATGGAAAACCCTTGCTAGTCCTATACAATAGTGTAAATGATCATGCTTTAAGAAGATTCAAAGAGGAATGAACAAGAAAATAATTAACTAACATGTCATCTCCAAGAATACCGCCATGATTCTTCTTATATAAACCATATAAGAATCTCACTCCCTCCCTCTGATGCTCAAGTAGACGGCAGTTGATAGCTGCAGGGACCTGAGACAAAAGAGTACCCTCATTAAATTTTCAAAATATATATCAATGCACAAAAGTAAATACAAGTTAGGTGACAAATAAATTTCACTGGAAACACACATTAAAACTAGGGTTTTTAAACTTGGAAGCACCTGAACTACTGGAGACTCGCCGGGGGAAGAAAGGACCATGGGTTCAAAGGGTCCAGTTGGATCAAATTGAAAATGAGTAGAAACTGGTTCTCTACTAATTCCAATACCACTTTCTTCTGCATCACCGTCATCATCATCGTCAACTTCTTGTGCATTTTCCTTCACAGGTTGCTCTTGATTCTGTTTTGGTGGGGGAAGAGATAGAGGATCTTGAAGTCGTTGGAGTTGTTGTGAAAGAGAAGATTTTGGGGGTTTTCTTGGAAGTTGTGGTGATTTTAAATCTTCATTGAGAATTGAAGGTTGGGATGAAGAAGGATTAGGGAAATCAGAACAACGTTTTAGGGTTTGTTTGAAACTCGTAAACGACATTTGGCGGTTAATGAGCCCTAAACACAGAAAAGATTTCAGATGCTATATCGAAACCTCTCTAAATGTTTGTTTTTATTTCCTTCCTCCAATTATCACGAGAGCCAGACATGTTTTAAATTAGCCACGCGCACAGGCTATATAGAACACTCGGCAGCGAGGATTGAGTACTCACTTCTCAGGTCTTCGGATGGTCCGTCGATGGAGTTCCGATTAGTTGAGAATCAAATGATATCGGAAAGACCGCAGATATTCTCAGGGCCAACTTTTTCTTTTTCACGAAATTCGTTAAAAAGACCAAAACCAATAATTCTCGGGTGAAAATGACACTTGTATTTTGATTCTGTTTAAATGGACAAAAATATAAAAATAGCTAGGATGTAAACAGTTTCATCCTGCCAATTTTCAAATATTTTTTCTTATTTTTTGATTTACACAGGATGCATCCAGTTTCATCCTAGCTATTTTTTAAGTTTAAGCAAGGATGAATCCAGTTTCATCCTTGCTAAAAAATTTTGTCCATTTCAGCCATACTAATTTTTACTCGTCCATTTGAACCATGTTTTAAAAATATTTGGACAAATGACCCATTTTCCGTTTCCTTTTTTACTTTTGTCTACTCTTTTTTTTATAAAAAAAAGAGTAAGAGAGCTCGTCAAAGCTAACTACTCTGCTTTACAGCCAAAGGATTATCTGAGCTAATTCTAGCTTCAGGGTGATCCATCAAAATATGAGTACGAATATTACAGTTATCTTTAAGAGTAGTGTTTGTTGGGTACTGTAATATGGTCCAAAAAGACTGGAGGTTAGGATCTTTCCAGTTAAAGTTTTGCAACAAGATAGAGTGGCTAGCTATTCTAGATAAGTTGGATGTTGTGGTGTTTTGTTGAGGCGTCAGCTTGATGAGCCTTCCCAACACAAAATCATAGGTTTTGCTTCTGTCGATGTTTTGTGTGTAATCTCCTTAAAATCTTTCCTGGACTTGTATCTGATAGAGAGACTGAATGGTTTGTAGAATTCCTTCTTCTTCTGCTGCATAATCAATGTGCTGCTGGTGCATTTCCTTCCCCCAGTTCAGTGCAAGTTGAGCTCATCTGCTTTCTCTGTTTGTTCTACTGAAGCCAGTTATAATGTCTTTGATGTTTCTTGATCCCATGCATTGACCTGTAAAAGACATTGCCAAAAACGCAAAGTTAGTATAAGATGGTAAATCACTATTAGCCTCATTATTGTTTACTTCTAGAATGTGTATGCTAATAGTGATGCCAAAATATCCCCCAAGATTTCTGTCCAGACTGATGGAGCTTGTATGTTGAGCATTAGAATCCTTCTGATAGTAAGGATTGTTTAAGATATGGCATGGGTTTTGATGCACTCTATAGTAGTTGCATAGGTATTGAGTGATCTTCAGAGCAGCACCAGGAGCAGAAGGATTTATATTCCTGAAAATATGATCACATCTAGCTTTCTAGATGAACCAGCAAATGGTAGCAAAGGTTGCATTCCAGCTAGCTGTTGGATTATTCTGAGTAAACCAGTTGTTGAACCACTCATGGAAAGACCTGAAGGTGGAAAAGAGTTGGTGATTTGCCCAAACAGTTTAGCCCAAACATCAGAGGCATCTGGACAGGCTAGAAGGGCATGAGTGGTATCTTCAGAAGAATTCTTACAAATGGAGCAAATTGGATCAATATAATGCAGGATACTAGCAGTCTTGGCATTGGTAGGAATAATGTCATGAGCACATTTCCAGATGAAAATATGGATAGCTAGAGAGGTGTCTAGACTCCAAATTTTCATCCAAGGAGCTATGTTTATATCATTAGCGTACTTGTCAGTGATTGTTTGTCATACAGGGATTTGACATAGAATTTTCCTGTATTAGTCAGTTTCCAGGTTATAGTATCTTCAGCATTTGGGTTGTGATGAGTGTGGGTAATGAGGTATTAAATGTCTTGGGTAAACCAGAGGGCTAAGATTGTAGTGTCTCATTTTCCATGAGCATTGAAGAGTTGGTTGATAGTTTTGAGATTAGGTGGGCAGTGAGGAGGTTTTTGGATGGTGTCTAAAAAACCTTCAATCCATATGTCACCCCAGATTTTAATTCTTGTTCCATTTCCAATCTTCCAAATGTAGTATTGTTGAATGCAAGAGATACCCTCTAGAATTCCTTTCCATATCCAAGTCAGTGTTATTTGGTTTGGTGTCCATTCTGATAACTTCTTAATTAGGGTAATGGGAGGCTTTCATAGTAGTGCTCCTGAGGGAATTTGGCTCTTCAACTAATCTCCAGGCAATTTTAGAGATCATTGCTAAGGTGAAGTATTCCATATTTTTGAAGCCCAAACCACCTAGTTCTTTTGGTTTGTTAACAACATCCCAAGCAATGTAGAATAAACCTTTAGATTTGTCTTGCTCCTTGTTCCAGAACAAATCCCTTTGAATAGCTTTTAACTCTTTGCAGGTAACTTTGGGAATCTTGAAGCAATTCATTTGGTAAATACTTGAAGTAGAAGTAACAGTTTGGATGAGATTGACTTTTCCAGTTGTAGAGAGATTGGTTTTCCACCAACAAATCTTTGCTTTAGTTTTTCCACACAAGGTTTGAAAGCTTGTATCTTACTTCTATTGGTGAAGAGGGGTGAGCCTAAGTATTTATCAGTGCTGCTAATCCTTTGAACATGCATAGCTTCACTGATATCATCTGCAATGTTTGGGGAAGTGTTTTTACTGAAGAAATTTCATGATTTAGCAAAGTTGATCAGTTGTCCAGAGGATTGACCAAAGTCTTGGAAGATCTTGATGAGGTTGTTGCATTATGTCATGTTGGCTTTGCAGAAGATCATGCAGTCATCAGCAAATAGGAGATGGTTGATAGTAGGAGCATCATTACATATTTTGGTTCCATGAATGAGCCCTTGAGTTTCAGCAGATATCAGATATCTTGATAGAGCCTCCATACAGAATAAGAATAAATATGGGGATAATGGATCTCCGTGTCTGATCCC
This sequence comes from Papaver somniferum, assembly GCF_003573695.1. Classification (NCBI taxonomy): domain Eukaryota; kingdom Viridiplantae; phylum Streptophyta; class Magnoliopsida; order Ranunculales; family Papaveraceae; genus Papaver; species Papaver somniferum. Next base: position 54,751,294 of record NC_039363.1, read on the forward strand.
TCTAGTTGGTTTGAAGAATTTACCAGGAGATCCATTTATTAAGACAGAAAGGTTGGTGGTAGAAATGCATTAATGTATAAGGTTGCATCAATCTTAATTCCCATGGTGCCATTGGCTCATTTTTTTCCCTTTTCTGGTATTCATATGGTGTATAATCTCATGGGAAATGGCAATGTTGTCAGATATTTGTCTGCCATGGATGAATGAGACTGAAAGGGAGAAATAGGTTTCGGGATAAGAGGTTTGAGTCTTTGGGCAAGAAATTTGGATATGATTTTGTCTGTGACTTCTACCAAGTTTACATTCATGACAAAAAAACAGGTGTTTTGACTATGTTGGGCAAACAAAGTTGTCTACTGACATGTTGCATTGTGGTAAATGAAGGATGGCCAAGTCTGTTATGCCATATGGCTGCAGAAGGTGATGAAGTGCTTGAGTAAGCATGATGTCCTGTAGCTGGTGAATCTTTAGCTAAGCTGTTGCCATTTAAGGTAATAGGATAGAGTCCATTATTGTGAGGGCCTTGTAAAGTAATCTTCCCAATGAGGAGATCCTTCACAGTGAAACCAAGGGGATCAAAAGTAACTGAGCATTTGTTATCTGATGTAAACTTGTGGACTGACAACAGATTGGCTGAGGCTTGAGGTACATGAAGTATATTATTCAAAGCAAATAGCTGAGCAGAAGTATATTTAAGAGCAGAACCAATATGATGTATTTTCATACCTGGACCATTAGCAGTGAATCTCCTCAGAACCATCAAAAGGATTGGAAGAATATAACTCAGGTTCATCAGCTGTAATGTGTTGATTAGCTCCAGTATTTGCATACCAAGGATTCTCCTCCAAAATATTTGTAGAGGCTAACATATCACTGAGATGAGATGGTGTCTTGGTATTTTGATAGGCAAAATTCAAGCGATGACGACAGGAGAGAGCATCATGACCAGGTTTGATGCAGATTTGACACACAGTAGCATCTAAGGCTGATGAAGTGGATGGTTGTGCTGGTAGTGGTGGTGGTGGTACAGAATTGAAGTTGAAATAGCTAGGAGAAAGAGATCTTGGATGAAATTGAAAATTACTCCTAGGTGATTGATGAAAGGGATTACCTCTACCACGACCTCGAGATCCATACTGATTGCGCACAGAGGCTTGAAAAGCGCAAAGGCACGACTATGAGCTTCTGAAAGTAGAGTTGATGATCGATTTTGAACATCAACCTCTTCAGAAAGCAGAAGATTGTATAATTCCGTTAAATCAACAGGTGGAAAACGAACTCGAATCGAAGTACTGAATGCTTGATAATCTTGACCAATTCCATTTAAGATAGTCACAACAAGTTCATCATCAGAAACTGGAGAACCAGAAGCAGCTAATTGATCGGCAATCTTCTTGATTTCACCAAGATAAGTCGACATGGATCCAGATCCAAGCTTCAAAGATTGAAGTCGAGTACGCAATTGAATTGAATTTGTGGTTGAGCTTCGAGCGAATCGTAATTCGATGTTATCCCAAAGTTACTTAGCAGAAGAAGCACCAACAACATAGGAAAGAAGAACATCTGAAATAGTCAATTGGATCCAAAGAATTAGGGTATTATCATCCTCAATCCAGTTAGTGTAAGATTGATTAATGATTTCTCTGTCATCACCATCAATCCATTCTTGAATGTATTTACGAGGACAAGGAATTGAACCATCCAGAAATCCTGAAACCTTGTATTTCTTCAATAAAGGAAATAGAACACTCTTCCAAGTGAGAAAATTCTCTTTGTGAGTTTGAAATGAATAATATTGGAAATATGATTTAATGGAACTTGAGAAATATGAGAATCATAGTGATTGTACGCCATTGGAGATCAAAGATTGAATTACAAAGAAGAAACGGAATGATCAAAGATCAATGAAAAAGGCAGCAGAAGAAGGATCGAAACACGATTGATACCATATTAGACAAACTGTTCTTGATTAAAAACAAGAAAATGAAATGAATCAAAGATTACAGAGAAACCCTAAAAGGGTCAGACAAAAGCTGTCTGTTCATTACATGATACAAAAGAATTAGAGAAGCATTTAATGTATCTACTGATGACAAGAACCCATCAGATTAGTCACAGGGAACCTACAAGAAGTAGACAAGTGGCCAAATAAGAATGGTACAGCTGTAGTAATAGACAGATAGACATACAGCTGTAACACCTGACAGTTAGGCAGCAATCTGTCTATTATCATGTGCAGAACCTCCATGAGTTCATAAATTATCACAGATCAAATACGTAATGCATACCTTACCCTTGGTATATATACTGGATATACAGAACTCAACTCATTGGTAAATCCTACTCTACATTTCTACTTATGAGATGCTTTTTGAGAGATAAAACATTGATGTTGGGCGGTTTAAGATCACCTCTGAATGGCTCTCAATTGAGACTCTAACTGCAGTCGTAGCTCCTTCTCTTTCAGATATTGTAGAAGCAACTGCTGCTCAGACTTCAACTTCATGGCAGCACCACCCCAGTAAGGATTGGGACTTCGCTGGGCATGAAAAAGCTTCTCCCTTTCATGCTCATCACTATTACCATAAACTTTCTGAAATCCTGGATTCCACTGGGGGTCCCGCAATTTTTCCTTCTGATCAAATGTTAAACCATTCGTCCACCGATCAAAAAGACTCGACCTTGAAAGATCTTCGTCCTGGAACCTCCCAAGGTTACTCGGTGGATTGCGTTGAACTGGCTCGCTACTAGCTTGGGCTTGTCCAAAATTTCCTTCGTAGTGATGAAACCTTGACGTGGAATCTTCATAGTTGAACCTAGGAATGGTCAGAGGATCAAAAGTGGGTGCACAATTCTGTACTCCTGGCAAATTTGAATATTTATTAACCCGTGATGCCTCAAAAAACTGTTCTTTCATTTCTTCTGAATCCTTGTACTCGGAATAACTTGACGAATCACTACTAGACCAAAGTGCATCATCGGGCAATAATGGAGCAGAAGGCTGTTGAGGGAGAAAGGGAGGTGCTGAATAGGGGGTAGTTGCAAAAGAACTTAACCCATTAACAGCAGTGTCACCCTCCGAAGAAAACCGGCACACAAAATGAGGTGATGCATATGAAGATGTTACCTTAGCATCTTGATCTCTTATTGCAGCCTCTCCAAGGGAGAGACTACTTACACCTGCAGAAGCAATGCAATCGTTTTTTCCCAAGTCATACTTGCTTGGATCAAATTTACCCTTCTCTCCACTAACGCCAAAACTCTCTCTTTCAAGGACCCATCCGCTGAGGGAGGGAGGCCCTTCCGTAGATGATACTGCACCTATTTCATCACCTGCCATTCCAAATCTAGATGAATCTACCAACTGTTCAATGACTGGATCCGTGATAGTATAACTCTCTGTAAGAGGTTCTTGCCATGATTTTTTTTCAACCTAGAACCACCTAGGTTTTGACGAAAACCAGAAGGATCACCATATTTCTGTCTTTGAAAAATTAATGAAGAGTTTCGCTGCAATGGTTCACCAGAAGATGCAACTACTTTTTCAGTTGTAGCAAGAAGATTTTGAAGTGGTGCAGTTATATCTCACAATTGGCTTAAAGAGAATGACTTCTTCCTCCTCTACATGAGTGGATGTTCTATCCACATCAAGGTTATATTTAATAGCCTCCTTACTTTTCACTTCACTTTCTTTTGTTGGTTCACATGGTGACTGAATATTTTGTGGAGAGTTATGCAACAAGTCTCTTCCTACGGAATCAGAAACCCCTTCAATTGCTTCTAAGTCTCTCTTGCACTGTAGTTCCTTTGCCTCAGCAGCGTAAATTTTTCTTCCCATTTTCTCATAAAAGATCAAGCTCTGTGATCCACTTGGTTTGTTAACAATCTTCATAGAAGCAAGAAGGATGCGAGATATGCGAACTTCACATTCATGATTGTCACCGTATTCTCTTCTCGACTCTCTGTCAGTTGAAAAATCTAAACATTCATGGGATTGACTGACAGGTAAAAACCCTCGTAACTCGTGATCTTCCCAAAGGGCTGCAAAATCGTGAGACTTGAATTCACAACCCATATTTTCTAACTGATTCAAAAAGTTCACAAAAACCCCAAAGAAGTAACTTGCTGCATTTATACGTATTTCATCAGCCTCGCTGCTTTCCGGTTTGTCCAGAAATTCTACCAACCATTCAACAAATACTAATATAGATGGTAAAAGATAACTATGATCTAGAGGATTACCCATCACACATCTTTCAACTATCCGACCCATAATGATGTAAGCAGAAGCTAATGCTCGCTGAATCAAGGCAGGTTGCAGCTTGTACTTAGCATGGCTAGACTTTTGGCTTTTTGATTCAAGTAGGGTCTGAACAGTAAAAATGAGTACACAAACAAGTTGTAACCCTCGGAAAGGACTTTTCTTGCTCCATCCAACAACTGATATGACTCTAGAAAAGTTTTCACATGGACATCATCAAGAGAGAATAAGGTCTCCAATTGGCTTATGGACGAACCAAATATGCCAGGGAACTCCTCCAAACTGCAACACACATCAAAACAACAAAAAAACTAATACTGTGAGAACCAGATAGGAAAAGGAAATTCATCATCAAATTGCAAATCATTCATAGGGACATATATAACTCGGAGAGATCCATTATAACACTCATCAACAACATCAGAAAATTTCGATAAAAATATTGCTTTTCCAGTTTCTGGCAACACCACCTTGATTTGACATAGAAGAAGCCCATCACCCGAACCATGAGAGGCCAAATACCAAACTGCTCAGTCAAGACATCATCTACAGTGGTATTTTGAATTGTGCTCCTTTTAGATGGTTTGGAAAAATCGAAAATGGCCTTGTCAGAAAGCCCATATGACCTATTCTGTGATCATAAGTGAAAACGATCCAGAAATCAGTATAAAGATAATAAATGAGCAGCTTGAAATAAGAAGAACGAAATGAAAATTTAACCCAGATACGCGAGAAAGGAGAAAGCGAACCTTCTCAAAAAGCAAAATGAGGTTATTCCAAGCATCAGGGAAAGGTTCTTTAACAGCGAGACTTCTTGTGCAATGGTATAAAGCTAGGAATTCATCGCCAAGATATGTTGCCAAAACAGCCAACTGTGCTTGACATAATTGCATACATGCACAAACACCATATTAAGTAAGCATATAACAGCAAGAACAAAAAAGATGGTCTAACAATTCCTACACTTTAAGGACAAGCAAAAATTATCAATTTTGAACATCTGGAAAGGTTTGATATTGATCTAAGAGATCCAAGTCATTTGAGTGACCCGAGAGTCTATCTCCATCGTTGCACTACTCCATAATTTCAAGTCCAAAACAACCACATACTGCTTTCTAAACCATGTTTATTGTCGCCCAAATAAGATCATAAGTACAAATAGGTAGCAATTGGGTGTGTGCATGGATATCGAAAGAAGTACCTGATTTTGTGGGTTGCCACTATCTGGCCAAATCAGTGATGCATCTAAGTAGTGTCTGGCAGCAGTTGACCACTTCCGATCTTGAGCATCAGGATTTCCATATAGCTCCCTGTATCGAGCAAGATCTCCAAGGAAAACTAAAGAACGGTGGCAAGAAAACTGGCATCTTCCCATGTCCGCTGATTCTATGGACCTAGAAATACCAATGCCACTGCTGACCGAGACATCCTTCGGAAGTCCATAGCTTCTTCTGATTTTTGCAATCAAATTTTGGTAAAAATCAGTAGCTTCTGACACAAAGGATTTCAGTCCTTCAAGGAGAGTCTCATTCTCCAAGTTTGCACCTTTCCTTTGGACAGAAGCTTTCCTTATTCTATTGCGAAATTCATCAATGTGTTTATAATGAAGCTTCCACAAGGAATATTCGATATCTTGAAGTTCTGCTAACTCATGGTCATTCACAATGATTTCCTCGTAACTTGAACGAGCTTTGCGGTATAACTCTTGAACATCAGTGTTCATTGGACCCTTGGAATGAATCAACTGCCACAACTGTTTTTCTGCATTAACAGCCTAAACCACGGAAATTACCAATGTCAGGATACAATATTTTTCGTTACTAACTTACTATTCGTAGTTCAGTAAGTAGTGCTTATTTGTAACAACTATACTTCAAAGAGAACTTCAGTTATTACCTCGACAATAACGCTTTTCTGATCATTGAGAAGTCCCATTGCATTATTATGAACGACTGGAGCAGATATAACATATCCACTCGCCCGCTTATCTCCAGACATTTTGTACCACAAAAACACCCGTTGGTTTCTCCAAAATTTAAGTCATCCACTCTAGTATACCTGCAAAAATCTACATGTGTTGAGTGGTAACCAGAAACACTCAAAACTTCAGTCATCTAGATACACCAACTATCAATGTGACACAACAAACTAAGCAGATATAGCTCTTATCCGTTAAGAACGTAATGAAGAAACAGCATCAGCCAAAAACAAAAATCCTAAGTGCACCGCTTTGTGAAAATTTCCTAGTTCTACAATAAAGCTTGATACAGAAAACTGACCAAGAAGATCTAGAATGAACCTACAGAAATTTATCTTATAGGAAAAAGACCATCGTACCGTAAATTGAGCTAAGAGCCTAAAACCACTCAATTTATTGTATAAGAAAACATTTGAAGGAAACCAATTCAACCTAAGAAACTCTAGCAGAGAATTGTAAGCCCCAGAAGGAACTTAGGAAGGAATCTATCAAAACAAAACAAGCATAACAGAGTATCAAAAACATGGTTCCCAACTTAAACCCAAAACCACTAGCGTTTCTTAGAAACAAAGAACATATATACAAAATTATCATCAAGGAAAAATATTTCTCCCTGAGAAATCAGCTGTTCAACAAAGAGAACTAAGATACTTAGAAACAACGAATCTTAAACACAACAAAATAACAAATTTCAGCTGAAAACAAATTTAACCTTTTAAACAACAGAAAGAGAGGAAAATCTTACACTGAGATATCAGCTAGACAAAATTCAGCAAGTCACTGTAGCTTACTTCAGCTTTGCTCTTCCAAATTTCAACGCCCAACCAAGAAGAGGGTGTGTGAAAGGGAGAATTCTAAAGAGAGGGAGAGTTGGAGAAAGGGGACACCTGTGCTGTGAAAAAAAGAAAGAAAGGGACAGACAACATTTAATGGCGGACGGATGAGAAGAAGAAGACTGATAGACCATTTTCTGTCGGAAGACAAAAGGAAAGGTACAGAAAGACTGCTGTCATCCTTAAGATGCACATATCTCTTATTACTTTAAAGCCGTTGGATATTTCGAGTCACTCCTTAAAGTTAATCCAAAGATACTTGAACACATGAATCATGTCTTCCTGAGGATGGTGGTAAAAGTATAATGTTGTGACTCGGATTAGATAAAATGGATCACCTGTATCTCAAGCTAAACCTCGTCGTGTCCTTTCAACATTAAACAATCAGTTCGATATAATACTTCGCAGCATATAGTAACAGGATGTGCCGAGTAATTTTAAGCCCATGAATACTTCAATTTGGGTCGAACTTATTTGGTTTCATGGACCCACTTGATGGACTAATTTCATAAAGAAAGACTCTCCGATTACGAACAAGTAGTGGGTAGGTGGTTAATAAATGAGTAGAATCCCTTCTGTCAGCTTAAGGACCGTGGGATTAATGTGTATTAAAACTCTAATAGTATAGGTGGTCCAAAATGTTATCTTAGTGAGATTTTGTGGTCTCTCATTGATTGGTGAAAGACCTTTTCTAGTCCAAATCCATGAAACATTTGGGTTTGTTGTTGTTTAACCCGCAAACTCACATTTGTTTGTCTTCAGTGTCTTTTCAAGTCTATTGCAACAGGCAACAACCAAATCCCCATCCACCAGAAAACTCCAAAATTCAGAAATCTAGGGAATAAATTCTTGAGATTCTGATACCCCTGAAAGCTTTAATCCTCATTACATCATGAGTTAGGATTACTGTTTCTGTTCCAGCATATTAATTTGCACACTATACTAGTATAAAACAACTGAACTTAAAAGAGTTGGAGAACACTTATATACAAATACCTCGTGGAACAAATACCGCTGCAGAATGATGGTAATTAATGTGGTGTCAACCCCTTCAACCATTTTGAATCTTTTCCTTCTGCTTTTTGTAGTCTCGAAGCACTTTTTCTCTTTCAGAATTTGACACAGACAGTAACCACTTGCTGAATTTGATATCAGTCATGCCCATAAACTGGGCAAGACAGCTATACTGGCTCTTTTTCTTGGACAAAGATAATTCTCGCTTACTTAAATCTGAAGTTGATTTACTATGCATTTTTACTGAAGATGTGACTCTGATGTTGGGTGCTATCAGGTTCAGCCACTGTCATATCTTTCTTTGCTTGAACTACGGGTTTATAATTGACGACGTCTTCATTGCGATGAGTGTATACAATTCCTGTATAAGGGGAAACCATAAATTCTTTTCTCACAAGACTGCTAGAGAAATAAACTTGGTGATCTTTAAAAAAACAAAAACACAAACAAAAATTGTCCAAGATGATAAATGTACTTCATGAATCTGGCACGAACCCATACTACCCTATCCCTATGTGACCTAAGCTGGAGTAGCACATCTGAGGACTATTCACTGGCTGATTTTTGCCAAGGATGCTAAGGGGCAATTCATTAGAGGGTATACCAAGATCTAGTAAAAGGGCCTCAACAGATTTAACACAGGTCAAATAAGAAAGACCAACAGCCATTAGATTCATTCACTCATTGATGTTTTATCCCACACTAAGGTCATTGGGGATTAGGTCATCTAGTCCCTACTCTTCTATGGATGTTGAAGAAAACAAAAATTAAGTATAAGCTTACCTAAAGCTTCGAGCATTGTTGTTTTATTTGAGACAGCAACATCCAAGTTGTCGTATCTGCTGCCCTTAGAATCCGCGGGAGATGTTTCATTCTCTTCATTTGAAGGAGGACATGTCCCGACTATATCCTCAGCTTGATCATTATGATTTCCGTGGTTTTGATCATGTTTTCCATTTAATTCAATGATCTCACTGGTGAAAAGCTTATCAGATAAATCACGGAATAGATTGGAGATTCCGAAAAGCTCCCCTTGAAATTCTTTGCAATCCTGGACACCTTCAAAATACCTTTTTTCCATTTTTCCAGATACAGCAATATTTGATAGCTGTTGTTTGTAGACCTGACGTGAATATACAAGCTCCTCAAGGGAACCAGCAGCAAGAAGGCGAAAAACCACAACATGCCGTTTCTGCCCATAACGGAATGACCTATCTTGCGCCTGTAAATCTTGCGCAGGGTTCCAATTTGGATCAAATATAACAACACGATTTGCACTAACGAGATTCAGTCCCAGACCACCAGCTCGGGTTGATATAAGGAAGACCTAAAACGAAAAGACTTGTCATAATGATGATTGGTTTCCATGGAATTCCCCAAAAAGATTTTGAAGATTTAGGTGTTAATATGTACCTGCTTGCTTGGACTTGAATTGAAATCATCAACAAGGGGCTGACGGGAACTCGTTGGGGTTGAACCATCAAGTCTAGAGAAGCAATATCCTTTGCGTATAAGAAATTTTTCCAGTATATCCAGCATTCTGATGCATAAATTCAACTTCAGGTATGATATAAAAGACAGATGAAAAATTCAGGGTACGGAAACTCAATGAGAGTGCAGAAACATATACGACTTTCTACAGAAATGAAATCCACAGATAAAGCAAGAGATTTTGTAAAAAGATTGCATAAGAAAGCTCACTTCAGTGAGAGGAAAATAATGGTTTGATTAAGTTCTTCACACAACTCACCTTACAGAGTAGCTGAACACAAGAATTTTGTCACCATGTAAAACCCAAGTAGACATTAACTTCTCCAAAGCTCGCATTTTTCCACAGTGCTCAACGTCGCTAAGGTTCATGAAACTCTCGCTTTGGGTATTGCCACCAACCAAGTGAATATCAGTACCAAAGACAGCAGAAGCTAATTCTGCATCTTTCTTTTGTTTCTCTATGTCATCCTTCGGGTTAGGCTTAATCAACTCCAAGTGATTGCTAAGCTGAGAAAATCCACAGGAAACAATGTCAAACAAATTAACTTAAAAAGAATATAACACATGGGAGTAGACCTGACTATCGCTACTACAACTAACAAAAATGACAACAGAAGTATAATTGGTGGGGTTAAAATGCCAAAATGGCCAATTCAGCTAAACAAAACATGTCCCTTATGGGAAACCGTAAGCAAAAATACAAAAAGCTAAATTACCTGCTGAAGCTTCACAAGGCAAGGAAGAACGAGGCAGAATGGGCATGAATCACAACCATCAGGGTTTTCCCTATGAAGATAAGACCAGATTATGCCATTTGGTACAATCCTATTGCAACATTCCACCTGTTTTAAAGGGCTTCCGCAGCTACAGGGAAGATCCTTATTTACCAGACATTGGATATCTGGTAACTGCAACATCCTCCTGTATGCACGTCTTTGCAGATCGCTCATTGCACAAAACACAACATTATCTTCCTTGCCCATCATTAAATGTCCAATGGTCTCTTCCTTGGTTCTTCTTAATAGATACCTCCGGAGAACTGATGCTAGATGCTGCTTGCGCTCATCAGCAACCTGGACAAATCTTTCCGGAGCACTGGACCTTTGACCAAGCTTAAGTGGCTCATCATAAAAGTCCCGAAAATGTTCCCTCGTGCCTAAGGAACCAGGTGCAACCCAATCAAAAAGATTGAACAGCTCCATGATTTTATTCTGCATTACAGTTCCTGTTAGGCCATAGCGATTTCTGGTTTTTATTCCTAAGCAAGCACCGTATAGTTTCGACTTATCATTTTTTAACCTGTGTGCCTCATCCACAACTACAATATGCCAATCGACCTCTGATAGGATTTTACCGTGAATTCTGAATGAGTCAAAACTAGTAATGACTACGTCAATACCATGTGATTCAAGCTTCTCGATTATGAGATCGCGATTTGCTCCATGATAAACAGAAACACTAAACTTTGCCCATTTAGAGAATTCATTTTCCCAATTTTGAATAATCGAAGTAGGGCAAATAATCAGTACAGGATTCTTTTTCCCTACACGCTTTAACATTTTAGAGTCACCATTTTCAGCTTCATCCCCAACTACAGCAGCCAGAAAAGCAATTGTTTGGATGGTTTTCCCTAGACCCCTATACAAGGATAAAAAGTATTAAAATTCCAAAAAGTACACCACAAGCAGAAGAATATTTGTCTCCAAGTCGGTGCCTTTTTGGCTTTCGCAGTATGCATTATGCTTATTAGTAAAATCTCCGCTATCACATTGAACGTGTTTACAGAATCTAAAGGAATTTATAACAAAAAAGAGTACAGAAATCAAAATAACTATGGAAAACCCTTGCTAGTCCTATACAATAGTGTAAATGATCATGCTTTAAGAAGATTCAAAGAGGAATGAACAAGAAAATAATTAACTAACATGTCATCTCCAAGAATACCGCCATGATTCTTCTTATATAAACCATATAAGAATCTCACTCCCTCCCTCTGATGCTCAAGTAGACGGCAGTTGATAGCTGCAGGGACCTGAGACAAAAGAGTACCCTCATTAAATTTTCAAAATATATTATCAATGCACAAAAGTAAATACAAGTTAGGTGACAAATAAATTTCACTGGAAACACACATTAAAACTAGGGTTTTTAAACTTGGAAGCACCTGAACTACTGGAGACTCGCCGGGGGAAGAAAGGACCATGGGTTCAAAGGGTCCAGTTGGATCAAATTGAAAATGAGTAGAAACTGGTTCTCTACTAATTCCAATACCACTTTCTTCTGCATCACCGTCATCATCATCGTCAACTTCTTGTGCATTTTCCTTCACAGGTTGCTCTTGATTCTGTTTTGGGGGGAAGAGATAGAGGATCTTGAAGTCGTTGGAGTTGTTGTGAAAGAGAAGATTTTGGGGGTTTTCTTGGAAGTTGTGGTGATTTTAAATCTTCATTGAGAATTGAAGGTTGGGATGAAGAAGGATTAGGGAAATCAGAACAACGTTTTAGGGTTTGTTTGAAACTCGTAAACGACATTTGGCGGTTAATGAGCCCTAAACACAGAAAAGATTTCAGATGCTATATCGAAACCTCTCTAAATGTTTGTTTTTATTTCCTTCCTCCAATTATCACGAGAGCCAGACATGTTTTAAATTAGCCACGCGCCACAGGCTATATAGAACACTCGGCAGCGAGGATTGAGTACTCACTTCTCAGGTCTTCGGATGGTCCGTCGATGGAGTTCCGATTAGTTGAGAATCAAATGATATCGGAAAGACCGCAGATATTCTCAGGGCCAACTTTTTCTTTTTCACGAAATTCGTTAAAAAGACCAAAACCAATAATTCTCGGGTGAAAATGACACTTGTATTTTGATTCTGTTTAAATGGACAAAAATATAAAAATAGCTAGGATGTAAACAGTTTCATCCTGCCAATTTTCAAATATTTTTTCTTATTTTTTGATTTACACAGGATGCATCCAGTTTCATCCTAGCTATTTTTTAAGTTTAAGCAAGGATGAATCCAGTTTCATCCTTGCTAAAAAATTTTTGTCCATTTCAGCCATACTAATTTTTACTCGTCCATTTGAACCATGTTTTAAAAATATTTGGACAAATGACCCATTTTCCGTTTCCTTTTTTACTTTTGTCTACTCTTTTTTTTTATAAAAAAAAGAGTAAGAGAGCTCGTCAAAGCTAACTACTCTGCTTTACAGCCAAAGGATTATCTGAGCTAATTCTAGCTTCAGGGTGATCCATCAAAATATGAGTACGAATATTACAGTTATCTTTAAGAGTAGTGTTTGTTGGGTACTGTAATAGTCCAAAAAGACTGGAGGTTAGGATCTTTCCAGTTAAAGTTTTGCAACAAGATAGAGTGGCTAGCTATTCTAGATAAGTTGGATGTTGTGGTGTTTTGTTGAGGCGTCAGCTTGATGAGCCTTCCCAACACAAAATCATAGGTTTTGCTTCTGTCGATGTTTTGTGTGTAATCTCCTTGAAATCTTTCCTGGACTTGTATCTGATAGAGAGACTGAATGGTTTGTAGAATTCCTTCTTCTTCTGCTGCATAATCAATGTGCTGCTGGTGCATTTCCTTCCCCCAGTTCAGTGCAAGTTGAGCTCATCTGCTTTCTCTGTTTGTTCTACTGAAGCCAGTTATAATGTCTTTGATGTTTCTTGATCCCATGCATTGACCTGTAAAAGACATTGCCAAAAACGCAAAGTTAGTATAAGATGGTAAATCACTATTAGCCTCATTATTGTTTACTTCTAGAATGTGTATGCTAATAGTGATGCCAAAATATCCCCCAAGATTTCTGTCCAGACTGATGGAGCTTGTATGTTGAGCATTAGAATCCTTCTGATAGTAAGGATTGTTTAAGATATGGCATGGGTTGTGATGCACTCTATAGTAGTTGCATAGGTATTGAGTGATCTTCAGAGCAGCACCAGGAGCAGAAGGATTTATATTCCTGAAAATATGATCACATCTAGCTTTCTAGATGAACCAGCAAATGGTAGCAAAGGTTGCATTCCAGCTAGCTGTTGGATTATTCTGAGTAAACCAGTTGTTGAACCACTCATGGAAAGACCTGAAGGTGGAAAAGAGTTGGTGATTTGCCCCAAACAGTTTAGCCCAAACATCAGAGGCATCTGGACAGGCTAGAAGGGCATGAGTGGTATCTTCAGAAGAATTCTTACAAATGGAGCAAATTGGATCAATATAATGCAGGATACTAGCAGTCTTGGCATTGGTAGGAATAATGTCATGAGCACATTTCCAGATGAAAATATGGATAGCTAGAGAGGTGTCTAGACTCCAAATTTTCATCCAAGGAGCTATGTTTATATCATTAGCGTACTTGTCAGTGATTGTTTGTCATACAGGGATTTGACATAGAATTTTCCTGTATTAGTCAGTTTCCAGGTTATAGTATCTTCAGCATTTGGGTTGTGATGAGTGTGGGTAATGAGGTATTAAATGTCTTGGGTAAACCAGAGGGCTAAGATTGTAGTGTCCATTTTCCATGAGCATTGAAGAGTTGGTTGATAGTTTTGAGATTAGGTGGGCAGTGAGGAGGTTTTTGGATGGTGTCTAAAAACCTTCAATCCATATGTCACCCCCAGATTTTAATTCTTGTTCCATTTCCAATCTTCCAAATGTAGTATTGTTGAATGCAAGAGATACCCTCTAGAATTCCTTTCCATATCCAAGAATCAGTGTTATTTGGTTTGGTGTCCATTCTGATAACTTCTTAATTAGGGTAATGGGAGGCTTTCATAGTAGTGCTCCTGAGGGAATTTGGCTCTTCAACTAATCTCCAGGCAATTTTAGAGATCATTGCTAAGGTGAAGTATTCCATATTTTTGAAGCCCAAACCACCTAGTTCTTTGGTTTGTTAACAACATCCCAAGCAATGTAGAATAAACCTTTAGATTTGTCTTGCTCCTTGTTCCAGAACAAATCCCTTTGAATAGCTTTAACTCTTTGCAGGTAACTTTGGGAATCTTGAAGCAATTCATTTGGTAAATACTTGAAGTAGAAGTAACAGTTTGGATGAGATTGACTTTTCCAGTTGTAGAGAGATTGGTTTTCCAACCAACAAATCTTTGCTTTAGTTTTTCCACACAAGGTTTGAAAGCTTGTATCTTACTTCTATTGGTGAAGAGGGGTGAGCCTAAGTATTTATCAGTGCTGCTAATCCTTTGAACATGCATAGCTTCACTGATATCATCTGCAATGTTTGGGGAAGTGTTTTTACTGAAGAAATTTCATGATTTAGCAAAGTTGATCAGTTGTCCAGAGGATTGACCAAAGTCTTGGAAGATCTTGATGAGGTTGTTGCATTATGTCATGTTGGCTTTGCAGAAGATCATGCAGTCATCAGCAAATAGGAGATGGTTGATAGTAGGAGCATCATTACATATTTTGGTTCCATGAATGAGCCCTTGAGTTTCAGCAGATATCAGATATCTTGATAGAGCCTCCATACAGAATAAGAATAAATATGGGGATAATGGATCTCCGTGTCTGATCCCTCTAGTTGGTTTGAAGAATTTACCAGGAGATCCATTTATTAAGACAGAAAGGTTGGTGGTAGAAATGCATTAATGTATAAGGTTGCATCAATCTTAATTACCATGGTGCCATTGGCTCATTTTTTTCCCTTTTCTGGTATTCATATGGTGTATAATCTCATGGGAAATGGCAATGTTGTCAGATATTTGTCTGTCATGGATGAATGCAGACTGAAAGGGAGAAATAGGTTTCGGGATAAGAGGTTTGAGTCTTTGGGCAAGAAATTTGGATATGATTTTGTCTGTGACTTCTACCAAGTTTACATTCATGACAAAAAAACAGGTGTTTTGACTATGTTGGGCAAACAAAGTTGTCTACTGACATGTTGCATTGTGGTAAATGAAGGATGGCCAAGTCTGTTATGCCATATGGCTGCAGAAGGTGATGAAGTGCTTGAGTAAGCATGATGTCCTGTAGCTGGTGAATCTTTAGCCAAGCTGTTGCCATTTAAGGTAATAGGATAGAGTCCATTATTGTGAGGGCCTTGTAAAGTAATCTTCCCAATGAGGAGATCCTTCACAGTGAAACCAAGGGGATCAAAAGTAACTGAGCATTTGTTATCTGATGTAAACTTGTGGACTGACA
Organism: Papaver somniferum; assembly: GCF_003573695.1. Classification (NCBI taxonomy): domain Eukaryota; kingdom Viridiplantae; phylum Streptophyta; class Magnoliopsida; order Ranunculales; family Papaveraceae; genus Papaver; species Papaver somniferum. Next base: position 54,767,034 of record NC_039363.1, read on the forward strand.
ACAGATTGGCTGAGGCTTGAGGTACATGAAGTATATTATTCAAAGCAAATAGCTGAGCAGAAGTATATTTAAGAGCAGAACCAATATGATGTATTTTCATACCTGGACCATTAGCAGTGAATCTCCTCAGAACCATCAAAAGGATTGGAAGAATATAACTCAGGTTCATCAGCTGTAATGTGTTGATTAGCTCCAGTATCTGCATACCAAGGATTCTCCTCCAAAATATTTGTAGAGGCTAACATATCACTGAGATGAGATGGTGTCTTGGTATTTTGATAGGCAAAATTCAAGCGATGACGACAGGAGAGAGCATCATGACCAGGTTTGATGCAGATTTGACACACAGTAGCATCTAAGGCTGATGAAGTGGATGGTTGTGCTGGTAGTGGTGGTGGTGGTACAGAATTGAAGTTGAAATAGCTAGGAGAAAGAGATCTTGGATGAAATTGAAAATTACTCCTAGGTGATTGATGAAAGGGATTACCTCTACCACGACCTCGAGATCCATACTGATTGCGCACAGAGGCTTGAAAAGCGGCAAAGGCACGACTATGAGCTTCTGAAAGTAGAGTTGATGATCGATTTTGAACATCAACCTCTTCAGAAAGCAGAAGATTGTATAATTCCGTTAAATCAACAGGTGGAAAACGAACTCGAATCGAAGTACTGAATGCTTGATAATCTTGACCAATTCCATTTAAGATAGTCACAACAAGTTCATCATCAGAAACTGGAGAACCAGAAGCAGCTAATTGATCGGCAATCTTCTTGATTTCACCAAGATAAGTCGACATGGATCCAGATCCAAGCTTCAAAGATTGAAGTCGAGTACGCAATTGAATTGAATTTGTGGTTGAGCTTCGAGCGAATCGTAATTCGATGTTATCCCAAAGTTACTTAGCAGAAGAAGCACCAACAACATAGGAAAGAAGAACATCTGAAATAGTCAATTGGATCCAAAGAATTAGGGTATTATCATCCTCAATCCAGTTAGTGTAAGATTGATTAATGATTTCTCTGTCATCACCATCAATCCATTCTTGAATGTATTTACGAGGACAAGGAATTGAACCATCCAGAAATCCTGAAACCTTGTATTTCTTCAATAAAGGAAATAGAACACTCTTCCAAGTGAGAAAATTCTCTTTTGTGAGTTTGAAATGAATAATATTGGAAATATGATTTAATGGAACTTGAGAAATATGAGAATCATAGTGATTGTACGCCATTGGAGATCAAAGATTGAATTACAAAGAAGAAACGGAATGATCAAAGATCAATGAAAAAGGCAGCAGAAGAAGGATCGAAACACGATTGATACCATATTAGACAAACTGTTCTTGATTAAAAACAAGAAAATGAAATGAATCAAAGATTACAGAGAAACCCTAAAAGGGTCAGACAAAAAGCTGTCTGTTCATTACATGATACAAAAGAATTAGAGAAGCATTTAATGTATCTACTGATGACAAGAACCCATCAGATTAGTCAACAGGGAACCTACAAGAAGTAGACAAGTGGCCAAATAAGAATGGTACAGCTGTAGTAATAGACAGATAGACATACAGCTGTAACACCTGACAGTTAGGCAGCAATCTGTCTATTATCATGTGCAGAACCTCCATGAGTTCATAAATTATCACAGATCAAATACGTAATGCATACCTTACCCTTGGTATGTATACTGGATATACAGAACTCAACTCATTGGTAAATCCTACTCTACATTTCTACTTATGAGATGCTTTTTGAGAGATAAAACATTGATGTTGGGCGGTTTAAGATCACCTCTGAATGGCTCTCAATTGAGACTCTAACTGCAGTCGTAGCTTCTTCTCTTTCAGATATTGTAGAAGCAACTGCTGCTCAGACTTCAACTTCATGGCAGCACCACCCCAGTAAGGATTGGGACTTCGCTGGGCATGAAAAAGCTTCTCCCTTTCATGCTCATCACTATTACCATAAACTTTCTGAAATCCTGGATTCCACTGGGGGTCCCGCAATTTTTCCTTCTGATCAAATGTTAAACCATTCGTCCACCGATCAAAAAGACTCGACCTTGAAAGATCTTCGTCCTGGAACCTCCCAAGGTTACTCGGTGGATTGCGTTGAACTGGCTCGCTACTAGCTTGGGCTTGTCCAAAATTTCCTTCATAGTGATGAAACCTTGACGTGGAATCTTCATAGTTGAACCTAGGAATGGTCAGAGGATCAAAAGTGGGTGCACAATTCTGTACTCCTGGCAAATTTGAATATTTATTAACCCGTGATGCCTCAAAAAACTGTTCTTTCATTTCTTCTGAATCCTTGTACTCGGAATAACTTGACGAATCACTACTAGACCAAAGTGCATCATCGGGCAATAATGGAGCAGAAGGCTGTTGAGGGAGAAAGGGAGGTGCTGAATAGGGGGTAGTTGCAAAAGAACTTAACCCATTAACAGCAGTGTCACCCTCCGAAGAAAACCGGCACACAAAATGAGGTGATGCATATGAAGATGTTACCTTAGCATCTTGATCTCTTATTGCAGCCTCTCCAAGGGAGAGACTACTTACACCTGCAGAAGCAATGCAATCGTTTTTTCCCAAGTCATACTTGCTTGGATCAAATTTACCCTTCTCTCCACTAACGCCAAAACTCTCTCTTTCAAGGACCCATCCGCTGAGGGAGGGAGGCCCTTCCGTAGATGATACTGCACCTATTTCATCACCTGCCATTCCAAATCTAGATGAATCTACCAACTGTTCAATGACTGGATCCGTGATAGTATAACTCTCTGTAAGAGGTTCTTGCCATGATATTTTTTTCAACCTAGAACCACCTAGGTTTTGACGAAAACCAGAAGGATCACCATATTTCTGTCTTTGAAAATTTAATGAAGAGTTTCGCTGCAATGGTTCACCAGAAGATGCAACTACTTTTTCAGTTGTAGCAAGAAGATTTTGAAGTGGTGCAGAGTTATATCTCACAATTGGCTTAAAGAGAATGACTTCTTCCTCCTCTACATGAGTGGATGTTCTATCCACATCAAGGTTATATTTAATAGCCTCCTTACTTTTCACTTCACTTTCTTTTGTTGGTTCACATGGTGACTGAATATTTTGTGGAGAGTTATGCAACAAGTCTCTTCCTACGGAATCAGAAACCCCTTCAATTGCTTCTAAGTCTCTCTTGCACTGTAGTTCCTTTGCCTCAGCAGCGTAAATTTTTCTTCCCATTTTCTCATAAAAGATCAAGCTCTGTGATCCACTTGGTTTGTTAACAATCTTCATAGAAGCAAGAAGGATGCGAGATATGCGAACTTCACATTCATGATTGTCACCGTATTCTCTTCTCGACTCTCTGTCAGTTGAAAAATCTAAACATTCATGGGATTGACTGACAGGTAAAAACCCTCGTAACTCGTGATCTTCCCAAAGGGCTGCAAAATCGTGAGACTTGAATTCACAACCCATATTTTCTAACTGATTCAAAAAGTTCACAAAAACCCCAAAGAAGTAACTTGCTGCATTTATACGTATTTCATCAGCCTCGCTGCTTTCCGGTTTGTCCAGAAATTCTACCAACCATTCAACAAATACTAATATAGATGGTAAAAGATAACTATGATCTAGAGGATTACCCATCACACATCTTTCAACTATCCGACCCATAATGATGTAAGCAGAAGCTAATGCTCGCTGAATCAAGGCAGGTTGCAGCTTGTACTTAGCATGGCTAGACTTTTGGCTTTTTGATTCAAGTAGGGTCTGAACAGTAAAAATGAGTACACAAACAAGTTGTAACCCTCGGAAAGGACCTTTTCTTGCTCCATCCAACAACTGATATGACTCTAGAAAAGTTTTCACATGGACATCATCAAGAGAGAATAAGGTCTCCAATTGGCTTATGGACGAACCAAATATGCCAGGGAACTCCTCCAAACTGCAACACACATCAAAACAACAAAAAAACTAATACTGTGAGAACCAGATAGGAAAAGGAAATTCATCATCAAATTGCAAATCATTCATAGGGACATATATAACTCGGAGAGATCCATTATAACACTCATCAACAACATCAGAAAATTTCGATAAAAATATTGCTTTTCCAGTTTCTGGCAACACCACCTTGATTTGACATAGAAGAAGCCCATCACCCGAACCATGAGAGGCCAAATACCAAACTGCTCAGTCAAGACATCATCTACAGTGGTATTTTGAATTGTGCTCCTTTTAGATGGTTTGGAAAAATCGAAAATGGCCTTGTCAGAAAGCCCATATGACCTATTCTGTGATCATAAGTGAAAACGATCCAGAAATCAGTATAAAGATAATAAATGAGCAGCTTGAAATAAGAAGAACGAAATGAAAATTTAACCCAGATACGCGAGAAAGGAGAAAGCGAACCTTCTCAAAAAGCAAAATGAGGTTATTCCAAGCATCAGGGAAAGGTTCTTTAACAGCGAGACTTCTTGTGCAATGGTATAAAGCTAGGAATTCATCGCCAAGATATGTTGCCAAAACAGCCACTGTGCTTGACATAATTGCATACATGCACAAACACCATATTAAGTAAGCATATAACAGCAAGAACAAAAAATGGTCTAACAATTCCTACACTTAAGGACAAGCAAAAATTATCAATTTTGAACATCTGGAAAGGTTTGATATTGATCTAAGAGATCCAAGTCATTTGAGTGACCCGAGAGTCTATCTCCATCGTTGCACTACTCCATAATTTCAAGTCCAAAACAACCACATACTGCTTTCTAAACCATGTTTATTGTCGCCCAAATAAGATCATAAGTACAAATAGGTAGCAATTGGGTGTGTGCATGGATATCGAAAGAAGTACCTGATTTTGTGGGTTGCCACTATCTGGCCAAATCAGTGATGCATCTAAGTAGTGTCTGGCAGCAGTTGACCACTTCCGATCTTGAGCATCAGGATTTCCATATAGCTCCCTGTATCGAGCAAGATCTCCAAGGAAAACTAAAGAACGGTGGCAAGAAAACTGGCATCTTCCCATGTCCGCTGATTCTATGGACCTAGAAATACCAATGCCACTGCTGACCGAGACATCCTTCGGAAGTCCATAGCTTCTTCTGATTTTTGCAATCAAATTTTGGTAAAAATCAGTAGCTTCTGACACAAAGGATTTCAGTCCTTCAAGGAGAGTCTCATTCTCCAAGTTTGCACCTTTCCTTTGGACAGAAGCTTTCCTTATTCTATTGCGAAATTCATCAATGTGTTTATAATGAAGCTTCCACAAGGAATATTCGATATCTTGAAGTTCTGCTAACTCATGGTCATTCACAATGATTTCCTCGTAACTTGAACGAGCTTTGCGGTATAACTCTTGAACATCAGTGTTCATTGGACCCTTGGAATGAATCAACTGCCACAACTGTTTTTCTGCATTAACAGCCTAAACCACGGAAATTACCAATGTCAGGATACAATATTTTTCGTTACTAACTTACTATTCGTAGTTCAGTAAGTAGTGCTTATTTGTAACAACTATACTTCAAAGAGAACTTCAGTTATATACCTCGACAATAACGCTTTTCTGATCATTGAGAAGTCCCATTGCATTATTATGAACGACTGGAGCAGATATAACATATCCACTCGCCCGCTTATCTCCAGACATTTTGTACCACAAAAACACCCGTTGGTTTCTCCAAAATTTAAGTCATCCACTCTAGTATACCTGCAAAAATCTACATGTGTTGAGTGGTAACCAGAAACACTCAAAACTTCAGTCATCTAGATACACCAACTATCAATGTGACACAACAAACTAAGCAGATATAGCTCTTATCCGTTAAGAACGTAATGAAGAAACAGCATCAGCCAAAAACAAAAATCCTAAGTGCACCGCTTTGTGAAAATTTCCTAGTTCTACAATAAAGCTTGATACAGAAAACTGACCAAGAAGATCTAGAATGAACCTACAGAAATTTATCTTATAGGAAAAAGACCATCGTACCGTAAATTGAGCTAAGAGCCTAAAACCACTCAATTTATTGTATAAGAAAACATTTGAAGGAAACCAATTCAACCTAAGAAACTCTAGCAGAGAATTGTAAGCCCCAGAAGGAACTTAGGAAGGAATCTATCAAAACAAAACAAGCATAACAGAGTATCAAAAACATGGTTCCCAACTTAAACCCAAAACCACTAGCGTTTCTTAGAAACAAAGAACATATATATACAAAATTATCATCAAGGAAAAATATTTCTCCCTGAGAAATCAGCTGTTCAACAAAGAGAACTAAGATACTTAGAAACAACGAATCTTAAACACAACAAAATAACAAATTTCAGCTGAAAACAAATTTAACCTTTTAAACAACAGAAAGAGAGGAAAATCTTACACTGAGATATCAGCTAGACAAAATTCAGCAAGTCACTGTAGCTTACTTCAGCTTTGCTCTTCCAAATTTCAACGCCCAACCAAGAAGAGGGTGTGTGAAAGGGAGAATTCTAAAGAGAGGGAGAGTTGGAGAAAGGGGACACCTGTGCTGTGAAAAAAAGAAAGAAAGGGACAGACAACATTTAATGGCGGACGGATGAGAAGAAGAAGACTGATAGACCATTTTCTGTCGGAAGACAAAAGGAAAGGTACAGAAAGACTGCTGTCATCCTTAAGATGCACATATCTCTTATTACTTTAAAGCCGTTGGATATTTCGAGTCACTCCTTAAAGTTAATCCAAAGATACTTGAACACATGAATCATGTCTTCCTGAGGATGGTGGTAAAAGTATAATGTTGTGACTCGGATTAGATAAAATGGATCACCTGTATCTCAAGCTAAACCTCGTTGTGTCCTTTCAACATTAAACAATCAGTTCGATATAATACTTCGCAGCATATAGTAACAGGATGTGCCGAGTAATTTTAAGCCCATGAATACTTCAATTTGGGTCGAACTTATTTGGTTTCATGGACCCACTTGATGGACTAATTTCATAAAGAAAGACTCTCCGATTACGAACAAGTAGTGGGTAGGTGGTTAATAAATGAGTAGAATCCCTTCTGTCAGCTTAAGGACCGTGGGATTAATGTGTATTAAAACTCTAATAGTATAGGTGGTCCAAAATGTTATCTTAGTGAGATTTTGTGGTCTCTCATTGATTGGTGAAAGACCTTTTCTAGTCCAAATCCATGAAACATTTGGGTTTGTTGTTGTTTAACCCGCAAACTCACATTTGTTTGTCTTCAGTGTCTTTTCAAGTCTATTGCAACAGGCAACAACCAAATCCCCATCCACCAGAAAACTCCAAAATTCAGAAATCTAGGGAATAAATTCTTGAGATTCTGATACCCCTGAAAGCTTTAATCCTCATTACATCATGAGTTAGGATTACTGTTTCTGTTCCAGCATATTAATTTGCACACTATACTAGTATAAAACAACTGAACTTAAAAGAGTTGGAGAACACTTATATACAAATACCTCGTGGAACAAATACCGCTGCAGAATGATGGTAATTAATGTGGTGTCAACCCCTTCAACCATTTTGAATCTTTTCCTTCTGCTTTTTGTAGTCTCGAAGCACTTTTTCTCTTTCAGAATTTGACACAGACAGTAACCACTTGCTGAATTTGATATCAGTCATGCCCATAAACTGGGCAAGACAGCTATACTGGCTCTTTTTCTTGGACAAAGATAATTCTCGCTTACTTAAATCTGAAGTTGATTTACTATGCATTTTTACTGAAGATGTGACTCTCTGATGTTGGGTGCTATCAGGTTCAGCCACTGTCATATCTTTCTTTGCTTGAACTACGGGTTTATAATTGACGACGTCTTCATTGCGATGAGTGTATACAATTCCTGTATAAGGGGAAACCATAAATTCTTTTCTCACAAGACTGCTAGAGAAATAAACTTGGTGATCTTTAAAAAAACAAAAACACAAACAAAAATTGTCCAAGATGATAAATGTACTTCATGAATCTGGCACGAACCCATACTACCCTATCCCTATGTGACCTAAGCTGGAGTAGCACATCTGAGGACTATTCACTGGCTGATTTTTGCCAAGGATGCTAAGGGGCAATTCATTAGAGGGTATACCAAGATCTAGTAAAAGGGCCTCAACAGATTTAACACAGGTCAAATAAGAAAGACCAACAGCCATTAGATTCATTCACTCATTGATGTTTTATCCCACACTAAGGTCATTGGGGATTAGGTCATCTAGTCCCTACTCTTCTATGGATGTTGAAGAAAACAAAAATTAAGTATAAGCTTACCTAAAGCTTCGAGCATTGTTGTTTTATTTGAGACAGCAACATCCAAGTTGTCGTATCTGCTGCCCTTAGAATCCGCGGGAGATGTTTCATTCTCTTCATTTGAAGGAGGACATGTCCCGACTATATCCTCAGCTTGATCATTATGATTTCCGTGGTTTTGATCATGTTTTCCATTTAATTCAATGATCTCACTGGTGAAAAGCTTATCAGATAAATCACGGAATAGATTGGAGATTCCGAAAAGCTCCCCTTGAAATTCTTTGCAATCCTGGACACCTTCAAAATACCTTTTTTCCATTTTTCCAGATACAGCAATATTTGATAGCTGTTGTTTGTAGACCTGACGTGAATATACAAGCTCCTCAAGGGAACCAGCAGCAAGAAGGCGAAAAACCACAACATGCCGTTTCTGCCCATAACGGAATGACCTATCTTGCGCCTGTAAATCTTGCGCAGGGTTCCAATTTGGATCAAATATAACAACACGATTTGCACTAACGAGATTCAGTCCCAGACCACCAGCTCGGGTTGATATAAGGAAGACCTAAAACGAAAAGACTTGTCATAATGATGATTGGTTTCCATGGAATTCCCCAAAAAGATTTTGAAGATTTAGGTGTTAATATGTACCTGCTTGCTTGGACTTGAATTGAAATCATCAACAAGGGGCTGACGGGAACTCGTTGGGGTTGAACCATCAAGTCTAGAGAAGCAATATCCTTTGCGTATAAGAAATTTTTCCAGTATATCCAGCATTCTGATGCATAAATTCAACTTCAGGTATGATATAAAAGACAGATGAAAAATTCAGGGTACGGAAACTCAATGAGAGTGCAGAAACATATACGACTTTCTACAGAAATGAAATCCACAGATAAAGCAAGAGATTTTGTAAAAAGATTGCATAAGAAAGCTCACTTCAGTGAGAGGAAAATAATGGTTTGATTAAGTTCTTCACACAACTCACCTTACAGAGTAGCTGAACACAAGAATTTTGTCACCATGTAAAACCCAAGTAGACATTAACTTCTCCAAAGCTCGCATTTTTCCACAGTGCTCAACGTCGCTAAGGTTCATGAAACTCTCGCTTTGGGTATTGCCACCAACCAAGTGAATATCAGTACCAAAGACAGCAGAAGCTAATTCTGCATCTTTCTTTTGTTTCTCTATGTCATCCTTCGGGTTAGGCTTAATCAACTCCAAGTGATTGCTAAGCTGAGAAAATCCACAGGAAACAATGTCAAACAAATTAACTTAAAAAGAATATAACACATGGGAGTAGACCTGACTATCGCTACTACAACTAACAAAAATGACAACAGAAGTATAATTGGTGGGGTTAAAATGCCAAAATGGCCAATTCAGCTAAACAAAACATGTCCCTTATGGGAAACCGTAAGCAAAAATACAAAAAGCTAAATTACCTGCTGAAGCTTCACAAGGCAAGGAAGAACGAGGCAGAATGGGCATGAATCACAACCATCAGGGTTTTCCCTATGAAGATAAGACCAGATTATGCCATTTGGTACAATCCTATTGCAACATTCCACCTGTTTTAAAGGGCTTCCGCAGCTACAGGGAAGATCCTTATTTACCAGACATTGGATATCTGGTAACTGCAACATCCTCCTGTATGCACGTCTTTGCAGATCGCTCATTGCACAAAACACAACATTATCTTCCTTGCCCATCATTAAATGTCCAATGGTCTCTTCCTTGGTTCTTCTTAATAGATACCTCCGGAGAACTGATGCTAGATGCTGCTTGCGCTCATCAGCAACCTGGACAAATCTTTCCGGAGCACTGGACCTTTGACCAAGCTTAAGTGGCTCATCATAAAAGTCCCGAAAATGTTCCCTCGTGCCTAAGGAACCAGGTGCAACCCAATCAAAAAGATTGAACAGCTCCATGATTTTATTCTGCATTACAGTTCCTGTTAGGCCATAGCGATTTCTGGTTTTTATTCCTAAGCAAGCACCGTATAGTTTCGACTTATCATTTTTTAACCTGTGTGCCTCATCCACAACTACAATATGCCAATCGACCTCTGATAGGATTTTACCGTGAATTCTGAATGAGTCAAAACTAGTAATGACTACGTCAATACCATGTGATTCAAGCTTCTCGATTATGAGATCGCGATTTGCTCCATGATAAACAGAAACACTAAACTTTGCCCATTTAGAGAATTCATTTTCCCAATTTTGAATAATCGAAGTAGGGCAAATAATCAGTACAGGATTCTTTTTCCCTACACGCTTTAACATTTTAGAGTCACCATTTTCAGCTTCATCCCCAACTACAGCAGCCAGAAAAGCAATTGTTTGGATGGTTTTCCCTAGACCCCTATACAAGGATAAAAAGTATTAAAATTCCAAAAAGTACACCACAAGCAGAAGAATATTTGTCTCCAAGTCGGTGCCTTTTTGGCTTTCGCAGTATGCATTATGCTTATTAGTAAAATCTCCGCTATCACATTGAACGTGTTTACAGAATCTAAAGGAATTTATAACAAAAAAGAGTACAGAAATCAAAATAACTATGGAAAACCCTTGCTAGTCCTATACAATAGTGTAAATGATCATGCTTTAAGAAGATTCAAAGAGGAATGAACAAGAAAATAATTAACTAACATGTCATCTCCAAGAATACCGCCATGATTCTTCTTATATAAACCATATAAGAATCTCACTCCCTCCCTCTGATGCTCAAGTAGACGGCAGTTGATAGCTGCAGGGACCTGAGACAAAAGAGTACCCTCATTAAATTTTCAAAATATATTATCAATGCACAAAAGTAAATACAAGTTAGGTGACAAATAAATTTCACTGGAAACACACATTAAAACTAGGGTTTTTAAACTTGGAAGCACCTGAACTACTGGAGACTCGCCGGGGGAAGAAAGGACCATGGGTTCAAAGGGTCCAGTTGGATCAAATTGAAAATGAGTAGAAACTGGTTCTCTACTAATTCCAATACCACTTTCTTCTGCATCACCGTCATCATCATCGTCAACTTCTTGTGCATTTTCCTTCACAGGTTGCTCTTGATTCTGTTTTGGTGGGGGAAGAGATAGAGGATCTTGAAGTCGTTGGAGTTGTTGTGAAAGAGAAGATTTTGGGGGTTTTCTTGGAAGTTGTGGTGATTTTAAATCTTCATTGAGAATTGAAGGTTGGGATGAAGAAGGATTAGGGAAATCAGAACAACGTTTTAGGGTTTGTTTGAAACTCGTAAACGACATTTGGCGGTTAATGAGCCCTAAACACAGAAAAGATTTCAGATGCTATATCGAAACCTCTCTAAATGTTTGTTTTTATTTCCTTCCTCCAATTATCACGAGAGCCAGACATGTTTTAAATTAGCCACGCGCCACAGGCTATATAGAACACTCGGCAGCGAGGATTGAGTACTCACTTCTCAGGTCTTCGGATGGTCCGTCGATGGAGTTCCGATTAGTTGAGAATCAAATGATATCGGAAAGACCGCAGATATTCTCAGGGCCAACTTTTTCTTTTTCACGAAATTCGTTAAAAAGACCAAAACCAATAATTCTCGGGTGAAAATGACACTTGTATTTTGATTCTGTTTAAATGGACAAAAATATAAAAATAGCTAGGATGTAAACAGTTTCATCCTGCCAATTTTCAAATATTTTTTCTTATTTTTTGATTTACACAGGATGCATCCAGTTTCATCCTAGCTATTTTTTAAGTTTAAGCAAGGATGAATCCAGTTTCATCCTTGCTAAAAAATTTTTGTCCATTTCAGCATACTAATTTTTACTCGTCCATTTGAACCATGTTTTAAAAATATTTGGACAAATGACCCATTTTCCGTTTCCTTTTTTACTTTTGTCTACTCTTTTTTTTTATAAAAAAAAGAGTAAGAGAGCTCGTCAAAGCTAACTACTCTGCTTTACAGCCAAAGGATTATCTGAGCTAATTCTAGCTTCAGGGTGATCCATCAAAATATGAGTACGAATATTACAGTTATCTTTAAGAGTAGTGTTTGTTGGGTACTGTAATATGTCCAAAAAGACTGGAGGTTAGGATCTTTCCAGTTAAAGTTTTGCAACAAGATAGAGTGGCTAGCTATTCTAGATAAGTTGGATGTTGTGGTGTTTTGTTGAGGCGTCAGCTTGATGAGCCTTCCCAACACAAAATCATAGGTTCTTTGCTTCTGTCGATGTTTTGTGTGTAATCTCCTTAAATCTTTCCTGGACTTGTATCTGATAGAGAGACTGAATGGTTTGTAGAATTCCTTCTTCTTCTGCTGCATAATCAATGTGCTGCTGGTGCATTTCCTTCCCCCAGTTCAGTGCAAGTTGAGCTCATCTGCTTTCTCTGTTTGTTCTACTGAAGCCAGTTATAATGTCTTTGATGTTTCTTGATCCCATGCATTGACCTGTAAAAGACATTGCCAAAAACGCAAAGTTAGTATAAGATGGTAAATCACTATTAGCCTCATTATTGTTTACTTCTAGAATGTGTATGCTAATAGTGATGCCAAAATATCCCCCAAGATTTCTGTCCAGACTGATGGAGCTTGTATGTTGAGCATTAGAATCCTTCTGATAGTAAGGATTGTTTAAGATATGGCATGGGTTTGATGCACTCTATAGTAGTTGCATAGGTATTGAGTGATCTTCAGAGCAGCACCAGGAGCAGAAGGATTTATATTCCTGAAAATATGATCACATCTAGCTTTCTAGATGAACCAGCAAATGGTAGCAAAGGTTGCATTCCAGCTAGCTGTTGGATTATTCTGAGTAAACCAGTTGTTGAACCACTCATGGAAAGACCTGAAGGTGGAAAAGAGTTGGTGTCCCAAACAGTTTAGCCCAAACATCAGAGGCATCTGGACAGGCTAGAAGGGCATGAGTGGTATCTTCAGAAGAATTCTTACAAATGGAGCAAATTGGATCAATATAATGCAGGATACTAGCAGTCTTGGCATTGGTAGGAATAATGTCATGAGCACATTTCCAGATGAAAATATGGATAGCTAGAGAGGTGTCTAGACTCCAAATTTTCATCCAAGGAGCTATGTTTATATCATTAGCGTACTTGTCAGTGATTTTTGTCATACAGGGATTTGACATAGAATTTTCCTGTATTAGTCAGTTTCCAGGTTATAGTATCTTCAGCATTTGGGTTGTGATGAGTGTGGGTAATGAGGTATTAAATGTCTTGGGTAAACCAGAGGGCTAAGATTGTAGTGTCCATTTTCCATGAGCATTGAAGAGTTGGTTGATAGTTTTGAGATTAGGTGGGCAGTGAGGAGGTTTTTGGATGGTGTCTAAAAAACCTTCAATCCATATGTCACCCCAGATTTTAATTCTTGTTCCATTTCCAATCTTCCAAATGTAGTATTGTTGAATGCAAGAGATACCCTCTAGAATTCCTTTCCATATCCAAGAATCAGTGTTATTTGGTTTGGTGTCCATTCTGATAACTTCTTAATTAGGGTAATGGGAGGCTTTCATAGTAGTGCTCCGAGGGAATTTGGCTCTTCAACTAATCTCCAGGCAATTTTAGAGATCATTGCTAAGGTGAAGTATTCCATATTTTTGAAGCCCAAACCACCTAGTTCTTTTGGTTTGTTAACAACATCCCAAGCAATGTAGAATAAACCTTTAGATTTGTCTTGCTCCTTGTTCCAGAACAAATCCCTTTGAATAGCTTTAACTCTTTGCAGGTAACTTTGGGAATCTTGAAGCAATTCATTTGGTAAATACTTGAAGTAGAAGTAACAGTTTGGATGAGATTGACTTTTCCAGTTGTAGAGAGATTGGTTTTCCAACCAACAAATCTTTGCTTTAGTTTTTCCACACAAGGTTTGAAAGCTTGTATCTTACTTCTATTGGTGAAGAGGGGTGAGCCTAAGTATTTATCAGTGCTGCTAATCCTTTGAACATGCATAGCTTCACTGATATCATCTGCAATGTTTGGGGAAGTGTTTTTACTGAAGAAATTTCATGATTTAGCAAAGTTGATCAGTTGTCCAGAGGATTGACCAAAGTCTTGGAAGATCTTGATGAGGTTGTTGCATTATGTCATGTTGGCTTTGCAGAAGATCATGCAGTCATCAGCAAATAGGAGATGGTTGATAGTAGGAGCATCATTACATATTTTGGTTCCATGAATGAGCCCTTGAGTTTCAGCAGATATCAGATATCTTGATAGAGCCTCCATACAGAATAAGAATAAATATGGGGATAATGGATCTCCGTGTCTGATCCCTCTAGTTGGTTTGAAGAATTTACCAGGAGATCCATTTATTAAGACAGAAAGGTTGGTGGTAGAAATGCATTAATGTATAAGGTTGCATCAATCTTAATTCCCATGGTGCCATTGGCTCATTTTTTTCCCTTTTCTGGTATTCATATGGTGTATAATCTCATGGGAAATGGCAATGTTGTCAGATATTTGTCTGCCATGGATGAATGTAGACTGAAAGGGAGAAATAGGTTTCGGGATAAGAGGTTTGAGTCTTTGGGCAAGAAATTTGGATATGATTTGTCTGTGACTTCTACCAAGTTTACATTCATGACAAAAAAACAGGTGTTTTGACTATGTTGGGCAAACAAAGTTGTCTACTGACATGTTGCATTGTGGTAAATGAAGGATGGCCAAGTCTGTTATGCCATATGGCTGCAGAAGGTGATGAAGTGCTTGAGTAAGCATGATGTCCTGTAGCTGGTGAATCTTTAGCTAAGCTGTTGCCATTTAAGGTAATATATAGAGTCCATTATTGTGAGGGCCTTGTAAAGTAATCTTCCCAATGAGGAGATCCTTCACAGTGAAACCAAGGGGATCAAAAGTAACTGAGCATTTGTTATCTGATGTAAACTTGTGGACTGACAACAGATTGGCTGAGGCTTGAGGTACATGAAGTATATTATTCAAAGCAAATAGCTGAGCAGAAGTATATTTAAGAGCAGAACCAATATGATGTATTTTCATACCTGGACCATTAGCAGTGAATCTCCTCAGAACCATCAAAAGGATTGGAAGAATATAACTCAGGTTCATCAGCTGTAATGTGTTGATTAGCTCCAGTATCTGCATACCAAGGATTCTCCTCCAAAATATTTGTAGAGGCTAACATATCACTGAGATGAGATGGTGTCTTGGTATTTTGATAGGCAAAATTCAAGCGATGACGACAGGAGAGAGCATCATGACCAGGTTTGATGCAGATTTGACACACAGTAGCATCTAAGGCTGATGAAGTGGATGGTTGTGCTGGTAGTGGTGGTGGTGGTACAGAATTGAAGTTGAAATAGCTAGGAGAAAGAGATCTTGGATGAAATTGAAAATTACTCCTAGGTGATTGATGAAAGGGATTACCTCTACCACGACCTCGAGATCCATACTGATTGCGCACAGAGGCTTGAAAAGCGGCAAAGGCACGACTATGAGCTTCTGAAAGTAGAGTTGATGATCGATTTTGAACATCAACCTCTTCAGAAAGCAGAAGATTGTATAATTCCGTTAAATCAACAGGTGGAAAACGAACTCGAATCGAAGTACTGAATGCTTGATAATCTTGACCAATTCCATTTAAGATAGTCACAACAAGTTCATCATCAGAAACTGGAGAACCAGAAGCAGCTAATTGATCGGCAATCTTCTTGATTTCACCAAGATAAGTCGACATGGATCCAGATCCAAGCTTCAAAGATTGAAGTCGAGTACGCAATTGAATTGAATTTGTGGTTGAGCTTCGAGCGAATCGTAATTCGATGTTATCCCAAAGTTACTTAGCAGAAGAAGCACCAACAACATAGGAAAGAAGAACATCTGAAATAGTCAATTGGATCCAAAGAATTAGGGTATTATCATCCTCAATCCAGTTAGTGTAAGATTGATTAATGATTTCTCTGTCATCACCATCAATCCATTCTTGAATGTATTTACGAGGACAAGGAATTGAACCATCCAGAAATCCTGAAACCTTGTATTTCTTCAATAAGGAAATAGAACACTCTTCCAAGTGAGAAAATTCTCTTTTGTGAGTTTGAAATGAATAATATTGGAAATATGATTTAATGGAACTTGAGAAATATGAGAATCATAGTGATTGTACGCCATTGGAGATCAAAGATTGAATTACAAAGAAGAAACGGAATGATCAAAGATCAATGAAAAAGGCAGCAGAAGAAGGATCGAAACACGATTGATACCATATTAGACAAACTGTTCTTGATTAAAAACAAGAAAATGAAATGAATCAAAGATTACAGAGAAACCCTAAAAGGGTCAGACAAAAGCTGTCTGTTCATTACATGATACAAAAGAATTAGAGAAGCATTTAATGTATCTACTGATGACAAGAACCCATCAGATTAGTCAACAGGGAACCTACAAGAAGTAGACAAGTGGCCAAATAAGAATGGTACAGCTGTAGTAATAGACAGATAGACATACAGCTGTAACACCTGACAGTTAGGCAGCAATCTGTCTATTATCATGTGCAGAACCTCCATGAGTTCATAAATTATCACAGATCAAATACGTAATGCATACCTTACCCTTGGTATATATACTGGATATACAGAACTCAACTCATTGGTAAATCCTACTCTACATTTCTACTTATGAGATGCTTTTTGAGAGATAAAACATTGATGTTGGGCGGTTTAAGATCACCTCTGAATGGCTCTCAATTGAGACTCTAACTGCAGTCGTAGCTCCTTCTCTTTCAGATATTGTAGAAGCAACTGCTGCTCAGACTTC
Organism: Papaver somniferum; assembly: GCF_003573695.1. NCBI lineage: Eukaryota > Viridiplantae > Streptophyta > Magnoliopsida > Ranunculales > Papaveraceae > Papaver > Papaver somniferum. The sequence goes on from NC_039363.1 coordinate 54,784,029, forward strand.
AACTTCATGGCAGCACCACCCCAGTAAGGATTGGGACTTCGCTGGGCATGAAAAAGCTTCTCCCTTTCATGCTCATCACTATTACCATAAACTTTCTGAAATCCTGGATTCCACTGGGGGTCCCGCAATTTTTCCTTCTGATCAAATGTTAAACCATTCGTCCACCGATCAAAAAGACTCGACCTTGAAAGATCTTCGTCCTGGAACCTCCCAAGGTTACTCGGTGGATTGCGTTGAACTGGCTCGCTACTAGCTTGGGCTTGTCCAAAATTTCCTTCGTAGTGATGAAACCTTGACGTGGAATCTTCATAGTTGAACCTAGGAATGGTCAGAGGATCAAAAGTGGGTGCACAATTCTGTACTCCTGGCAAATTTGAATATTTATTAACCCGTGATGCCTCAAAAAACTGTTCTTTCATTTCTTCTGAATCCTTGTACTCGGAATAACTTGACGAATCACTACTAGACCAAAGTGCATCATCGGGCAATAATGGAGCAGAAGGCTGTTGAGGGAGAAAGGGAGGTGCTGAATAGGGGGTAGTTGCAAAAGAACTTAACCCATTAACAGCAGTGTCACCCTCCGAAGAAAACCGGCACACAAAATGAGGTGATGCATATGAAGATGTTACCTTAGCATCTTGATCTCTTATTGCAGCCTCTCCAAGGGAGAGACTACTTACACCTGCAGAAGCAATGCAATCGTTTTTTCCCAAGTCATACTTGCTTGGATCAAATTTACCCTTCTCTCCACTAACGCCAAAACTCTCTCTTTCAAGGACCCATCCGCTGAGGGAGGGAGGCCCTTCCGTAGATGATACTGCACCTATTTCATCACCTGCCATTCCAAATCTAGATGAATCTACCAACTGTTCAATGACTGGATCCGTGATAGTATAACTCTCTGTAAGAGGTTCTTGCCATGATATTTTTTTCAACCTAGAACCACCTAGGTTTTGACGAAAACCAGAAGGATCACCATATTTCTGTCTTTGAAAAATTAATGAAGAGTTTCGCTGCAATGGTTCACCAGAAGATGCAACTACTTTTTCAGTTGTAGCAAGAAGATTTTGAAGTGGTGCAAGTTATATCTCACAATTGGCTTAAAGAGAATGACTTCTTCCTCCTCTACATGAGTGGATGTTCTATCCACATCAAGGTTATATTTAATAGCCTCCTTACTTTTCACTTCACTTTCTTTTGTTGGTTCACATGGTGACTGAATATTTTGTGGAGAGTTATGCAACAAGTCTCTTCCTACGGAATCAGAAACCCCTTCAATTGCTTCTAAGTCTCTCTTGCACTGTAGTTCCTTTGCCTCAGCAGCGTAAATTTTTCTTCCCATTTTCTCATAAAAGATCAAGCTCTGTGATCCACTTGGTTTGTTAACAATCTTCATAGAAGCAAGAAGGATGCGAGATATGCGAACTTCACATTCATGATTGTCACCGTATTCTCTTCTCGACTCTCTGTCAGTTGAAAAATCTAAACATTCATGGGATTGACTGACAGGTAAAAACCCTCGTAACTCGTGATCTTCCCAAAGGGCTGCAAAATCGTGAGACTTGAATTCACAACCCATATTTTCTAACTGATTCAAAAAGTTCACAAAAACCCCAAAGAAGTAACTTGCTGCATTTATACGTATTTCATCAGCCTCGCTGCTTTCCGGTTTGTCCAGAAATTCTACCAACCATTCAACAAATACTAATATAGATGGTAAAAGATAACTATGATCTAGAGGATTACCCATCACACATCTTTCAACTATCCGACCCATAATGATGTAAGCAGAAGCTAATGCTCGCTGAATCAAGGCAGGTTGCAGCTTGTACTTAGCATGGCTAGACTTTTGGCTTTTTGATTCAAGTAGGGTCTGAACAGTAAAAATGAGTACACAAACAAGTTGTAACCCTCGGAAAGGACCTTTTCTTGCTCCATCCAACAACTGATATGACTCTAGAAAAGTTTTCACATGGACATCATCAAGAGAGAATAAGGTCTCCAATTGGCTTATGGACGAACCAAATATGCCAGGGAACTCCTCCAAACTGCAACACACATCAAAACAACAAAAAAACTAATACTGTGAGAACCAGATAGGAAAAGGAAATTCATCATCAAATTGCAAATCATTCATAGGGACATATATAACTCGGAGAGATCCATTATAACACTCATCAACAACATCAGAAAATTTCGATAAAAATATTGCTTTTCCAGTTTCTGGCAACACCACCTTGATTTGACATAGAAGAAGCCCATCACCCGAACCATGAGAGGCCAAATACCAAACTGCTCAGTCAAGACATCATCTACAGTGGTATTTTGAATTGTGCTCCTTTTAGATGGTTTGGAAAAATCGAAAATGGCCTTGTCAGAAAGCCCATATGACCTATTCTGTGATCATAAGTGAAAACGATCCAGAAATCAGTATAAAGATAATAAATGAGCAGCTTGAAATAAGAAGAACGAAATGAAAATTTAACCCAGATACGCGAGAAAGGAGAAAGCGAACCTTCTCAAAAAGCAAAATGAGGTTATTCCAAGCATCAGGGAAAGGTTCTTTAACAGCGAGACTTCTTGTGCAATGGTATAAAGCTAGGAATTCATCGCCAAGATATGTTGCCAAAACAGCCAACTGTGCTTGACATAATTGCATACATGCACAAACACCATATTAAGTAAGCATATAACAGCAAGAACAAAAAAGATGGTCTAACAATTCCTACACTTTAAGGACAAGCAAAAATTATCAATTTTGAACATCTGGAAAGGTTTGATATTGATCTAAGAGATCCAAGTCATTTGAGTGACCCGAGAGTCTATCTCCATCGTTGCACTACTCCATAATTTCAAGTCCAAAACAACCACATACTGCTTTCTAAACCATGTTTATTGTCGCCCAAATAAGATCATAAGTACAAATAGGTAGCAATTGGGTGTGTGCATGGATATCGAAAGAAGTACCTGATTTTGTGGGTTGCCACTATCTGGCCAAATCAGTGATGCATCTAAGTAGTGTCTGGCAGCAGTTGACCACTTCCGATCTTGAGCATCAGGATTTCCATATAGCTCCCTGTATCGAGCAAGATCTCCAAGGAAAACTAAAGAACGGTGGCAAGAAAACTGGCATCTTCCCATGTCCGCTGATTCTATGGACCTAGAAATACCAATGCCACTGCTGACCGAGACATCCTTCGGAAGTCCATAGCTTCTTCTGATTTTTGCAATCAAATTTTGGTAAAAATCAGTAGCTTCTGACACAAAGGATTTCAGTCCTTCAAGGAGAGTCTCATTCTCCAAGTTTGCACCTTTCCTTTGGACAGAAGCTTTCCTTATTCTATTGCGAAATTCATCAATGTGTTTATAATGAAGCTTCCACAAGGAATATTCGATATCTTGAAGTTCTGCTAACTCATGGTCATTCACAATGATTTCCTCGTAACTTGAACGAGCTTTGCGGTATAACTCTTGAACATCAGTGTTCATTGGACCCTTGGAATGAATCAACTGCCACAACTGTTTTTCTGCATTAACAGCCTAAACCACGGAAATTACCAATGTCAGGATACAATATTTTTCGTTACTAACTTACTATTCGTAGTTCAGTAAGTAGTGCTTATTTGTAACAACTATACTTCAAAGAGAACTTCAGTTATTACCTCGACAATAACGCTTTTCTGATCATTGAGAAGTCCCATTGCATTATTATGAACGACTGGAGCAGATATAACATATCCACTCGCCCGCTTATCTCCAGACATTTTGTACCACAAAAACACCCGTTGGTTTCTCCAAAATTTAAGTCATCCACTCTAGTATACCTGCAAAAATCTACATGTGTTGAGTGGTAACCAGAAACACTCAAAACTTCAGTCATCTAGATACACCAACTATCAATGTGACACAACAAACTAAGCAGATATAGCTCTTATCCGTTAAGAACGTAATGAAGAAACAGCATCAGCCAAAAACAAAAATCCTAAGTGCACCGCTTTGTGAAAATTTCCTAGTTCTACAATAAAGCTTGATACAGAAAACTGACCAAGAAGATCTAGAATGAACCTACAGAAATTTATCTTATAGGAAAAAGACCATCGTACCGTAAATTGAGCTAAGAGCCTAAAACCACTCAATTTATTGTATAAGAAAACATTTGAAGGAAACCAATTCAACCTAAGAAACTCTAGCAGAGAATTGTAAGCCCCAGAAGGAACTTAGGAAGGAATCTATCAAAACAAAACAAGCATAACAGAGTATCAAAAACATGGTTCCCAACTTAAACCCAAAACCACTAGCGTTTCTTAGAAACAAAGAACATATATATACAAAATTATCATCAAGGAAAAATATTTCTCCCTGAGAAATCAGCTGTTCAACAAAGAGAACTAAGATACTTAGAAACAACGAATCTTAAACACAACAAAATAACAAATTTCAGCTGAAAACAAATTTAACCTTTTAAACAACAGAAAGAGAGGAAAATCTTACACTGAGATATCAGCTAGACAAAATTCAGCAAGTCACTGTAGCTTACTTCAGCTTTGCTCTTCCAAATTTCAACGCCCAACCAAGAAGAGGGTGTGTGAAAGGGAGAATTCTAAAGAGAGGGAGAGTTGGAGAAAGGGGACACCTGTGCTGTGAAAAAAAGAAAGAAAGGGACAGACAACATTTAATGGCGGACGGATGAGAAGAAGAAGACTGATAGACCATTTTCTGTCGGAAGACAAAAGGAAAGGTACAGAAAGACTGCTGTCATCCTTAAGATGCACATATCTCTTATTACTTTAAAGCCGTTGGATATTTCGAGTCACTCCTTAAAGTTAATCCAAAGATACTTGAACACATGAATCATGTCTTCCTGAGGATGGTGGTAAAAGTATAATGTTGTGACTCGGATTAGATAAAATGGATCACCTGTATCTCAAGCTAAACCTCGTCGTGTCCTTTCAACATTAAACAATCAGTTCGATATAATACTTCGCAGCATATAGTAACAGGATGTGCCGAGTAATTTTAAGCCCATGAATACTTCAATTTGGGTCGAACTTATTTGGTTTCATGGACCCACTTGATGGACTAATTTCATAAAGAAAGACTCTCCGATTACGAACAAGTAGTGGGTAGGTGGTTAATAAATGAGTAGAATCCCTTCTGTCAGCTTAAGGACCGTGGGATTAATGTGTATTAAAACTCTAATAGTATAGGTGGTCCAAAATGTTATCTTAGTGAGATTTTGTGGTCTCTCATTGATTGGTGAAAGACCTTTTCTAGTCCAAATCCATGAAACATTTGGGTTTGTTGTTGTTTAACCCGCAAACTCACATTTGTTTGTCTTCAGTGTCTTTTCAAGTCTATTGCAACAGGCAACAACCAAATCCCCATCCACCAGAAAACTCCAAAATTCAGAAATCTAGGGAATAAATTCTTGAGATTCTGATACCCCTGAAAGCTTTAATCCTCATTACATCATGAGTTAGGATTACTGTTTCTGTTCCAGCATATTAATTTGCACACTATACTAGTATAAAACAACTGAACTTAAAAGAGTTGGAGAACACTTATATACAAATACCTCGTGGAACAAATACCGCTGCAGAATGATGGTAATTAATGTGGTGTCAACCCCTTCAACCATTTTGAATCTTTTCCTTCTGCTTTTTGTAGTCTCGAAGCACTTTTTCTCTTTCAGAATTTGACACAGACAGTAACCACTTGCTGAATTTGATATCAGTCATGCCCATAAACTGGGCAAGACAGCTATACTGGCTCTTTTTCTTGGACAAAGATAATTCTCGCTTACTTAAATCTGAAGTTGATTTACTATGCATTTTTACTGAAGATGTGACTCTCTGATGTTGGGTGCTATCAGGTTCAGCCACTGTCATATCTTTCTTTGCTTGAACTACGGGTTTATAATTGACGACGTCTTCATTGCGATGAGTGTATACAATTCCTGTATAAGGGGAAACCATAAATTCTTTTCTCACAAGACTGCTAGAGAAATAAACTTGGTGATCTTTAAAAAAACAAAAACACAAACAAAAATTGTCCAAGATGATAAATGTACTTCATGAATCTGGCACGAACCCATACTACCCTATCCCTATGTGACCTAAGCTGGAGTAGCACATCTGAGGACTATTCACTGGCTGATTTTTGCCAAGGATGCTAAGGGGCAATTCATTAGAGGGTATACCAAGATCTAGTAAAAGGGCCTCAACAGATTTAACACAGGTCAAATAAGAAAGACCAACAGCCATTAGATTCATTCACTCATTGATGTTTTATCCCACACTAAGGTCATTGGGGATTAGGTCATCTAGTCCCTACTCTTCTATGGATGTTGAAGAAAACAAAAATTAAGTATAAGCTTACCTAAAGCTTCGAGCATTGTTGTTTTATTTGAGACAGCAACATCCAAGTTGTCGTATCTGCTGCCCTTAGAATCCGCGGGAGATGTTTCATTCTCTTCATTTGAAGGAGGACATGTCCCGACTATATCCTCAGCTTGATCATTATGATTTCCGTGGTTTTGATCATGTTTTCCATTTAATTCAATGATCTCACTGGTGAAAAGCTTATCAGATAAATCACGGAATAGATTGGAGATTCCGAAAAGCTCCCCTTGAAATTCTTTGCAATCCTGGACACCTTCAAAATACCTTTTTTCCATTTTTCCAGATACAGCAATATTTGATAGCTGTTGTTTGTAGACCTGACGTGAATATACAAGCTCCTCAAGGGAACCAGCAGCAAGAAGGCGAAAAACCACAACATGCCGTTTCTGCCCATAACGGAATGACCTATCTTGCGCCTGTAAATCTTGCGCAGGGTTCCAATTTGGATCAAATATAACAACACGATTTGCACTAACGAGATTCAGTCCCAGACCACCAGCTCGGGTTGATATAAGGAAGACCTAAAACGAAAAGACTTGTCATAATGATGATTGGTTTCCATGGAATTCCCCAAAAAGATTTTGAAGATTTAGGTGTTAATATGTACCTGCTTGCTTGGACTTGAATTGAAATCATCAACAAGGGGCTGACGGGAACTCGTTGGGGTTGAACCATCAAGTCTAGAGAAGCAATATCCTTTGCGTATAAGAAATTTTTCCAGTATATCCAGCATTCTGATGCATAAATTCAACTTCAGGTATGATATAAAAGACAGATGAAAAATTCAGGGTACGGAAACTCAATGAGAGTGCAGAAACATATACGACTTTCTACAGAAATGAAATCCACAGATAAAGCAAGAGATTTTGTAAAAAGATTGCATAAGAAAGCTCACTTCAGTGAGAGGAAAATAATGGTTTGATTAAGTTCTTCACACAACTCACCTTACAGAGTAGCTGAACACAAGAATTTTGTCACCATGTAAAACCCAAGTAGACATTAACTTCTCCAAAGCTCGCATTTTTCCACAGTGCTCAACGTCGCTAAGGTTCATGAAACTCTCGCTTTGGGTATTGCCACCAACCAAGTGAATATCAGTACCAAAGACAGCAGAAGCTAATTCTGCATCTTTCTTTTGTTTCTCTATGTCATCCTTCGGGTTAGGCTTAATCAACTCCAAGTGATTGCTAAGCTGAGAAAATCCACAGGAAACAATGTCAAACAAATTAACTTAAAAAGAATATAACACATGGGAGTAGACCTGACTATCGCTACTACAACTAACAAAAATGACAACAGAAGTATAATTGGTGGGGTTAAAATGCCAAAATGGCCAATTCAGCTAAACAAAACATGTCCCTTATGGGAAACCGTAAGCAAAAATACAAAAAGCTAAATTACCTGCTGAAGCTTCACAAGGCAAGGAAGAACGAGCAGAATGGGCATGAATCACAACCATCAGGGTTTTCCCTATGAAGATAAGACCAGATTATGCCATTTGGTACAATCCTATTGCAACATTCCACCTGTTTTAAAGGGCTTCCGCAGCTACAGGGAAGATCCTTATTTACCAGACATTGGATATCTGGTAACTGCAACATCCTCCTGTATGCACGTCTTTGCAGATCGCTCATTGCACAAAACACAACATTATCTTCCTTGCCATCATTAAATGTCCAATGGTCTCTTCCTTGGTTCTTCTTAATAGATACCTCCGGAGAACTGATGCTAGATGCTGCTTGCGCTCATCAGCAACCTGGACAAATCTTTCCGGAGCACTGGACCTTTGACCAAGCTTAAGTGGCTCATCATAAAAGTCCCGAAAATGTTCCCTCGTGCCTAAGGAACCAGGTGCAACCCAATCAAAAAGATTGAACAGCTCCATGATTTTATTCTGCATTACAGTTCCTGTTAGGCCATAGCGATTTCTGGTTTTTATTCCTAAGCAAGCACCGTATAGTTTCGACTTATCATTTTTTAACCTGTGTGCCTCATCCACAACTACAATATGCCAATCGACCTCTGATAGGATTTTACCGTGAATTCTGAATGAGTCAAAACTAGTAATGACTACGTCAATACCATGTGATTCAAGCTTCTCGATTATGAGATCGCGATTTGCTCCATGATAAACAGAAACACTAAACTTTGCCCATTTAGAGAATTCATTTTCCCAATTTTGAATAATCGAAGTAGGGCAAATAATCAGTACAGGATTCTTTTTCCCTACACGCTTTAACATTTTAGAGTCACCATTTTCAGCTTCATCCCCAACTACAGCAGCCAGAAAAGCAATTGTTTGGATGGTTTTCCCTAGACCCCTATACAAGGATAAAAAGTATTAAAATTCCAAAAAGTACACCACAAGCAGAAGAATATTTGTCTCCAAGTCGGTGCCTTTTTGGCTTTCGCAGTATGCATTATGCTTATTAGTAAAATCTCCGCTATCACATTGAACGTGTTTACAGAATCTAAAGGAATTTATAACAAAAAAGAGTACAGAAATCAAAATAACTATGGAAAACCCTTGCTAGTCCTATACAATAGTGTAAATGATCATGCTTTAAGAAGATTCAAAGAGGAATGAACAAGAAAATAATTAACTAACATGTCATCTCCAAGAATACCGCCATGATTCTTCTTTATATAAACCATATAAGAATCTCACTCCCTCCCTCTGATGCTCAAGTAGACGGCAGTTGATAGCTGCAGGGACCTGAGACAAAAGAGTACCCTCATTAAATTTTCAAAATATATTATCAATGCACAAAAGTAAATACAAGTTAGGTGACAAATAAATTTCACTGGAAACACACATTAAAACTAGGGTTTTTAAACTTGGAAGCACCTGAACTACTGGAGACTCGCCGGGGGAAGAAAGGACCATGGGTTCAAAGGGTCCAGTTGGATCAAATTGAAAATGAGTAGAAACTGGTTCTCTACTAATTCCAATACCACTTTCTTCTGCATCACCGTCATCATCATCGTCAACTTCTTGTGCATTTTCCTTCACAGGTTGCTCTTGATTCTGTTTTGGTGGGGGAAGAGATAGAGGATCTTGAAGTCGTTGGAGTTGTTGTGAAAGAGAAGATTTTGGGGGTTTTCTTGGAAGTTGTGGTGATTTTAAATCTTCATTGAGAATTGAAGGTTGGGATGAAGAAGGATTAGGGAAATCAGAACAACGTTTTAGGGTTTGTTTGAAACTCGTAAACGACATTTGGCGGTTAATGAGCCCTAAACACAGAAAAGATTTCAGATGCTATATCGAAACCTCTCTAAATGTTTGTTTTTATTTCCTTCCTCCAATTATCACGAGAGCCAGACATGTTTTAAATTAGCCACGCGCCACAGGCTATATAGAACACTCGGCAGCGAGGATTGAGTACTCACTTCTCAGGTCTTCGGATGGTCCGTCGATGGAGTTCCGATTAGTTGAGAATCAAATGATATCGGAAAGACCGCAGATATTCTCAGGGCCAACTTTTTCTTTTTCACGAAATTCGTTAAAAAGACCAAAACCAATAATTCTCGGGTGAAAATGACACTTGTATTTTGATTCTGTTTAAATGGACAAAAATATAAAAATAGCTAGGATGTAAACAGTTTCATCCTGCCAATTTTCAAATATTTTTTCTTATTTTTTGATTTACACAGGATGCATCCAGTTTCATCCTAGCTATTTTTTAAGTTTAAGCAAGGATGAATCCAGTTTCATCCTTGCTAAAAAATTTTGTCCATTTCAGCCATACTAATTTTTACTCGTCCATTTGAACCATGTTTTAAAAATATTTGGACAAATGACCCATTTTCCGTTTCCTTTTTACTTTTGTCTACTCTTTTTTTTATAAAAAAAAGAGTAAGAGAGCTCGTCAAAGCTAACTACTCTGCTTTACAGCCAAAGGATTATCTGAGCTAATTCTAGCTTCAGGGTGATCCATCAAAATATGAGTACGAATATTACAGTTATCTTTAAGAGTAGTGTTTGTTGGGTACTGTAATATGTCCAAAAAGACTGGAGGTTAGGATCTTTCCAGTTAAAGTTTTGCAACAAGATAGAGTGGCTAGCTATTCTAGATAAGTTGGATGTTGTGGTGTTTTGTTGAGGCGTCAGCTTGATGAGCCTTCCCAACACAAAATCATAGGTTCTTTGCTTCTGTCGATGTTTTGTGTGTAATCTCCTTGAAATCTTTCCTGGACTTGTATCTGATAGAGAGACTGAATGGTTTGTAGAATTCCTTCTTCTTCTGCTGCATAATCAATGTGCTGCTGGTGCATTTCCTTCCCCCAGTTCAGTGCAAGTTGAGCTCATCTGCTTTCTCTGTTTGTTCTACTGAAGCCAGTTATAATGTCTTTGATGTTTCTTGATCCCATGCATTGACCTGTAAAAGACATTGCCAAAAACGCAAAGTTAGTATAAGATGGTAAATCACTATTAGCCTCATTATTGTTTACTTCTAGAATGTATGCTAATAGTGATGCCAAAATATCCCCCAAGATTTTGTCCAGACTGATGGAGCTTGTATGTTGAGCATTAGAATCCTTCTGATAGTAAGGATTGTTTAAGATATGGCATGGGTTGTGATGCACTCTATAGTAGTTGCATAGGTATTGAGTGATCTTCAGAGCAGCACCAGGAGCAGAAGGATTTATATTCCTGAAAATATGATCACATCTAGCTTTCTAGATGAACCAGCAAATGGTAGCAAAGGTTGCATTCCAGCTAGCTGTTGGATTATTCTGAGTAAACCAGTTGTTGAACCACTCATGGAAAGACCTGAAGGTGGAAAAGAGTTGGTGATTTGCCCCAAACAGTTTAGCCCAAACATCAGAGGCATCTGGACAGGCTAGAAGGGCATGAGTGGTATCTTCAGAAGAATTCTTACAAATGGAGCAAATTGGATCAATATAATGCAGGATACTAGCAGTCTTGGCATTGGTAGGAATAATGTCATGAGCACATTTCCAGATGAAAATATGGATAGCTAGAGAGGTGTCTAGACTCCAAATGACTCCAATTCATCCAAGGAGCTATGTTTATATCATTAGCGTACTTGTCAGTGATGTTTGTCATACAGGGATTTGACATAGAATTTTCCTGTATTAGTCAGTTTCCAGGTTATAGTATCTTCAGCATTTGGGTTGTGATGAGTGTGGGTAATGAGGTATTAAATGTCTTGGGTAAACCAGAGGGCTAAGATTGTAGTGTCCCATTTTCCATGAGCATTGAAGAGTTGGTTGATAGTTTTGAGATTAGGTGGGCAGTGAGGAGGTTTTTGGATGGTGTCTAAAAAACCTTCAATCCATATGTCACCCCAGATTTTAATTCTTGTTCCATTTCCAATCTTCCAAATGTAGTATTGTTGAATGCAAGAGATACCCTCTAGAATTCCTTTCCATATCCAAGAATCAGTGTTGTTTGGTTTGGTGTCCATTCTGATAACTTCTTAATTAGGGTAATGGGAGGCTTTCATAGTAGTGTTCCGGAGGGAATTTGGCTCTTCAACTAATCTCCAGGCAATTTTAGAGATCATTGCTAAGGTGAAGTATTCCATATTTTTGAAGCCCAAACCACCTAGTTCTTTTGGTTTGTTAACAACATCCCAAGCAATGTAGAATAAACCTTTAGATTTGTCTGGCTCCTTGTTCCAGAACAAATCCCTTTGAATAGCATTTAATTCTTTGCAGGTAACTTTGGGAATCTTGAAGCAATTCATTTGGTAAATACTTGAAGTAGAAGTAACAGTTTGGATGAGATTGACTTTTCTAGTTGTAGAGAGATTGGTTTTCCAACCAACAAATCTTTGCTTTAGTTTTTCCACACAAGGTTTGAAAGCTTGTATCTTACTTCTATTGGTGAAGAGGGGTGAGCCTAAGTATTTATCAGTGTTGCTAATCCTTTGAACATGCATAGCTTCACTGATATCATCTGCAATGTTTGGGGAAGTGTTTTTACTGAAGAAAGTTCATGATTTAGCAAAGTTGATCAGTTGTCCAGAGGATTGACCAAAGTCTTGGAAGATCTTGATGAGGTTGTTGCATTCTGTCATGTTGGCTTTGCAGAAGATCATGCAGTCATCAGCAAATAGGAGATGGTTGATAGTAGGAGCATCATTACATATTTTGGTTCCATGAATGAGCCCTTGAGTTTCAGCAGATATCAGATATCTTGATAGAGCCTCCATACAGAATAAGAATAAATATGGGAATAATGGATCTCCATGTCTGATCCCTCTAGTTGGTTTGAAGAATTTACCAGGAGATCCATTTATTAAGACAGAAAGGTTGGTGGTAGAAATGCATTAATGTATAAGGTTGCACCATTGCTTGCTGAAACCCATCTTTGACATAACTTTGATGAGGAATTCCCAGTTGACCCTGTCAAAGGCTTTGGCCATATCAATCTTAATTCCCATGGTGCCATTGGCTCATTTTTTTTCCCTTTTCTGGTATTCATATGGTGTATAATCTCATGGGAAATGACAATGTTGTCAGATATTTGTCTGCCATGGATGAATGCAGACTGAAAGGGAGAAATAGGTTTCGGAATAAGAGGTTTGAGTCTTTGGGCAAGAAATTTGGATATGATTTTGTAGGTGGTATTGCATAAAGAAATAGGCCTGAATTGGGCTGGGGTAGTTAGGTTTTCAGTTTTAGGCATGAGAGAAATGAAAGTGGAGTTCATCTCTTTATGAATGAAGCCAGAAGTGAAAAAAATTTGAACCATGCTGATGATGTATTCACCAACTACCTCCCAGTTAGCTTGAAAGAAATTTGGTGGGAAGACATTAGGGCTTGGGGATTTGTCACATGCCATGCTGAAGAGTATGTTTTTGATTTCCAAGGCATCTGGAGTCTTGAGAAGGTTGATGTTCTCATTGTTGGTGATGGTAACGGGTATAAGATCTATGAGGGATTGATTGATGATGATAGGTTCAGCTGTATCCATATTAGAAAAATGGTTAGTGAAGCAAAGATGAATTTCATTGATGTTGTGCAGCCAGGTGCCTTCTTCATTCTGAATGGAGACAATTTTGTTTCTCTTGTATCTTTTCTTGGCAGAAATATGGAAAAAGCTTGTGTTTTTGTTTCCAAGTTTGATGAGCTGATCTCTGATTTTAGTCTTCCATAACTTTTCTTGAATATCTTGCCAATGTTCCACTTTTTTCTTGGCGTCTCTAATAGCTTGACCTCTAGAGCTGTTAAAAGTGTTCTTAGTAATGCATTCCAAGTGTTTAATACTGTCTTCTAAATTTGTCTTGATATTGCCATATATTTCTTTATTCAATTTCTTTAATTTGATTTTTACATCTCTTAGCTTCCTAGCTATCTTGATAGCAAGGGATCCTTTGTGTTCCATCTCCCAACATTCAGCTATAGTCTCTTTGCAATCTTTATGATCCAGCTAGGGTCCAAAAAATTTAAATGGTATGTGACCTTGTTTCCAGGATGGATTGGTATTGAGAATGATTGGGTTATGATCAGAGTCAATGGCTGGAAGGTTGAAATGGTAGAGTTAGGGTGTATTTCAAGACAACTTTCAGTAGCAAGGCCTCTGTCTAGTCTTTGTTCTATTAACTGAGTACCAACTCTTTTGTTAGTCCATGTGAATGAACATTCAGTATAGACCAAATCAGTTAGCTCAGCTGCTTCCAATTTCTGAATAAAGATGTTAGCTTCATTATAATCAATATGATGATGGCTGAATTTTTCATGATCATGCAAGACAAAGTTCATATCACCCATTATCAGCCAAGGAAGAGTGTTGTTGGTATGAGTATTTTCTATCATTTCCAGGAATGCAATTTATCTAGGATAGTGTAGGGGCTACCATAGTAGCCTGTGAAAAGCCAAGGTTCCCCATCAATAGGATAAACAGTAGCACTTATATGATAGTTAGAGAAGTCCTTTATAGTGAGGTTGAGATTTGTTTTCCAGGCTAAAAGTAGTCCACCAGCAGTTTTAGATTTACCACTAGGTTCTACAAACTAAAAAATTGTGACTCCTATATTGCTAAGGATAACCTTTAGGTTTCTTGATTGTTGTCTGGTTTCAGATAAAAAGAATATGTCAGGATTATGCTTATTTAGAATATGATTCAGTTGCCTACTAGTGTTTGGTTGACCTAGCCCTTGACAGTTCCAAGCCAAAATAGAGTAAAATTGTCAGAAGTATGAAACAATAGGATATGTAAAGATTATAATGATGTATCCTAGTCTATTATTTAGTATAGAATTGAGATGAATAGTTATACTAATTTAAATAAGAGTAGGCATAATAATGGTAATTTTGAGATATATGGAATGTAATCTCTGACAGAAAAAGTTGGGGATAGAATTTGTTACCTGAGAAGTTATGAAAGGATTGGCTCCCTCAAGACTGCCAGTAGTCATATCATTCAGATGGTCCTCTTCCATTTGCATAATTTGATTATGGCTTCTCTTGGTAGGTTGAATTTGGTCCCAGTGATGTAAGAGGTTACCAGTTGAACCCTCTGAAATGAAGAACTTTATTTTTGGATCAATTAACTGAGGGTGGAAATTAGTATCCACAGCCTTGAGTTTGAACTCATGTTTTCTTGTTTCCCATAGAAGTTGTTTCTGTTTATTAAAGTCCTCATTGATTTGGTTTTGTATTTCAGTTAAATATGGGAGAGCTTCAAACACATTGGGGGTGACATCAGAGGGGTTTGGTAAGTGATGGTGGTTATTGACTTTTGGAAAAAAGTATCAGGAGTAGTAGAATTATCCACACCAGCAGTATTGGTAAAATGCAATTTCCTAGCAGCAGCCTTAATGTTGATGCCTTTTTTCTTCAAAAGTTTCTCCTTGTTTCTATTACTCTCAATGATTTTTCGATGCTTCTTTTGACAAGCAAGAGCTTCAGAATTAGTAGTAGGAATTTCTCCACTGATAGGTTGATGTAGACCAGCTTTATAGATTATGTAGTCCTCTGGTCCATCAAGTTCTTCAGAGCTGTTCTTAAGGAGAATCTGTCTTTGAGCTAGTCTAATTTTGATGGCAAGCTCTTTAGCAGCATCCTTGTCAGAGTAGTGCCTTATCTTGATGGGTTTTTTAGGACTATTGATGTTGGAATTTTTGGGGGTATTTGAGTTTGTAGGGTTGCTGGAAGATGGGGGGTATAAGTTATTGAGATATGAAGGATGGTTGTGGTGAGAGGTATGTTGAGGTTGAGTTTCTTTTTCTTCACAGAGAGGACCACGATGGTCAAGGATTCTGCAAACTTTGCAGAAAGAAATACCATTCAGAGCATAAGCTATCTCAAGTTAGTAGGAGGTAGTAGGGTTTTCATAATCACCAATGCCATACATGAGAGCTTTAGTTACATCAATAGTTAGAAGAATTTCTAGGTTCTTTTCATCTCCATCTCTGCCATAAGCTTTCCTAGACTCTTGATGGATTCCAGCCGGTTTGATGATATTTTTGATATCTGGAATGATGTGCTTTGGAATCCTTTTAACCAAAGCCCAAATCCTCACCTTGTAGAAGTTAGCTTCATCAATGAAATCAGGACCAGAAGGAGGTACTTCGGTTAAGAGTATGAGTTTATCAAAAATACCTCTGGTACCTCCTTTCTTAAAGACTTTTTAATCTTCTATGCTGCCAAGTTTGATTGAGTAATAGTTTCTTATCTTTTTCCAAAGATTGACTTCAGTATTTTTTTTAAGTTTCCAGTTAGAATTGATAAATCTTGAGATTGTTCTTGTTTCATGGGATATCTTGCTAGTGTATATGCCAATGAAGACCCATTTCCAGTCTTCTTCCTTTTTTGGTAGTGTGTTCTCAACATTAATGAAAACTTTTGGGAAAAGGTCTTCAGGAATGTTAAGAGAAGAGTTCATTTGATCTACTAAGTTTGCAACTGGATCCGAAGATTTAGTTCCTGATGAAGAGGCCATGAAATGGTTTCTAGTAGTGTTGGTGGTATTGAGAGTTATGATGATGGTTTGAGTAGTACTGGCTTTCAACACTTTAATTTGAATTTTGTGATGTAGGAATTTAGTTCTCTGAAAGTACTATTTGTTGTTTTGTTGCATGTGATAAGTATGATGCTCTATAATCCAAATGGAATCAGAGTTTAAGTACAAGTCCCATGTGCATTCCAGTTGATCCCAGTAACTATGATGTATGGCTTTGCTGACTGAGTTGGTGCTGTTGACTACTGGAAGTCTTAACGAGAGAGACCTGTCATAGAGCCAAATGCTAAAAAAATACAAGATATTATGGTGATAAAATTTGGTTAATCCGTGAGTTCTTTTAGTGGGAAAATTCCAGTGTTTTTAGTAGTAGTACTAGTATAGTGGCTAATATAGTGATGACAGCTAACATGAAAGGTGACTTATCCTGTATCTAAGTTGAAATATCTAGGAAACAGTTTAGCAGTATTATATAAGTTTTTATAAAGGGTAATGAGTTTAGCCAAACTGTGCCTGGAATGAGCCCGTTGCCCATTGGTCTTGGCGGTGGCCTCTTGCGTTATTAATGATTGCTTACACCTCCACTCAGTTTTGTTGCTTGACTGAGTCAGACAGATAGGGAGCTGAGTCGCATTCTTGTGATCTTGGCATGCGAAGGAAGAAACAGTTATTGGCGCCGAGTGGGTTGAACTGCCAAGTGTAATGCTGGTTATTCTCCTTGCTCCATCTGTCAAAAAGTTGTGATTTGGATTAGTGAACCTAGAGAAAGAGCATTTGCTTTGCATAGGATGCATGTAATTATGCCTATGTTGCTAGAGAAATGAAACGACAATGATGAGTTTTTGAGTATTGGAGACGGAAGGTTTTGCTCTTTCGGAAATGTCGCCACTTAATGTTGAGACGACCCAACACCAACCGATGAGATCCAATATAAGAGCCTCTGCTGGAAATGAGAAAATTTTCAGTTTCTTATTCTTTTCTTTTTCTTTTCCTTTGTTTTCCGTGAGAAAAAATCTTTTACTCCAATCTCCATGGCTGATGCTAATGCAAGTACAGATCGAAAGGGCAAGCAGAAATTGATTGAGGTTGAAGATGAGCCACGCATCCACTGGTATCCGAGAGAGCATTTGGTTACTCGATTGCCTTATGGAATTGTTTTTCCACTGGGATGTGAGTCTCCTGGTAACAAGAGGAATTTCACATGGTATTTGGATGATCTCCAATATAACTATGAAGTGAAAATAGAAGAGTGTCTGCAGGAAAAGGGGCCACCAGGGATTGTGCATGAGTTGATGATGGATTCTCCAGTAGAGCGTCTTCGTCAGCATTTCAATCAACCAAAGTATGTGCCTATAAATCAGGATATTAGCAACCCATTCGCTGAATTGGATGCCCAATATGAGGTTGGAAGCAGAAATGTACATGCAACTGGTGACGGAAAGCGGAGGACTACTAGAGAAGGTATTGATGTTGAAGGTTGCTATGTTACTGGTGTTCCAAAATCTTCCGAACATCCACATATGGGTTCTAGAGATCACTGGGTTTTGTACGCATTTCATCCCAAATATGTCCCGTTTGAGGTTCATGAGGGTGTAGTTGTTGTGGCTGATCGGTTCTTGGTGTCTTGTGTGAGCCTAGTTGGATATCAGTCCATCACTCTTGATGCACATGAGAGAATGATGGTTCGTCAGATGGCTGGCCAACCTTGGCATCATGATGAGCCTATGCGCTTTCCAGTGATGGATTCTTTGTGTCCAACCACTGGAAGAATCGGTCGAGCAATTTTTGCAGGATTTGAGAATCCAAAAACTAGTGCCTCCACCATTTCAGTTGTTGATCCAACCGCGTTTCCTTCCGCCGATCCGGGAATAGATCCTGAGATGGATGAATCTGCACCTTCGATGGAAATGTCGACTGGTTCCCCCATTGAAGATGAAGCCAATGATGTTGGTCCCGATGGTGAGAATCAAACTCCAGTGCCTGAGAGACGATCTATTGTGTCCAGAGTTCCGATGACTCGAAGCCGGATCCAAGGGACTCGGAGTAGGACTCGCCTCTTCCACAAGTAAGAGAAAGTTGGATCTTTTAATTTTACTTCTGATCTTTGCAGTACATTGGGTTTTAAATTTGGTTTTATGATGGTGCTTGTTTATTTTGAGGATAATGCTTTCTTTGAATTTCGAACTTCTCTGTTTTGTGGTCGTAGCTTTGTATGAACAATTTCGGTTTCTGGCTTTGTGTTTAACTTTGGGTGAATGTTTATTGGATGCAATTTTACTGATATTTTGGATGATTCCCTTCTGATGGTTATGAATGTTGATAATGTGGTTGTGATCAATAAATTTCTGAAGGTATCTATCCTTAGGTTGAGTAATATAGGTAATAATCTTTTGATTTAATTCGAAATTAGGAACAAAACTGGAGGGGTATGATGGGTTTGAACATACTATAGCAATTTCCAGGGGAGACTAATTGATGATTGAGTTTTAAGTGTTTATAAAGTATTCCTGGATCAATTTTGGTGATAATTATAGAATTGGTAGAGCCTAATTTAGTCATACTGAGAGCGGAATTGTTTTTAGAGGTGTTGATGCTATTGGTAGAGAACTTAAGGATACTGTTTCTGGTGAATGATATTTGTGATGTTTGTGTCGCCTGAGTTATTTGTGATTTCTGAGATACTAGAGCTTTCTATGATTGTTGGATTGCCTGTGGTTTCGATGAGCTTAAATGTGATTCATGAAGAAAAGATTGAAGAAACAGGAAGCTAAATTATAATTCTGGCATAAATTACGATAGAACTCAGGTGAAAAGTAGCCGTTAGGAAGCTACAAGACAGGAGAAACGGCTAGAAAAAGCCGGAGAGAAGAGAGAAGGAAGAGAACTCAGGTGGGAAGGAGAGAGAGGGAGTCGTACATGATGAGAGAGAAAGAACTCAAGTGGGAAGAAAAGTTGACTAATGATCCAAGAATTTCCTCACAACTTACTTTTGTCTACTCGAATGCAGAGAGACCAAAACGCAAAAAGAAAGCGTCACATTCCAATAAAGGGGCTTCACTTGGATTTTTAGTGACCAAAAAATTGATTATGGATATTTGTGATTCAATACCAAATGTCTAAAATAACCTTCAACTAAAATCAAAACCTAAAAACTAAAACTAAAATTAAAACATAATTCTCACTTAAAGATCTGCTCTTCTTCTTCTTAACTTCCTCTCCTTCATCAACCATAAATCATTCCCTTCTTTTTTTCAATCAAAATCATTTCACCATCTTCGATCAATCGATGGTTCGAAAAACTTATAATCGTCGATTGAATTCTCTATTAAAGGTACGGAAGAAGCATATTGATAGAAGTGATGGTAATCAACAAACCAATTGCATCTGAAATGGTTAGATTGATTAAAAAAATAGAAAAAATTAGGTTTCAGAACCAGTTACGGTTGGGTTTTCCCAAAAAAAAAAACAACCGTAACTGTTTTGTAGTTGGGTTCGGCCAAAAAAAACCTAGCCGTAACTGATTTACAATTGGGTTCGATCACAAAAAACCCAGCCGTAATTGTTTAACAGTTGGGCTCGACAAAAAAAAACCCGCGGTAACTGATTTACAGTTGGGTTTCGACTAAAAAAAACTCAGCCGTAACTGTTTTATAGTTGGGTTCGACAAAAAAAACCCACACGTAACTGATTTACAGTTGGGTTTCGACCAAAAAAACTCAGCCGTAACTGGTTTAAAATTGGGTTTTCCTAATTTTACCTAGTTACGGTTAGGAGTTCGTGATCACCTAACCGTAAATTCTTCTTACGGTTGGCTACGAAGGAAAAACTCAACCGTAAACCGCTCTGAAAAGCTAAAAAATTCGATTTTTTTTACTTACTTTCATCAATTTTGAGAAATAAAAAGAACATTGATTTGGTGATTTAAAATCTAGGGTTTTAGTTAGAAAAAATCTCCAAAGTTTCTCATTTTTTTCAACTTTTTCTTCCCACCAAAATAACTTAATATGATTTTTTATCACTAATTATATTAAAAATCGTATTATTCTAATTATTAGTTAATTAGACTATTAGCACTAATCACATAAGGGTTATTTAGTCTGCTAGGGTTCTAAACCAAAACAGTTGTTAAAGAACACAAACTAACTAGAACCCTAAGATAAAATCTTTTTTTATGGGGATTAGCCACCTCTGCTGTGAAGAAACAATAAAAGAACTGAGTTTTGTATTGATTGAATATCTTTTACAAGCTCAGGGTTGAAGTATTTATAGCTAACTAGATTCGTTTAACAAGTAATACCAAATTTAAGAAACCAACTAAATAAGGAAACTAACTAAGCTGGAATAGAGTTTAACTAAAAAGGGAAACTAGTCTTGTTGAGGTGTTGGCACCGTAACATCCCTCCCTGCTCGAAAAATTGCTTGTCCTCAAGCATCAAAATCTGGAAAACGAAGTAGTAGTTCGTCAGCATATTCCCAAGTAGCCTCCTTAGTTGGATGGTCCTTCAATTTGATTAACCATTTAGTACCTGCGCGAGCTCCTTTTTTGAACATTTTACGTTCCAAAATTGTATCTAGTTCCCATTTTTCGTAATCCATAGTAACAGGCAAATTTGTATCAACCAGGATTAAAGAACCAAGTTTCAACTTCAACTGATAAACATGAAACACTGGATGGATACGGATTGTATTAGGTAAGTCCAACCTATAAGCAACATCTCCAATCTTCTCTAAAACACGAAATGGTCCATAAAATTTAGGATAAAGATTAGAATAATCTTGAGTAGCTACCGTGCTTTGTATATATGGTTGTAAACGAAGGAAAACCAAGTCATTCACTTCAAAATTTCGGTCAGTACGATGTGAGTCAGCATAATTCTTCATTCGTACTTGAGCAGCTTGCAAATGTGATTTCAAAAGCTGTAGAGTATGGTCTCAAGCTCTTAAGTTAGCATCAACAACATTCACAGAAGTAGACCCTGGCAAATAAAATGATATTGTTGGTGGTAGTCGACTATAAATTTCTTGATATTGAGACATCTGGATTGCAGAATGAAAGCTTGTGTTATACCGCCATTTCTCCCAAGAAAACCATTTAGACCATTCACTAGGCTTATTTCCAGGAAAACATTTTAAGTAGCATTCTATGGTTCTATTAGTAACCTCTGTTTGTCCATCAGATTGAGGGTGATAGGCAGAGCTACGAGATAACTTAGTACTCTGCAAGGTAAAATAAGCTTCCCAAAAATTGCTCATAAAAATTGGATCACGATCACTGACGATACTTATTGGCATACCATGTAGTCGTACAATTTCTTGTATAAATAATTCAGCAACCGAGCTAGCTGTATATGGATGCTTAAGTTCTATAAAATGTGTATATTTGGACAATCGATCTACAACCACAAGAATAGAAGTTTTGCGCTTTGAAGGAGGAAATCCATCAACAAAATCCATAGAAATATCCAACCAAACATCAGCAGGTATTTGAAGGGGATTTAACAATCCTGGTGGAGCTACTGCCTCAGATTTATTACGTTGGCAAACATCACAATGAGAAATAAAAGTTTTGACTGAAGTCTTCATACCTGTCAAGTATAAACTTTGTTGTAATCGTTTGTACGTACGTAGGTAACCAGAATGACCACCTATCGTATTAGAATGAAACTCCTACAACAACTTATTGCACCAAGTAGAAGATGAAGGAACCACTAAACGTCCTTTACAACGTAGTGTACCATCTGTATAAGAATAATGCAATTTGTAGATGGGATTTATGCTTAGATGTTGAATCAAATTACTCAATTCTGCGTCACTATGGCATTCTTGAATGATGTCAATAATACCAGAGAAAATTGGTGCAGAAAGAAGAAAAGCAGAACCTGAAATTCGTGACAAAGCATCAGCAGCAATATTTTCCTTACCTTGACGGAAAATGATCTCATAATCATATCCTAATAGTTTAGATAACCATTTTTGCTGCTCCATGGAAGATAATTTTTGATATAGAAAATATTTCAGACTACGATGGTCTGTATATATTTTGAAGTGTCTTCCAAGTAAATATGTTCACCATTTTTGTACAGCTGAAACAATAGCAAGCATCTCCTTATCATAGATAGAGAGATTTAAATTCTTTCCAGATAAGGGTTTACTGTAATATGCAATTTTCCTTTTAGATTGCATAAGAACAACACCCAAACCATTTCCAAAGGCATCACATTCCAACACAAATTCTTTTGAAGAATCTGGAAGTATTAAGACTGGTGTTGTTGATAGAGCTTGTTGCAGTAACTTGAAAGCAGCAGTGGCTTTGTCATTCCATACAAAAGCATCTTTCTTAAGCAACTGAGTTACTGGAGTACTAATAATACCAAAATTCTTCACAAACTTACGGCAATATCCAGCTAAGCCCAAAAAACCTCTTAATTATTTAACTGTAGTAGGAATTGGCCAAGATGATATATCTTGTATTTTGTCATTGTCAACCGAAACTCCTTCGGAAGAGATCACATGGTCGAGATATCCAATAGATTCTGTGCAAAACTACACTTTGATTCCTTGACGAAAAGTTTATGAGTACGTAAAAGTTCAAACACTATAGATAAGTGTTTGAGATGATCCTCAAAAAATTTACTATAAATTAAAATATCATCAAACAAAACAAGCACGAACCTGCGCAAAAAGGGCCTGGAGATATGATTCATGAAACTCTGAAAGGTAGCTGGTGCATTTGAAAGGACAAAAGAAATAACAAGAAACTCATAGTGACCATCATGAGTGCGAAATGTCGTCTTGGGAATGTCTGGTTTATGCACTCTCACTTGATGATAACCATAGCGAAAATCCAACTTAGAAAATATCAATGCATCATGTAATTCATCCAACAATTCATCCACCATAGGAATTGGAAATCTATCCTTAATGGTTATCTTATTCAAAGCACGATAATCAACGTACATTCTCCATGAGCCATCTTTTTTACGTACCATTAGGATAGGAGAAGAATAAGGACTGGAGCTAGGTCGAATAAAACCAACTTGATGTAATTCAGAAGCAATCTTCTCAATTTCATCTTTTTGAAAATGCGGGTAGCGATAAGGTTGAACATTAACAGGAGCACAACCAAGTAGTAATGGAATATGGTGATCATGCATACGTTCAGGAGGAAGTGTAGTTGGAATGTTAAAAATATCAACATACTTTGTGAGCAATTTCTGAATCTCAGGTGGCAAAACTGGAGTAGCATTAACTTCTGTGGTGACTGTGGATAATTGAAGAAAAAGACCATAAGTCTCACTGCATAATAAACGCTGCATCGGAATTGAGTCCATAATCATTACAGATGATGAGTTCTTGGTGGACCCGGGAAAGCGTATAAAATTGAAGTGAAATGAAAACGGGCCTACAGTAATACCGCAAGTGCACGGTCGTCAGTTGTAGCTCGTGCAAGTACGGGTCGATCCACAGAGACTGGGGGTGTTTGGAGTTTCTAGCTATTTGGGTTCTAAATTGCTATTGGGCTTTAGGTATCAAAGGGTTGTGGTACCAATGGGTTATGAATACCCTTTGGAACTGTTGGGCTTTGAATACCCTTTGAGTAAATTGGGCTTAATGGGTTTGTTGTAATGATGAAGTGCTTTAGGCCTTGGGCTCAGTGTAGTGAACTGAGCTTGGGATTAAACCTGGGCTTTTGGTATGATTTGGGCCTTAGCTGGAGCTAGGCTTTTTAGCTATGAACCTGGGCTTTTAGCCTTTGGTTTCAATGAACTGAACTTGGGCTCAGTGTTGAAGTGAGCTTTGGGCTCAGTTG
Source organism: Papaver somniferum (assembly GCF_003573695.1). Lineage (NCBI taxonomy): Eukaryota > Viridiplantae > Streptophyta > Magnoliopsida > Ranunculales > Papaveraceae > Papaver > Papaver somniferum. The sequence continues at coordinate 54,808,174 of NC_039363.1, forward strand.
GCTTGTATGAGGATCTGGGCTTGACAGTGACAGGCCTTAGCTTGGAAAGTGAACTGTGAGCTGGGCTTGATAGAGCTATCAGTTTGGTTTTTGAATGAGTCCACAGTGAACTGGACTGGGCTCTTAATGATCGATGCACTTAGGCCACAGTGAGCTTCAATGGACTAATGGGGAGCAAAACAGAGAAACTAGAAGGGCAAAAGATAGCAAAAGAAAGAGAATAAAAGAGAACACAGACAGAGATGAGGAACAGGGAAGAATAGGGAACAATAACTAAAGGATTAACAATGGCAGTGAAACAAACTAACAATGATCATGGGAAAGAAGCAAAAATCAGTGGCAATGAGGCACAAAGGGCAGTTAGCCTAAGGCAAGGGAGCAGCAATGAAACAAATGGTAACAGTGGCAGTTACAGGAAACAAAACCAATAAACAAGGCTGTTAGCCAAGGGCAGGGAGGAGAGAAGTAACAAAACAGTTAAGTTGCAAGTGACTGTGAAAACAAAATGTGGGTAAACTAAGGCTTGAATCCACCCTTGTGTCCTAGCCAAACAATGTGATCCTAGGTGAGTTGAAAATCCTATGCATACATCTAGAATGGGAGGAGAAAACTAATTTGCTCAGTTTGCCCCTAGCATTGACTGTCTTTGACAGAACAATCAATCACAGGCACTATGAGCATCAATCTTTCCCATTGCTCAATCAACACACTGCATTAAGGCCCTAACCTAGCATTCCACTATCTAACAGTGCACTAGCTTCATCTGAGCCTCAGCAGTGAACTCAGAACAATAATTAACATACAATGGAACTAAAACATGATCAACAGGAACAACACATGAATAACAGGAACAACACAACGGGCTAGGGCTTCGTCAAGTTTTAAACAGGAAATTAAAACTAACTAGCATGTGAGAAACAAAAAATTGAAAGATGGAATTAAACAACAAAGAACAAACATAAACAGAAATTGAAGAACCCTAAATATTAAATTGAAAATTAAACTAAAATTAAACAGTGATTAACCCAAATTTGGGGGATCTCGGCTAACCAAGAACACCCTTTAACATCCTACATCACTTCCCTTTTATAGCTTACAACAAAAATACTAATTTCACCAAAACCCTAAATTTGCAAACCCTAACTTTTGGGGAAAATCAAATTCGACATACCCATGTGTAAATTGGCTTCGACCCATGCCCTGTTGATGTTCTACTGCTCCTCCTCTAGCTCTTGTTGCGCTGTTGGCCTAGCCCTAGACTTCTGTGAACCCTAGCTTCTCTCACTGTCGAGTTTGTAGCATCAGGACTCGATGTACAGACGAGAAAGAAGAGGCAAGGGTGGTGATTGAATCCTGAGTTTGTCGGGGGAAGGTGGTAGTGGTGGTGTTCGAGGTGGAGATGGAAGAGATGGTGGGATGGAGATGGCAGAGTTGCAGAGAATTTGGGAAGAAGAGAGGAAGAACCCGATGGAGAAGAAGGGTCCGTTTGGTTGGGTAATAGGATTCGGTGACTAGGGTGTGAAGCAGGGATAGCGAGGTTTGATGATCTGCGACAAGGAGCGATGGATTGGAAGATGGTAGGTGGATCCAACGGCGATACGGAGGTAAGCGTGGAGCGACCGTCGGATGAGGGGATGTAGCAAAACGGACGACCCAAGATGGAGATGGGCGTTGCGATGTAAAGCGGGGGCTTCGGAGTTTGATGTGCGATGATAGAGCGACCGTAGGATGCTGAAATGCTTCGATCTGACGGCTGCTGAAATCCGAGACGGGCTTGGATAGTGGAAATGTGTTGAGTAAGGGTTTTGGGCCTTGGTTATGCCAAGCCCATATCTTCTTTAAGGACAATTCTTCTTCTTCAGCCCACTTCTAGCCTTTTGGTCTTGTGCACAACATTCTTCGCGGCTTCCTTGTGTAATTCCTCCCGGCTTTTCACTACTTTTCTGCTTTTTTCCGCTCTGCTATTCATCCAAACTTTATTTATTACCTAAAAATGCAAAATTAAGTAAGAAAAATATTTATTCTTGAAAACAATGAAAATACAGAATATGGGATAAAATGTAGAATTACTGCACAAAAGATGAGTTAAATGCCAACAAAAAGGGATAAATATATACATTATTTGGCACTCATCAAATACCCCCAAACCTGAATTTTACTTGTCCTCAAGTAAAACAAAACTAAGGAAATCCTACCTATACCACTGTCGTTGGTCTCTCGAATGCATTTAGCGTATGCACTAAGCCTTTTAAACCACTAAGTGTCCCTAGTGGACGAGTTGAAGTCTCGTGAAGGTTTGCTTAGAACGTACCTACAAAGTTCTAGGTCAAAATATAAGCTCAGATTCCATCAAATGTGACATGTGCAAGTCAGTTTAAGCTCACAGCAAAATGGAGATGTCAATCTAGCTATCCAAGGCACAATCCTAGCACTGATAACAAATAAAGACATGTGATAAGAGTGTAAAGTGTATCTACACATGTGTAAAGAAAGATCGGATGTTATGACTACTAATCACCAAGAGATAGTTTCTCAGGCTAAGAACCAAGGTCGAAATCTAGCTAGCTGTCCGGACTTTACGAGAATTGTGAATGAGTAGGAGGTATTTCACAATTACTCGCGTTGTACATCAATGGCATACACCCTCCTTGCTTATTACAATGAAACAGCAAAATGACTATTTACATGACTCTTATTTCATTGACTACTCTCTTTTATTTTTGGAACAAGAGATGATGGAATTGATAAATACTTGATTTTTATTTTTTTATTTTTTGTATTTTTTGATATTTTTTCTGATATATTTTTTTTTTTTTTTTTTTTTTTTTTTTTTTTTTTTTTTTTTTTTTTTTTTTTTTTTTTTTTTTTTTGAAAGAAACACTTTTGATACATATACAAAAGGAAACAAAAAATTACATGACACTTTGCAAGAGGTAGCCCTTTTTGATGCACCCAGTTAAATTCGATGGTTGTTTTTCTTAATGTAACCTCCACCTTCTATCCCAACCAACCAAAGAACAAGCTAGTCAAGTTTCGTTCAGTATTCTAAAGTGATTGGCAATCGTGACTTCCTATCAAACACCTTGAAGATCGAGGCCATACATGTATTGGTAGATCGTGCGCGTGCAAATTTCTTATCACTATGTGAATTGTGCTAGAATCAGGGTGCCTAAATATCTAGACTAAGACTCCTAATAATTACATATTTGCACAAGAGTCAACATTTCAAGGTAAATGAGCTCCATTTTTATGTTTTTTTTTTCAATTTTTTAATTTTTTTTTTTTTTTTCATTTTTTTTTTTTTTCAAAAAAGGAGTTCTTGTTTTCAATTATGGCATATATCAAAGTATCTACTTTTCACCCCCAAACCTAAACTAAACATTGTCCTCAATGTTTCAAAATATGAACAAAATTATAATACAACATATGAAGAGGATCATGTTGAGTAGAGAAAAAGGAAAGAGAATACCCGATTTCGGCGAAAGCAATATTAGAACTCCGTTATTCAAGGCAAGAATCCAACATATGTCAGCCGAGATCATATTGGATTAGCAAAATATATACAAAAGGAACAAAAAGGTTTTTAAGAAATTTTATCTACTGGATTATATACAAAAATTCACCATCCACTAACAATCTAAAGAGTTGAGGATCAACCCAAAAGACAAAGTGTAGAGGTTTCAACAGCTTCACACAATAATAATATGGTAGGCATGCAAGTGAAGCTGTGAAACAAAATGAGCTACCCCCAAACCTGGATTTTACAGAAGATATAATTTTGAAAACAAAATCGCGCAGTTTCGGGGGTTCATCATGCACAAGGTCTAGCTCGAAATGAACTGTGCTAGGGACGGGCAAACATGCTAATTCCAACTGTGGTTCCTCAAAGTATTATACTTAGAGCAAAATAGTCCAAGAGGACTTGGGAAGCACACAGTTCCAAACCTAGATTAGGGACTCTCAAAAAGTCGGTTTGACAATATGGGTACAAACCAAATCTAGGTTGGGTGGAAGGCCATCAGATTGTGACTTATGTAGGAAGATAGGCACATCATTATTAATCACATCAACATCTCCTAAGTCTTCTACAAGTGTCATAACATGCTCATCATCAACAAATGCAAATCACAATCAGTCATCAACATCATCAAAGATTATTCTCATGCATCGGCAAATCAGGAGAAATATCACAATGTGACCAGGTAGAGAATCAGACACAAATATATTTTCATGCATATTAGTGTCAACAGAAGATTCAACTATTCCTATGTCACTCATCTTCATAGGACAATCCCATGTCATATCAAAATCATATGAATACAATGAGTATTAGAAGAACAACATCATGAAGGTCGAGGCGAGAAGCCTAATGTATTTGAACCCAAAGGTTCCACAATATTTTCATAGTGTTCTTCTAACATACATCAATCATCATAATCATCATCATAGCATGCATATTGTCCTATTACAGTGTGGTGTCATTAGTCAACTCATGTTCCTCTAGATTAGGTTCATATTCAATATCATACACATGAGAAGGACTAGACATGCTATTTCCAAAGTTCAATTCATTACCACCAATATCATGTGACAGTGTCTCAGTTTCCCTAATGGACTCCCAGTGACGGGTTTTCTCTGCAATCTCAGCTAAAAATTTCCATGCATCATCCACAGTTTTATCAAGAAATTCACCATTACACATACACTCAACCATGGCTCGAGATTTAAAGTCTAGTCCCTCATAGAGGATAGCGACAAGTCTCCACTTCTCAAATCCATGGTGTGGACATTCGCTCAACAAATCATTAAAACGTTCAAAATAGTCAAAAACAGTTTCCTCATCCAACTGGACAAAACAATTGATATTTTGACGAATAGCGATGGTCCTATGATGTGGAAAAAATCTTTGGAAAAATTGATTAGTGAGTTGTTCCCAAGTGGTGATTGATTGTGGTCTCAAACCGTAAAACCATGTTTTGGCCCTTTCCTTTAGAGAAAATGTAAACAAACGCAATTTCAGAGAGTCTTCGGACATATGATCAGGTTGCATAGTCCGACAAATTTGTTCAAACTCTCTTACATGAGTATAGGGGTTCTCAGAATCGAACCCTCGAAATATAGGAAGTATTTGTATCATGCTTGCATTTATTTTAAAAGGGGTATTGGTTTGAGGTAATACAATACATGATAATGGAATTTTTATTGTGGGATACATGTATTCATGGAGAGCACTAGGTTGGCCCATATTGAAAAGACACAAAGCCCACTATTTGGTTTTAATGGGTTTGGATTTTTGGGAAAAATATTTGGTTTTAATGGGTTTGGATTTTTGGGAAAATTTTGGTTTTTGAAATAAGGAGCAAATTTTTTTTTTTTTTTTTTTTTAAAATTTGGGAGCAAGTTTGGTTTTAATGGGATAAGAAGAAAAAATTTGGTTGTTAAAATGGGAGCAAGTAAAATTTGGTTTTTGAATGGGAGAAAAGTTTTGGTTTTTGAAATTAGGAGCAAAATTTTGGTTTTTTTTTTTTTTTTTTTTTTTTTTAACAGAAAATAAAATTTGGTTTTTGAATGGGAGCAAGCCCACTGTTGGTTTTGTGTTTGCTTTGGCTCAGCTGGTTTTGAAAACGTTTGGTGAAACTGAGTCCAAAATCTCGGCCTAGAATTTGGGTACTCGGCCCACTAACGAGTTAACCTAGCGTGATCGGTTACAAGCTCAGCTAGGTTTAAAAACCCAGAATACAAAATACAAGTCCAAATTAAACAAGCTCACAAAAATTAAATACAAGCCCACAAATTAAACAAACAAGCCCACAAAAATTAATTACAAACCCAACAGAAAATAAAAAGCCCAAAAATTGGCTTTAATATTACAAGCCCACAATTAAAAATTGGAAGCCCACAATTCGGGTTCTCTTAAATGGTTTACCTTTTAAGCACAGCCCAGCTGCTCTGATATTGTTGCAAAAACCCAGTTGGGCTTTGGTTCTTTTCCTTGGTGGCGTCCCAGCAGAGGAAAAACTGGTTCAGAACAGCAGGTCCAACAACAAATGAAGTGAAGCAGATGCAGATGCAAATGCTATGTAGTGAAATGCAAAAATAGCTAATAAAACTACAAGAAAAACACAGCACCAATCCCCGGCAGCGGCGCCAAAAACTTGGTGGACCCGGGAAAGCGTATAAAATTGAAGTGAAATGAAAACGGGCCTACAGTAATACCGCAAGTGCACGGTCGTCAGTTTTAGCTCGTGCAAGTACGGGTCGATCCACAGAGACTGGGGGTGTTTGGAGTTTCTAGCTATTTGGGTTCTAAATTGCTATTGGGCTTTAGGTATCAAAGGGTTGTGGTACCAATGGGTTATGAATACCCTTTGGAACTGTTGGGCTTTGAATACCCTTTGAGTAAATTGGGCTTAATGGGTTTGTTGTAATGATGAAGTGCTTTAGGCCTTGGGCTCAGTATAGTGAACTGAGCTTGGGATTAAACCTGGGCTTTTGGTATGATTTGGGCCTTAGCTGGAGCTAGGATTTTTAGCTATGAACCTGGGCTTTTAGCCTTTGGTTTCAATGAACTGAACTTGGGCTCAGTGTTGAAGTGAGCTTTGGGCTCAGTTGGCTTGTATGAGGATCTGGGCTTGACAGTGACAGGCCTTAGCTTGGAAAGTGAACTGTGAGCTGGGCTTGATAGAGCTATCAGTTTGGTTTTTGAATGAGTCCACAGTGAACTGGACTGGGCTCTTAATGATCAATGCACTTAGGCCACAGTGAGCTTCAATGGACTAATGGGGAGCAAAACAAAGAAACTAGAAGAGCAAAAGATAGCAAAAGAAAGAGAATAAAAGAGAACACAGACAGAGATGAGGAACAGGGAAGAATAGGGAACAATAACTAAAGGATTAACAATGGCAGTGAAACAAACTAACAATGATCATGGGAAAGAAGCAAAAATCAGTGGCAATGAGGCACAAAGGCAGTTAGCCTAAGGCAAGGGAGCAGCAATGAAACAAATGGTAACAGTGGTAGTTAACAGGAAACAAAACCAAATAAACCAAGGCTGTTAGCCAAGGGCAGGGAGGAGAAGAAGTAACAAAACAGTTAAGTTGCAAGTGACTGTGAAAACAAAATGTGGGTTAAACTAAGGCTTTGAATCCACCCTTGTGTCCTAGCCAAACAATGTGATCCTAGGTTGAGTTGAAAATCCTATGCATACATCTAGAATGGGAGGAAAACTAATTTGCTCACTAGTTTGCCCCTAGCATTGACTGTCTTTTGACAGAACAATCAATCACAGGAACTATGAGCATCAATCTCTTCCCATTGCTCAATCAACACACTGCACTAAGGCTCTAACCTAGCATTCCACTATCTAACAGTGCACTACAGCTTCATCTGAGCCTCAGCAGTGAACTCAGAACATAATTAACACTACAATGGAACTAAACATGATCAACAGGAACAACACATGAATAACAAGAACAACACAACAGGGCTAGGGCTTCGTCAAGTTTTAAACAGGAAATTAAACTAACTAGCATGTGAGAAACAAAAATTGAAAGATGGAATTAAACAGCAAAGAACAAACATAAACAGAAATTGAAGAACCCTAAATATTAAATTGAAAATTAAAACTAAAATTAAACAGTGATTAACCCAAATTTGGGGGTATCTCGGCTAACCAAGAACACCCTTTAACATCCTACATCACTTCCCTTTTATAGCTTACAACAAAGTACCTAATTTCACCAAAACCCTAAATTTGCAAACCCTAACTTTTGGGGAAAATCAAATTCGACATACCCATGTGTAAATTGGCTTCGACCCATGCCCTGTTGATGTTCTACTGCTCCTCCTCTAGCTCTTGTTGCGCTGTTGGCCTAGCCCTAGACTTCTGTGAACCCTAGCTTCTCTCACTGTCGAGTTTGTAGCATCAGGACTCGATGCTACATACGAGAAAGGAAGAGACAAGGGTGGTGATTGAATCCTGAGTTTGTCGGGGGAAGGTGGTAGTGGTGGTGTTCGAGGTGGAGATGGAAGAGATGGTGGTGATGGAGATGGCAGAGTTGCAGAGAATTTGGGAAGAAGAGAGGAAGAACCCGATGGAGAAGAAGGGTCCGTTTGGTTGGGTAATAAGATTCGGTGACTAGGGTGTGAAGCAGGGATAGCGAGGTTTGATGATCTGCGACAAGGAGCGATGGATGGGAAGATGGTAGGTGGATCCAACGGCGATACGGAGGTAAGCGTGGAGCGACCGTCGGATGAGGGGATGTAGCAAAACGGACGACCCAAGATGGAGATGGGCGTTGCGATGTAAAGCGGGGGCTTCGGAGTTTGATGTGCGATGATAGAGCGACCGTAGGATGCTGAAATGCTTCGATCTGACGGCTGAAATCCGAGACGGGCTTGGATAGTGGAAATGTGTTTGAGTAAGGGTTTTGGGCCTTGGTTATGCCAAGCCCATATCTTCTTTAAGGACAATTCTTCTTCTTCAAGCCCACTTCTAGCCTTTTGGTCTTGTTCGCGGCTTCCTTGTGTAATTCCTCCCGGCTTTTCACTACTTTTCTGCTCTTTTCCGCTCTGCTATTCATCCAAACTTTATTTATTACCTAAAAATGCAAAATTAAGTAAGAAAAATATTTATTCTTGAAAACAATGAAAATACAGAATATGGGATAAAATGTAGAATTACTGCACAAAAGATGAGTTAAATGCCAACAAAAAGGGATAAATATATACATTATTTGGCACTCATCAGTTCTCTCCAAATAAGGTAATATTTTCCTCATTAAATTTGAACTGCATGGTTAACTTAGCGAAACCCCATATGATAGGTCCCAGAGTACGGAGCCATTGAATACCTAAAACTGCATCACAACCACTAATATCCAAAAGATGAAAATCAACCTTAAAAATATAGTTTTGCAGTTTAATTGGTATGTTGAAGCAAGAACCCTTAGTTTGTAATTAACCACCATCACCAACTGTAACACTGAGAGACGAATTCTTGGGCTCAATGAAATAACCACACTGCTTACCAAGAATCGGGTGAAGAAAATTATGAGTAGCATCTGAATCAACTAAGTTTGTAAGAGGTCGAGCTTTTGTATGTCCTGAGATGCGCATCGTATTGGGAAAAGTAGAACCCATTAATGAGTTATAAGAAATAGCAACATTTTCATCGATCTGTACAACCGTTTCTTCAGGATTAACATGAATAATTTCCTCCTCAGAAAGTTGAGTGACAGAATCATCACTAATGTTTGGAGCAACATCTAGAAGTAATAATCTTGGTTGAACACACAAATGGCCAGGCTTATAGTAATCATCACAATTAAAACAGAGACCTTTGTATCGTTTTTCTTTTTGTTCTTCCCACGTTAACCTCTTGGCTCCAGGAGGCAATGTAGTTTTCCTAAACTGTGTGTTTGAATTAGTTGATGGTTTGAAATGAGGTGAACGAAAAGATGGATTAAATAAAAAAGAAGTTGCAAGAATAGTGTCCTCTTGTTGTATAGCTTTCTTAAAAGCATCAGATAGAGTTTTTGGTTCAAACAAACTCACACCCGTACCAATATCAATGCGTAAGGCAGCAATAAATAGGTCCACCAGATATTGAGTAGGAAGATCATGAACAATATTAAGCAATTTTCAAACTCAGAAATTAATTCTCGAACCGTACCTGTTTGAGATAGATTTTTTTAGAGTTATATGAGGATTGACAAATTTGTGATCAGCAAATCGACTACGCAATAACATACAAAATTCTTCCCAAGTCGATGTTGGAAGAGACTGTTTAGTCCAACGATACCACGAGTTGGCATCACCCTTGAGATGAGCAGCATCTATAGGAACTTTAAAAGCTGGAAATATTCCATGCAAACTGAAATACTGGTCAGCTTGAAAAATCCAACCATCAGGATCAGCGCCGTCAAAAGTTGGGAATTTGAGATTGATTGTACCAGTACGAAAAGTGGGTATAGTTTCATCACCACCATTACCCCCATTACCATTATTATGACCATTAGTATGTTGGTGATTACCAGAAGGAAAACCAATATCATCAGGTCTGCGTGTACTAAAAGCATCAGCAATAACTTCTTTCGTAGCAACGGCTAACGCAGTGGACAAGGATGTTGTCAAAGTTGTTTGATAAAGATGTTGTTAATGTTGTTGTTAGGGCAGAGATATCTTCTATACGATTAGCCTTAGAAACTCCTTCGTTAATCTCAACTTTCGAATCTCATCGAGACGTCGTTGTGCTAAACCCTCTACCAATTCGAATAGCCTTAGAAACTCCTTCGTTAATCTCAGCTTTCGAATCTCATCGAGACGTTGTTGTGCTAAACCCTCTACCAATTCTTTGATCTCGTTCTTCAAACCCTTAACTTCTTATGTTAACTCCACAGCCGTCATGTTATAGAAACAAAAAAAATTGCTGAAATTCTAAGAATATATCAAACCTACTATGTACCAGATGTTAGGGTTCTAAACCAAAACAGTTGTTAAAGAACACAAACTAACTAGAACCCTAAGATAAAATCCTTTTTTATGGGGATTAGCCACCTCTGATGTGAAGAAACAATAAAAGAACTGAGTTTTGTATTGATTGAATATCTTTTACAAGCTCAGGGTTGAAGTATTTATAGCTAACTAGATTCGTTTAACAAGTAATACCAAATTTAAGAAACCAACTAAATAAGGAAACTAATTGAGCTAGAATAGAGTTTAACTAAATAAGGGAAACTAGTCTTGTTGAGGTGTTGGCACCGCAACATAGTCATTATAAAATTATTTTAGATAAGGGGTTTTTGAAATTACTTATGGGTGACCCGTTTTTGTCCTATTAGGTGAAGCCCCTCTATTGAAATGTGACCCCTCAATAATAGGCTTCAAAAGAAAAGTGACTTTTTAGACGGTGTGTCTACAATGTGGTCGGGTTTTCCAGTATGTGGCCCATCTTTATATAATGATACATACATTTTTTTTTCTCCAAATTTTTTTTATTACCTTACTTTTTACTTTAACTTTCTACTTTTTCTCAAAAAAGTAAAGCAATTACGGGGATTTAGAGGGGAAAGGTTTTTAATTTCATTACGTGTCAAAATATTAAGAGCGGCCACATACAAAATATATGTGGCCCGACCACATCTTAACCGGAGTGCCTTTTAGATATTAGTATACCTAGGATTTCTATGGAAGTTTTCAAAGTTGCCATTGGTATAGAATTTGAAGACAAAGGTTTCTTGTGTAGTGATAAAATTTAATGGTGTTTTATAAAATGGTGTTGTCCCAATTGGTTTTAGAAAATGATCATTTTGAGTCGGATTTAACTATTAAGAAAAAGTAGTTTGAGCTTTCTCCTAAATAACCCTTCTCGGTTAACCAAAGTGGTGGCGGTGGTGGGGAAAGTTTAAGGAGCTTCGCGAAATCCCAGAAGGAATGTGGTGAAGCATAAGGTGAATGATGTGTAACGATCTCGAATTGGGTTGGAGTTTCGCCAAACACCATAAGGAAAGCGATGAACCCTAAGGGTATGAATGCCATCTAATGTAATGTAATGATTATGAACCCATTTTTAGGGATAATTAGGTAATAACATTCTCAGATTTAACTCTAAAATGTGAAATAACTCTAATATTAATAGACAAATGAACATTTTACAAAAATATAATAACAGTGTGACCATTTTGTAAACCGGTCTATGAAAGTGTGGCTACTTTTTATGATACCCAAAAAATTTAGGATCTTCAACAATTGAAAATGATTAAAAAAAATGAAGAATCAGTAAGTATTATTAATGGTGGGAAAGAGTTTAAGAGAGAAGTTAAGAGTGATCTGAAAATTGAATGTTATTAATATAATGATTGGGTTTTTTTTTTGGGTTCAACCCATCATGTAGAGAATACAATCAACAAACTTAAAATGGGTTCTGATATGTCAAATTATTTAGAATTATAATGATCTGATATAGGATATCTATCATATTATTAACAATGTCAGATTTAACTCCAAAAAGTGAAATAACTCTAATATTAATAGCAAATGACCATTTTACAAAAACATTATAATAGTGTGACCATTTTGTAAATCGGAGTATGAAAGTGTGGCTACTTTTTGTAATACCCAAAAAATTTAGGATCTTCAACAATTGAAAATGACTAATTGACAAAAGATTACAAAATTGAAGAATCAGTAAGTATTATTTATGGTGGAACGGAGTTTAAGAGAGAAGTTAAGAGTGACAGATCTGAAAATTGAATGTTTTCAATATAATGGTTGTGTTTTTCTTTGGGTTCAGCCCATCAGGTAGAGAATACAATAAACAAACTTAAAACGAGTTCTGATATATCAATTGAATTCTAATGATATGATGTAGGATATCTATCGTATATTTAGAAGTTATAATTATTTCCTTGTCTAGTATTTCTTTTATTTGGAAATCTAGTTAAGTTAGGTATTATATAAACAGGCATATGGGGTTGTCCCAAAACAGATCTTATTATCAAACACATTATTATCAATTTTATTTTATTCGCTTAACACAAATTTTCTTTTATCTTTTATCTATCTCTTCTTTCATATCATCTATTCGCATCTCTTTCTTCTCTTCGAATCCCTAGTAACCTCAATACTGCATTGTCCAGTTATCATTCTACATTGGATGGCATCAAAGCCAAGAATTTTAGTCCTTATATCGCTTTCGTGAATCAAAACCCTAACTGAAAAAAAAACTAGTTTTGTTTTTTCCACCAGAAAGTTTTATTCCTTTAAAATTATGAGAACAGTTAATGCAAAACTTTTCGAGAAAATAACAAAAGAATTCGTTGAAATTGAGCGTCAATATAAGTTTGATATTGTTAGAATTAATGAATGTTTTCATATGAAGGATGAGGTTTCACATGACGATAAAGAATATTCATTGTCAACATAAGAAGATTCATTTTCAACTAACAAAAACTATTGGAGTTATTTCTGTTGCATCAGTTGAGGAGGAGGAGATAAACACTACTTCTAAAAAGGACCGACGAAATCAGGTCAAAGAGGTTTTCCATAATCCTTTAGAGTTTAATGGTGAGTTATCAAATATTGATAAATTTAATGATTCCTGATAGTGAAATATGTTATTTTTTTATAGTTGAGAATAATCAAGTTGTTATTCATGGTGAAACATGAGTCTTATATAAACCATAGAAAGGTTCAATTTGTTGGTTTTTTGTTTCCTATTAGTTTTCCAATAGTTTTTTCAATTGGAAAGGCATCACCATATGATGTTCAAAGAAGTATACATGGGCGTTGGATTACATATTCGTGAGGATACTACATGTGTCTATTTTGATGATGCATACCTTTTTACTAAATTTTGAAAATTAATCTTAAACTTATATTGCATAAGACGAGCTTCAGCACGCCTGCTGCAGTAATACAATCATGCCAGACTACACATGAATAAGCATGACAAAAGCATGGGTGAATGGTCTATGTGTCGGCCATTGTTGGTCAATTAATTTAACTTCACAGAGTGGTTGCAATACTTTTTTCCATTATAAAGGAATTTATTTTACAAACCAGTGTCTCAAGAGTTGTGAGAAACAATTTCATCAAATGTAGGACTCTACATACTAAATGGCCAAACCAAATAGTAATGTATTGGTGTTGTTCGAGGAGTTAGACGGTAATCCAATTCAATTATCTATTTACAAAATCAGTATTTCAGGTGTAAATGCTTCTTTGGGTATCAAGACTCTGGCTAAGAGAACTACAAGCTACAATAGTGTGTTGAAATATGATGCTCATAGTCTCTATGGATGATATGCTACACACTTGATAGGTGAAAACTGAGGTATTTGTAAGAATCTTAATTATTTACATAATGATACTTTCTTAAAACAAGGTCTGGTTGAAAAGATATAAACGAAAATTGATGTTAGTGAATTTTCATGGTATTTATTAAATAATAAAATCAAAAAATTGAACCAGTTCATCAAAGTGCCAGTCTGTCTTTCATGTCGAATCATTTGGTCATACTCTTAATATTTTTTCCACGCGAATGAGTAGTAGAAAATGAATTACTGGAAAAATGAAAATCATTATCAATGAATATTGTTCATCCAAACAAAACAAGATGAATGGAGATAAGGAATTTTTATCAACTTTGGAGAGATCCTCCGAGACCATTTATTTAAAGTCTTAGATTCTTAATCATCTTGAGAAAATGGAGAATTGTGCAATTCTATATCAGAATCTTAAAAACCTAAAGATAAAATCTTTAGAAATAACTTTTTTGGTTGGTTTAGTGCCTACTGGAAGAGATTTTAAAGTTTAGGGGACAAAGAGTTCACTCTAAGTTAAACCTAATAACAACTTTGTACTGGTGTACAATAATGCTTGTTTTTTGATACAGAGAAATTAAATAATATGTAGAAACGGAAGAACATTTTATTTTAGCTCAAAGAGTTTGTCTAAAAGCTAATGAAGAACGCTGCAGACATAATGATGCGAGTATTAGGAGTCGGATCAATTTGGATAAATTGCTTTAACGTGTTTAATGCCACAATTCGTTTTGGTGAATACAATATAAGTGTTACTGGACCTGTTAATACAGACGTGAAATGGTTCAGTGACATTATTAATACAACATCATCTTCACCACCTAATATTACAATATTAGTTAGGATACTGCTGGATAAAACAATTGATTCTAGACAATAGTAGGAAATAGAATACTTGGTTGGTCGATTCCATTCCAAAATCTGGGTAATGAACTAAATAAGTTATTCCAAGTTTTGGATCAGATGAATGACGAATCATTTGAACGCAAATTCAAAGGTATACTTTGCAATTTCTATCTATATTGCCTGAATGAGATTAAGAGAACATCGACCTTGATAACAAAAAACCAAGATCGGGATACACGTGTCAAGGTAAAGATAGTCGGACCTGATTCACGGATCTCTACAACGAAGTCTTTTAGTTGTAAACCTAGTTATGTTTCTCAAAGGAAACCTAGGTTCATAGAGGACATGTCTAGATATCAAAACTAGGACACAAAGTGTCAGGGATTGAATTTTCCAGTTGAAAGAACGTTTTCCATCTATAGTTTTTCAAGACAGAGGGTTGCTTAGAATTCAAACTAAGATAATTTGAGAATCAAGCAAACACTTTCTCTATTAAGATGAAACTCTAATTAGGGTTTCAATTAAAATATATGAGAATTAATCTGGAAAATACAGTGGAAGAATATCCACAATGGTCCGGTTACGGAACCGTGTATAATGGTCGTTCTAATTTGGAAAATATGCCTTTTGAACTAAAACCAAGTTGATGTTCATTAAACAGTCGAGAGTTTAATCATAATGCACACATATAAGTGTTTAAGTGATCAATGAAGTCTTAGAAGTGTTTAAGAGAGTCATGGAAATGCCAAACATAATTAAAAAGTAAGTCTTTGAGAATCTGCTAAATACTAATGGGACCGTCGGTGAAACGGTTTGTGGACCGTAAGGCTAAAGTTCATGAGTCAGGAGCTACGGTTCATGAAACGGGTTCGCCAACCTACTCGGGTCGAGAACTCGGAAGTACACTTTTCGCGAACTGGGTTCGCCAACCAGACTCGGTTTCTGAACTCAGATTGACACAGTTCGTGAACTGGGTTCGCCAACCTTAAGCTTTTTATACCAACACCAAAATTTTAGTTCACCACGGTTCGTGAACTGTTCCCAACTGAACTTGCGGTTTGCAAACGGGTTCGCCAGCCTTTCCTGTATTTCTGAAATCATATACATATGGTTTGCAAACTTGTTTGCCAACCTACCATGAGCAGAAATATCATAAGTTCATGAATTACTCTCTTATAATGTTTGAACCATTCCCACACTTATATGGGGATTTTCATGTGATCCATAAATTAATTCTCGATCAATAAAATGTTTCAAATTAATATTGTTAAGTACCTTTGAACATCTACGCTTGAATCATATTTCGAGATTTTTAACAAGGCAAGCTTGACTCGAAAATTATTCTTTGTAAATCTATTAGAAGTCATACGACATAGTCTCAACAGATCGAATGGTAAGATAGTGAGTAAAATATAATGGATCAGTCTTCACATACTTCATAAATGAAATTTCTCCAAATGTCTTTGTCGATCTTTAGTGTTTGAGGGTGATGTCTGATACTCAACTACCAAATTCTAACCTAGTCCGAGACTTGACTTAGTAGATTAGAAGTCAGGAAATAGTTTTGATCATCTAACATTTCCAACCAACTTGAGATAGCAAAACTTGTGGTTCAACCGAGCATTGCTCTAACATATTCACTTGAAGATCTTTCATGAACAAATCTACTCTTATTGAAAAAGCTTCTTCAACTTCTTTCGAAAAAATCTTTCTTTCTACAAGATTGAAATGAGAAAATATACCAATGAATATCTATTCGAAATTAGTATCACACAATTGATTATATATGCCGATGGAATAATAACTAATTAAAAAATCCATTAAAATAATTTTGGATTGACCCCATATGCACAATATGCCACCAGATCTTCCTTTAGAATGATAATCTAATCACCTAACATTTTTATTACCCCATGTTTGCCAAAAAGGTAAGTCATTGCATTGTTAAATCTTGGTTTCCTAAAGAACAACAACACTAGGATCTAATCCCTTGATTTCTGTTCAATAATATCCCTTCAATTGAGGTCCTTGACACCCCTAACATTCCAACAAATAATTTTGAAATCTCTCGATAAAGAAGCCTCCTAAAAGTTCTTTAGAGGAAGAATTGAGAAGATCTTTGCGTAATTTTTTTTAACTCTTCATCTGAACCTAATTTTATTGAAAGACACTGAAAATGCGGGGGTCTAACAACCACCCCCAACAATTCGTTTGGCAATCTGAGAGGACTTACTCCAATATACTTTCTAGAGAATTAACTAGACAGTCATACTCAATCTAGAATAAAGTATATCAAAGATCTTAATATCTCTAACTCTTAATTCAATCCGCAATCAGCAAATAGAAATCTGCGAGACCGATTGTATATAAGAGGAGTTACTTAAACGGTACCAAAGACCAATGTTCAAGTGTCAATCGATGTAAATCAACAACCAAAGGTTGTATATTATAATCGATTGATCTTAACGCACGTGTGATATTTCAATTTTATAACAAAATATAATGCGGAAAAGAAATAACACGGACACCAGAATTTTGTTAACGAGGAAACCGCAAATGCAGAAAAACCCCGGGACCTAGTCCAGATTGAACACCACGCTGTATTAAGCCATTACAGACTCTAGCCTACTACCAATTAACTTCGGAATGGACTGTAATTGAACCCTAATCAATCTCACACTGATTCAAGGTACAGTTGCGTACCTTACGTCTCTCATCCCAGCAGGATACTACACACTTGATTCCCTTAGTTGATCTCATCCACAACCAAGAGTTGCTATGATCCAAAGTCGAAGACTTGATAAAAAAATCTATCTCACACAGAAAAGTCTATAAATTGAATAAATCTGTCTCTCACAGAAATACCCAAGAGTTTTTGTTCCGTCTTTTGATAAATCAAGGTGAACAAGAACCAATTGATAAACCGGACTTATATTCCCGAAGAACAACCTTTTATTATCAATCACCTCACAATAATCTTAATCGACTGGCAAAACAAGATATTGTGGAATCACAAACGCTGAGATGAAGATGTTTGTGATTACTTTTATCTTGCCTATCGGAGAAATTAATCTCGAGTCAATTATTTCAATTGTACTCAATACGATAGAATCGGGAAAGATCAGAACACGTAACTAAAAAGAAAATAGTTGGGTCTGGCTTCACAATCCCAATGAAGTCTTTGAAGTCGTTAACCTACATGGTCTCGATAGAAACCTAAGGTTAAAGGAGAATTGACTAGTTATGCAACTAGTGACACAAAGGAGGTGTGAGGATTAGATATCCCAGTTGCTAGAGTTATCCTTTATATAGTTTCAAATCAGGGTTTGCAATCCAAGTTACCTTAGTAACAAAGCATTCAATATTCACCGTTAGATGAAAAAACTGATTCTACCAAGCTAATATCTTTCAACCATTAGATCGAACTTAGATTGTTACACATAAATTAAATGTACCCTCATTTAGGTTTATGTAACCGTACCTAAACGTGTACACCATGTTGGTTCAAAAATAGTTAACCGAGGTTATCCATATGATTACTCTCATATCAACCTTATTCATCTTAACCATAACTAGTTCAAATGACTCAAATGAAACTAGTTAAAGAGTTGTTCAATTGCTATATTCTCATAGAATTAAACAAGAACACAATTGAAGCAAAATAGGTTTGATTCACTTGAATCAATCATGAACATTTTAGCCAGGGTTTGCAAAGATTGCATTCCTTATTATATAAATGTTTATGTTCATGTTTAAAACCGATTTTAGAACTTTAACCTTCAAGTATGCAAACGGGTACGCATACTTGAAATACCCGGACTAAGATTTAGTTACGCCAGTACGCAAACGGGTAAGCAAACTTCAAATCCCCGCAGAAATTGTCATACATGAACCTGTACACCAATACGCAAACGAGTACGCATACTTAGGTTCCCGGATTTCTCAAACCAACAGGTACGCAAACGGGTGCGCATACTATGGTTCCCGGACATGGATTACATATGTGCAAGAGTGCACAACATGACATATCCAATAATGGTTAAGTGTTCTAAACTCTTATTTCAATCACTAAAACTTTACTAGAGGATGACAATAGTCGTTTTTCACACACTATTAGCATCAAAGCAATTTTCAAGTTATTGAAATAATCATTACGAAACATTCTAAGACAACACCAAATGATTGTATCACACAAACTATGTAAGATGTTACTCGAAAATTTTCACATGATATAAGCTGAACTTGGTCGAATCGAAAGCTTGCCAACACATATTTCGAGAAATATGTAAGCGAGTTAAATTCAACTCGAAATCTCAAATGTGTATATAGAAAACTATATCGTAATACGGCTTATGTCTCAATTTAGGAGATAGAGTAGAAATATACTTTCCAAGTGATAGATGAGTTTAATTCACCACATACCTTTTGCCGATGACGTTCCACAAGCTTCCCCTAGTAGTACTTCGTCTTCAAATGGTGAACGGCGTGAAAACTAAGCTCAACTACACAATATATGTCCTAGTCCGAGACATCTATAAATAGGCTAGAAATCAAGACTTATATTTTTGATCTCTAACATTGACAAATATGCTTGAGATAGCAACGCATGCGAGTTTGACCGAGCAGTGCTCTAACAATCTCCTCTGTCAATTTTAGTGACAAAACTATCAATACATATGGATCATAAAATAAATAAAAATTTGTAGCTTCTCATCCAAATGATTGATCTCCTTGGCATCTTCAACGCGACTCAAAATCTTCGTCACTTCCAAGTACTCAATGATCCTAAAGGTTGTGAGTTCAACATCATAGTTGTTGAAGATCCATAGCGATAACAATGAGAAAACAAATGATCTCAATCATTGTTATATAGTGTCATAGTATTACTACACATTATCAAAGTTCAATTGTATCACAACTTTGACAACAATACTATGGTGATATTATCACCCCCCTTAGTCAATACTTCATCTCGACATGAAAACCACTCCCCCTTTTATAATGATCCGTAAACCATATGTATTTGTAGAACCACATTACACATTAATTCTCCCCCTTTTTGTCAATATAAATTGGCAAAGGTATGAAAACTAGTGGGATCCTCATGAAATTTTCTTAGAGATACTTCATGACCAAAAGAGAATACCATATCAACTTATTTAGATGCCATCATAAAGCCGAAGGTAAATGCATTCATAAAGGAGTTTATAAAGATACAAGATAACCCCTATAATATTCCACAGCCGCACTCCCCACAAAGATTTGGCAATTAAGCACAAGTTCAAAAAGAACTCTCCCCCATAAAATGTCATTCGGCAAGACCTTGCTTTTACAAGAAAAAGAGGATTTCTTTGGACATAACCAAATCACATGAAAACATGAATTTGTATCCAAGAATATCAATTAAATCAACCACAAAAATGATCAACTCGTGCTCGACATAAGAGAACTTACGGAGCAACACAGTATGTGCACAAAAATGTGGATCGGAGATCGACCAATACTGCGGAATACACAAGAATTCATTTTATTTTCCATTACTATTTGCACAATGTCATACAATAGACATAATCCTTGTAAACAAAAGTTTTATCCTTTCTTCCATCAAATAATGACATAAAAGATTCTATCTTTTATCAATACTTTCATACCGACATAATAGAGATAACTTTTGAATAAGTATGGGACAGTCACAGGTTCACGGACGTAAACAACATATCCCATAACAATTTGCAATATATAAAATCATAAAGATTAAAATTGCAAAAATCATCTTCCAAAAACTTAGAATTTAAATATATAAATCTAAAAACATGAAGATGAAAACGTTGGACATAGCTATGTGTACTCACAATAATGGCTATTCCAAACACTAGTAATCCTTCTAAAAACACAAGAAATAAATTCTCATAAGAAGTTTCCTAGACAAAGTAAAACAAAAAAAAAAAACAATCACAAGAGATAAGACATGGAGAGACTAGTCAACATCTTCATCATCGGAAACCATAAGAGTGGCTTGAATCCTGTACATGTCATCCTTGATATCCGGAGACTTAGTAGCAATTACAAGTAATTGTTCTTGAACACACCTTACTTTGGCACTAATCTTACAAACAACTCTGTGAATTTGATGAAGAATATTCATGGAGGAGGAATCACATGAGCCATCAAGTGTGTTGCTTCTTTGTATCTTGCAAGCATTCTCCTTCATGCTACTGAAGGTGCAAGGGCAGACTAGCTTGGGAGTACCAATATAGTTCCTAATCGGATCTATAACAAGGGTGTGACAAATTCTCCCAATCAATCAAGGAAATCCAAGTTTCTTGTTGGTAGACGTCATTGACAACATTTGATAAATGATAAACCCGCAAATGTCAAGACTTTGAGAATCCAACACAAGAAAATATACCAATTCCGCAAATTCACGACTCCAACAAGAATTCTCAATCGTGGAGGGACAAAGATTAGATATTCCAAGTTTACCAAAGGACATCAAAGCAAGATTAAGATTATTAGTAGGAAGCTTCCCATCATTCCAAGCAACACTCTTACCACAAATACCAAATGGAGATGGTTTCATAAGAGGGACGTTCATGACTAGGTCTTGGAAGGCGAAAATTCCCGACGGGAATATTAGTAATTCTTAAAATTAACTCTCTAGTTACATGAATCCTTTGTCTATTAACCATGGTCTTGAATTCCATGTCATCTTGATGAACATCATAAATGTTAGCATAGAAGATTCTTGTAATAGTGTCAAAACCTTCACCAAGACCATCAAAAATATTTCCAAGCTTGAATTTTTCAAAGAAAATTAAATCCTCCTTATGTCCACTAGAGAAATCCAATTTCTTTTCTAAAATAAATCCATTAGACGAAATCCTTTCAAAAACTCTAGCACAAGAATCATTAACAAATCTAATCCTAAGAGAATCTTGATCTATAGGAAAATCCTTGCTAGAATATGAAGAACCCAAATTTTTTGAAGTTCCTTTTGAAACCTTGAAATTTATCATGAGATCTAGAAATTGGAAAGGAAAACAAGAGGAAATTTACTTGGAATGAGTCTTGAACACCTTTTTTTTTATTTTTCTCCAAAGATGATTTAGTGGAGAAATTTCATGAACCCTAGAAAGTTCACGTACGCGGGTAAGATGGGAGGAAGAATAAGGTACACATACTCCTTCTTTATATACCCACTAATGGGCTTCGACCCGTTTCTGAACCGCGACCCACAAAGGAATGTAGGATTTCTTTGATGTTCATACATCAAGGTTATGCAACTCGTGAAAACACACATACGTGTAAAAAGCCGGTGCAGTATTAAGTCTATTCGAATATCCTAGAAGAAAAAAATAGTATATTAACCCAACTGTACATGAATCAAACCATTTCTTGCCCCATCTCAAGATATATACAAATGGGGTAGTGCCAAGCAAGTTACCAAGTGGAAAGGTGTGTAGAGAGATCCTCATGCATCATTTTTGGCTGATATTTGTGAGCAGTACAAGTGATATAATCATGGTAATGTTGATACTCAGGGTTAACCGGGATTTCTAACTTCTTTTTCATGTGACCAGAGAGGAGATTTTTCTGATATCTTAAACCAACATCAACAACATGAGAACCCATTTCATTAGGCCTACTTGTGTTGATAAAATGTCTACTTCGTACATCATGATTACATGATTTGACATGTACCCAACTTTTATCAGAGAGATTCTTTTTCTTAACTGAATTAAGCTTTTCTAAGAATCTAAAAACGTTTTCACATGCTCTAAATAGATCTTTGTCAACTGATCCATCACGATAGTATTTCTCAAAAAGATTAAGAGTTAATCTAGTGAGATTCCATATCTTTGAGCGTAAAGAACGTTGAAAATGCGGGGGTACAACAACCTCACCCAATATTTCGATTAACAATCTGTATGAACTAACTCCGATATACTTTCAAGCGAATCAACTAGACTCAATCTTAATAAAGTATATCAAAGAGTTATAATATCTCAATTTCACAATGTAATCAGCAAATCGAACAGATAGAAATCCGTGAGCATGATTATTATGTGAAATAACTTGAACGGTACCAAAGACCAATGTTCAAGTGTCAATCAATGTAAATCAACAACCAAAGGTTGGATATTCTAATTAATTGATCTTAATGCGCAACCCGTGATATTTCAATTATATAATAAAATATAATGCAGAATAGAAATAACACAGACATCAGAATTTTGTTAACGAGGAAACCGCAAACACAGAAAAAACCCGGGACCTAGTCCATATTGAACACCACACTGTATTAAACCACTACAGACACTAGCCTACTACAAACTAACTTCGGTATGGACTGTAGTTGAACCCTAATCAATCTCCCACTGATTCAAGGTACAGTTGCACTCCTTACGTCTCTGATCCTAGCAGGATACCGCACACTTGATTCCCTTAACTGATCTCACCCACAACTAAGAGTTGCTACGACCCAAAGTCGAAGACTTTAATAAACAAATTTGTATCACACAGAAAAGTCTATGATAATAGATAAATTTGTCTCCCACAAATAAACCTATGAGTTTTGTTCCGTATTTTGATAAATCAAGGTGAACATGAACTAATTGATAACCCAGACTTATATTCCCGTAGAACAACCTAGTATTATCAATCACCTCACAATAATCCAAATCGTATGGTAGCGAAACTAGATATTGCGGAATCACAAACGATGAGAGGAAGATGTTTGTGATTTTTTTATCTTGCCCTATCGGAGATATAATCTCAAGTCAATCATTCAATTGAACTAGTACGATAGAAAATGGCAAGATCAGATCACTCAACTACAAGAGAAGTAGTTTCGTCTGGCTTCACAATCCCAATGAAGTCTTTCAGTCGTTAACCTACAGGGTCTCAAGAAGAAATCTAAGGTTAAAGGATAATCGACTCTAGCAAAACCAACTAGTATCACACTGGAGGTGTGGGGATTAGTTTTTCCAGTTGCTAGATGTCTCCTTTATATAGTTTTCAAATGAGGGTTTGCAATCCAAGTTACCTTGGTAACAAAGCATTCAATATTCACCATTAGATGAAAAACCTGATTTGACCAAGCTAATATCTTTCAACCGTTAGATCGAAACTTAGCTTGTCACACACAAATGAAATGTATTTATTTAGGCTTGAGTAACCGTACCTAAACGCGTACACTTAGTTGGTTCACAAATAGTTAACCAATGGTTTGCCATATGAGTACTTCCATATTAACCATATTCATCTTCTTCATATAACTAGTTCAAATGACTCATAAGAACTAGTTGAAGAGTTGTTCAATTTCTTAGGTCTTTATGAATAGACACAATTGATTCACTTGAATCAATTCATGAACAATATAGACATGGTTTGCAAGGATTGCATTCCTTATTGATTTATTGTTTAAGTTCATGAACTTCCGATTTGAGAAATATAATCAGCTTGGGTACGTGTACCATAGCTACCGGAATTGAGTTTAGAAACTCAGCATAACTTTTCGGTCGAAAAATTCCATGGGTACGCGTACGGGTATGCGTACCCAAGGTGACTGGTTTAACAAGTTCGCAAACTTACAAACTCAGCAGAAATTTTCGGTTCGAAAACTTCCGCTGGTACGCGTACCCAACCTGTCTCCTTCAAGAATACTGTATGTACACATATGCACACACTTGGTTTCCGGCACACAGATTTATATATTAATGTGCGAACACACTATATATGCTTATATCTATAGTTGGTTACGTAATCTCAACTCTACATTTCAATCGTTGAAACATTCTTCTATAATGTTATAACAATCGTTATTCACGACTATCGTCATCAAAGCTATTTTCAAGATTGAAACGTCATCATGACTTTCGTCACTGGTTAAGATGAAAGTGGTTAAAGCGAAAGATTACCAACACATATTTCGATAAAAAGATAGGCGAGTAAACTCGGGTCGAAATAGCAAATGTGTATGTATGAAAACTATCATACTTATACGACTTTGTCTCAAGAGTAGGAGATAAAGTAGATAGACTTTTTAATGATAGATAAGTTCAAGTCTCCACATACCTTTTAGTCGGATGAAGTTCCACTGGTTCCTTGAGTAGTTCTTCGTCTTCGTAAGATGATCGTCATGGAGTCTGGAGCTTAACTACACTAAATTGTCCTAAAATGAGACTTTGCTATAAGTAGTCTAGAAATCAAGACATATAGTTTTGACAACTAAACTTGACAAACATGCTTGAGATAACAACGCATGCCAGTTCGACCGAGCAATGCTCTAACAATATCCCCCTTTATCAATTTTACTGGCAAAACTATCAATACATATGGATTATAAAATAAATAAAACTTTGTAGCTTCTTGTCCACATGCTTGATCTCCTTGGTGCTTCAACATTACTCGAAAAATTCCTCTTTTCCAAGTACTCCCATGATTCCATAGATGTTCAATTCTGCATCATAGTTGTTGAAGATCCGTAGCCATAACAATGAGAAAACAAAATCTCTCGATCATTGTTATACAGTGTCATAGTATTATTACACGGTATCAAAGTTATTATATCACAACTTCGACAACAATACTATGGTGATATGTATCACTCCACCCTTAGTCAATACTTTCATCTCAACATGAAAACCACTCCTCCTTACATAATGATCTGTAAAACACGTAAACCATATGTACTTGTAGTGTGAACTACATATTAATTCTCCCCCTTTTTGTCAATAAAATTGGAAAAGGTATGAAAACGGGATCCTAATGAAATTTCCACGGAGATGCTTCAAGACCAAAGAAAAGCACATATCAACTTGTTTACATGCAATCATAAATCCGAAGCTAAATGCATTCATTAAGGAGTTTACAAAGATATAAGATAACCCCTGATATATTCCACAGCCGCACTCCCCACAAAGATATGGAAATTAAGCGCAAGTTCAAAAGAACTCTCCCCCATTTGATGTCATTCCCGAAAGAACAATAAGAGCGACCTTACTTTTACGAGAAAAGAAGGATTTCTTTGGACACAAAAAAAAGCACAAAATGATTTTGTATCCAAAATTCTCAATTAAACTAACCACAAGAGAACCCATGATTAATTTAATCGGAATACACAACCAAAATAACCACAAACGAATCTATGATTAGCTTAGTTGGAAATGCTCACACAAGAATACTTATGGAGCCACACAGTATATACATAAGATATGGATCAGGGAAGATCAATACTGCGGAATATACAAGGATTCATTCTATTTTCCATCACTATTTGCACAATGACATACAATAGACATAATCCTCGTAAACAAAAGATTTTAACCTATCTTCCATCAATAAATGACATAATAGGCTTAACTTTTGTTTGTCAAAAGTTCATCGATCTTGTATCAATACATGCATATCGACATATAAACGAGATAACTTTTGACAATGTATGGGACAATAATAGTTCACGGATGCAAACAAACATATCCCATAACATATTGCAATATATAAAACCATAAAGATTAATACTTCAAAAATCATCTTCCAAACCGACTTTAGAATTTAAACAAATAAATCTAAAAACATGAATATGAAAACGTTGGACATAGCTATGTGTACTCACAATAATGGCTATTCCAAACCCTAGTTACCCTAACAAAAACAAGAATAAAAATTCTCTTAAGAAGTTTCCTAGAAAAATATTTCACTTACTTTCAGAATTCTTCTCGTATTCCCTATATTCATAAATATCATCTTCAATTAGATCAATCCTTGATTCAAGATTTTCAATATTTTCTTCCAGTTTCTTGGATGATAAAACCAATTAGTTTTTCAGAGAACTTACTTGTTCCAAAACGAGATCCATGGTCAAGGAGAGTTTCTCAAACTGGGATACAGATGGATTTCCATTAAAAGATACATCATGCTTGTCTGAGCATAACTCATTATCTGATGAGTCGAAACGAATCTTCTTAGATGGAAACGAAACAGTCCACACATCACTCTCTTTGATTGAGAGACTGGAAGAAGACATGGCGGAGGAGAGAAATGAAATGCTCAACCTTCAAGGGAAGAGACTTCTTCTTAAAAAGAAAAAGATATTCCAAGAAGATCTTTTGACTAAAACCCTAAGTCAAGGGTAGGTGCAAGGAAACGATTCTAGGAGTAACCGTTTATGAATGCTTTTAACCAAAACAAACAAAGATAAGAACCAGACTAAGTACATAAATACAACCCTCTTAGTAGGATATGGTTCTTGTAAAAAACAAAGGGTACAAGAACCATCTTATATTCTTACTACAGAATAAGTGTCTCCTGATCCAGAATAGGATTGAGAGGTCTCCATCTTAAGGGTGTACTTATCTCTTGATCCCGTTCTCCCCTTGTATGAACAGAATTGAGAGTTTTTCTCATTTGTCTTAGAGCAGTGTTAAGGACTCTGTTTGTTGGTCTTTGAAGGCTACGAGTGGCCTTAGAAATCTCTTTTGTACTTTTAATAGTATATATGGAAGATTTCTTTCTCTTTTTTTGCAAGCATGTTTTGACTGAGGAGATAATCTCTTGATTTTTTGTGCTTATATTTTCTTGATGATCCTGATCAACACACAAGATACCAGAATTTGAATCAATTGAGACAATCTTGTGATTTTCAATATCATCCTTTTAATTAGATATAGAGTCATGTATAATTTGATGAGAAGAAATAATCGAGGGATGCTATTTATTATGGGAATCAATATTGCGAAAGCTTGCAATTTCATGTCTCAGAACATCCAGTTGATCTTCCAAATATTCAATCCTTTTCATTCGACTTTATTCTTTTGGATAAACATGATCGAGTAATTTGGAGTGAACTGGTCTGTTTGGAGGACACGTGTGATTGTCAGCAAAGAAGTTAAAGGAACTTACGAAGATTTCTTCCTCCGTACAGTAGTCAAGAGTAGCCATCCAAGCCTTTGTTAACTCATTAACTTCATCATCAGAGTTTTTTAAAGTATGAACACTTCTGTAGCACTTTAAACAATACTTATTTTCATGATTCTTTTCATCTTTATTATTCCCCTTTTTGATTGAGGTATTTTTCTTTTGAGACTTTCTTTTACTCTGTCTGAGTGTCTTTTTCAATGTTGTATGAACAATGAAAGAGATGAATTAAATCTATTCTCATTTTCTTCAACCACTTTTGGGCGACAAGATTTCTTATCAGATGTGGTAACAAAGTTTACTACCAAATGATGTTTGTCTCGCTGTTGCATTTCAAGATAAAAAATCTTTAACTTTCCAACCAGAGTATTTTTGGAAACTGAAGGTTATTTCCCTCAAAGATGGCATGCTTATTAGAATCGTATCTAGATGGCAGCGATTTGAGAATTTTCATTACAATGTCCTTGTCAGGAATAGTCTCACCCAATGCAAAAGATGCATTAACAATTTCATACACTTTGTGATTAAACTCATCAAATGAATCTTCATCTGCCATACGAAGGTTTTCCCAATCAGAATTTAGGTTGTGAAGCCTGGCTTCCTTTTCACTGGTATTTCCTTCGAATACGGTTTCTAAGATATCCCCACGCATCTTTAGACCTAGTGCAATTTGACACATGGTGCTGAAGATTTAGGGTAATGGCATGTATGATGGCATTCAAACCGCCAGAGTTTTGCTTCGCAGCAAGTATCTCAACAGCATCGTATTCACAAATATTATTTAGAACAGTAACGTTACCTATTACCACAACGGGAGCATCATAGCCATTAACTACATATATCCATGATTGAAAATCACGTGCTTGAAGAAAAGCTCGCATAACAATTTTCCACCATAAGTAGTTTGAGCCATGAGTATAGACACGATCCCTGTAAAGACTTTGAAATGACTGGTCATTAAAAATCTTTTTACGAGAATTCTGGTTTTCTGTGGAAGTGAAATCCATTTTTGATGCCGCCAGATGATTAACTCGGTTGACGGTAAATAGAAGAAGATTTTGAAGATCGGAGATCTGTTTCTTCCTAGCAAAACAATGTTTAGCACTATGATTCCTTTTCCCACAGAAGGAACAAGTTCATGGAAGAAAATTGTTGAAAGGTATCTGTTTCAAACCCATGTACCGTTTGGAAGTTTGTCGTTTATATTTTGCAGGGACTTCCTTTAGTGAGTTTTTCTTCATGTCAGGTAACTCATATTGAGACTCAGCACGTGACACGGAAGAACTTCTCATTACAGTGTTTTCCTTAGTCAAGGAGATAGACCGTTTTTGGGCTAGGTGAAGAGATGCAGCAATATTCTGTTTTAACACGAAGGTTGTTCAAATCAGAGAAGTGTGTCTCAATTAAACGTTTTTCTCTAATTGTTCCCTCTTTAACAATATTCTAAAGAATATTAATCTTTTCTTTTTGTAGCATATTTTCTTGAGTGAGTCTTTTGATATTGTTAGAGAAGGATTCAATGATTTTACAGAGTTCACGTTCTCGACTAAGAGACTTCTTAAATTCATCCAAGAGTTGAGAATAATTGTGAAAATCAATCGTCTCAGTTGGATTTTCTTTGTTCTGGTGATATTCCTTTCTACTTCTGATATCCTGTCAATTGTCTCATTTCTTTCTCTGGAATCGGAAGAATCAGCTAAGGAATTATCCTTTGAGGAAAAAGCAAAACACTTGACATAGTCAAACGTATGGGAAGACATAGACTATGCGTAGATATGAGGTACTACTTTTTCCACATAATCATATTGCTACAAACACAGACTTGTAAGGTCTTTTAAACGTGTTTTCCTGCTCTGATACCAATTAAAAATGCGGGGGTACAACAACCTCACCCAATATTTCGATTAGCAATCTGTATGGACTAACTCCAATATACTTTCAAGAGAATCAACTAGACTCAATCTTAATAAAGTATATCAAAGAGTTCTAATATCTCTATTTCATAATATAATCAGCAAATCGAACAGATAGAAATCCGTGAGCCTGATTATTATGTGAAATAACTTGAACGGTACCAAAGACCAATGTTCAAGTGTCAATCAATGTAAATCAACAACCAAAGGTTGGATCATTTGATGACCATTTGTTCCAATATTTGAGGTTATTAATCACAGGGGATGGAGCTGGTTTTGGGCCCTTGCAACAGAGACTGGCTACTCTTCCCATCAAAGATGGTGGTCTTGGCATATACACCATGGCTGACGCACGCACTTACTGTTATCTTGCCTCTCAGTGTCAGACTGCATCGGTGCGGAAGGCAATACTTGGTAGCTCTTTCTCAACCGACAATGGATTTTCCTATCAGTTGGCTCTTCAGAATTTCATTCAGGTATGTGGTTTTCCTTCCACTTATTGCGTCAATGACACTGCCCCCTTCCATGCACTCCCTGGCAGTCACTTATTTCGATGCAGTTAAGAAGCAAATCCCCCACCAGTTAATAAATGATTCTTGAAAGATTTCGTCATTAATTCAGAAATTTCTGCTTCACCCCCATTATAAGATAACCTCAATTTAGGCCCCAAAGACACTATTTGCGCAATAAGATCTTCAAAATGAGTTCTTATGGCATTATCCATCTTGAATTTCATAAGCTTCCATTTTTACAAAAAAACTAAATGCCCCCGAAATAGTTGTTATCCTTAACATCTTCAGAAGTCTGCAAAACATACAGAATTTTCCAGCGTCTAGCTTCTGTAAACAAGGAATTCACATAACCTGCTTGAGAAACTCATCAATTTCTTATTTAGAATATAAGTTAAAGATGTTGAAGGTTAGTTGCCCAAGTCTAAAACTTGTGGTGCCTCAATATGTTTTGAAATACTAGGTTCTGGTATTAGGATGAAATCTTGCTTCGAACCTGAAGTTAAAGCATCCATATCAATAAAATGAATATGTTCCCCCGCATGTATATGTACCGTTCTTATATTCAAATTCAAATTTCAAATGGCAGAAACAATTTGCAGAGAATTTTTTTAAACTTCATTGCTTACAAGAATTGTTATGAATAGATCTTGATTCCGATAGACTTGGCAACACAATTTGGAATCTGAATTCTAAGACTGTTATCTTGACTTTTATGGAGAATCTTTTTTTTTTTTTTGCTAAGTTTATAATAATTTCTCTCACGTAGGATTTGACTTTTGGAGAATCTGTTTCCGAAGAATCTTTGATTATCTTATGAACTCTAATTCTTCCGAGAGATTGATCATGGGATCCATTAGTCAGAGTTAAGGGTTTAAATTGAATCATAAAAGACATACCATCATAGTGGAATAAGAAAGTGGAACATAAGTGATCAGAATTGATGACCTTGATCCAAATTGCAGAGGTATCTTCCCAACTAAAAGCTGATAAGTGGACCTCTAACAAACCACCAAACTTGACTACAATATTATGAGAAATATTCTAGTACCAAAGGTTGAATGAGACACTTTCAACTTCAATCCATGAACCGGCTGAGTCCTCATCAGAAAGAAGAATAGGGTTAGTCGATGCATGTCATGGATAAAAATGGATTAACATGCCTCATAATCCCAGAGACCCTTTATGAGCATGATGTTCTTATATTTAATAGAAGAAAAGAAAAACGCGTTGGTGTTTCAAAAGGAAAAATATGAAAGTTAAAAGAGATTTGGTTTTTCAACTACTATAGTAGCACGAAGAAGCTTTCCATGTTTGTATTCGTCACGAACCAAAAAATATCTTCTCACTGCACCCTTTCAAAAATCCAGTGCAAGCTTCGTAAAAATCCTTCTTAAATTCCTTTCTCATTATGTTATTGAGCCAAACTAAAGAAGACCGGCTTAGACTGAAATGAGTATCATCCTTTGTACTTCTTGATTCCTCTTTAAGGAGAACAACATCAAATTTTACAGTCAAAACAAAAGATTTATATTCACAAACTACACCCCATCAAAACGAAGAATGGTCTCACATTTCGGATTTTCCTTACGATATAAGTTCATTCTTCACCTTTACTCTGATCCTCAGATCAAGAATCAGACTTCTCTTTGCTAACTTTAGAAACCTGAGAAATTGATTTCTCATTTCCTTTTGTAACAGCTTCAACCTATTTTTTTTAGTTTGCGATGCTTACCTATTTTTTTTGCTCGTTGCTCTTTCCTAGACCCTTGCTGATCGCCGTCCCCAGCTCTTCTTTATTCCAATGAGATAAGATGAGATGATGATGGCTAAACCTTAACAGTTGTGTGAAAACCATACATTCTCTCTCCTCATAAAGTAAACAAATAACCAAAATTGATATGTTTAGTCATTTTGATTAATTGAGTTAATTGAGTGTTAGTTGTTAGACTAAATTAGTGAGGTTTAACTTATAGTTGCTGGCCGAAAATTAGATTTAGAGCCATAGAAAGAACTTTATTTTTGTGAAATGAAATCTCTATCAAAGTCACTAAATTACATTTTATTTTACAGATTCTGGTTTTCCTAGAAGTAGAAAGCATCATCCTTACAGTATCCGAGAAACTAGTCTTCTCTGACTAATTGGTTATATGCGGCTTATCTATCATCTTAGAACTTATTATGTCGACCCGATTGTAACAGATAGTCCCCATCCCCGACCAATATTTTTTTTCCTCCCGTATCCTGACTTTAAACAATGTCAGATTTGTCACACACGGGTTTCACAACACGTTTCGGACACGCTGGGGCTTGAACACAAAAAAAATCCAGGCTTTTATTATTAATTAAAAATATCTTGTTGAGTGAAGAAATGAACCACTTAGTTTTGTATCTTTTCTGTATTAATTTCCTTTAGAGACAAAAGGCCTAATGCAATGATTATCACTTGGTGAGTCATCTCTCCGTCGTAGGGTCTAGCTAGTGAGTCGACAAAATATCCAAGAGGCATAGTTATCGACCTTGCTATTTGATTGCTTACAGAGAAAATATTTTAATCTTAGTTGATCTTAGTTGGATCCTTACATTGTCATGATTAAATATTTTAACATGCAAGATAACGAGATCAGTTAACTGTCACTCTGGTCCTTTATATCCAGTCCAGTTTTATGTTTCATGTTTGTCCAAATTCGATTAAACCTATAAGTTAGGAAGACAATCACAGTACATAGTTAACATCTAAACCAAGCGAGTATATGTGCATAGTCATCAACTAGGCAGACAATGACGTTTGTGTAATCTGCTGCTGCGCAAGCAGAACATTCGGGGTAGATAATCATGTTTGCTCACGTTTTACAGATCTTTTCATGGACTTTACAAAGACATCGTATTCATAAATCTTATACGTATCTTTAAATATCAGCAGTATGTTTTACTATAAGGGGTACGCGTATACAGCTATTCTGTGAAATGCATGCAAAATGGAAAAGCCAATGCCACTATGCATTCTGCCAAGGTGTCTATGTAGCAAGACTTGAGTGCATTCTGCCTAGGCATGTAACCTAATTTGGGTATGGACATTAAATGAAGGCAACCTACATTTTCTACTTAAAGGATTGAGGGTGAATAATTGCAACAACTTCATTCTTTAAACTGCAACCAGGAAACCCATCAGCAAATGCGAGTTGGTCCACTTAAACAATGGTGGTGCCTATTGTTTTCTGACTTTTTTTGATAGTTTTAAGCCGAAGTCACTATGGAAAATTGTTGCAAGGTTAGGTTAACGCAATTAATACTAGTTGGTACTCACTAGCTGGTACGCACTCAATGTTGTTTACTATTATTGACAGTTTATACTATAATCCGATGAAGAAGTTATTGATTTTTTGGGCTAAATGGGATGTTTTTTTGTTTCACCTTCAAAATGTCCTCAAAACATCCCACTTACATGATCTGCTAAAGACAGGTTGTCATACTTCTATAGATAGATACTACCCTAAATCACATTTAACAGACTCTATACTAATTAATCCATTCCTTCATAATTAAGAAAAAAAAAAGTTTATGTATAATTTGACCGTTGATCCCCTAAAATTACACCCTGCATTAACCAAAGCAAATGACAGTAGTCATATAGCAAAAGCTGTAATTGACTAATTGCAATGTAATATTTCCAAAAATAAGGAGAGCAAATGAAAACTTTAAAAACGGCAGCAACATTATTACACACGGTCACACGGACCTGATTTCTTGCCGAGGTTACCAAAGTTTCCATCTATACAACGGTCATTGTAGCCCTATTTATTTCACATTTGACTCTTAAATCTTTTTCCTTCCTCTCTATAAATACCAAGCATAACATAATCTTTCTCCTCTAACACAAATCAATCTTTTCTTCTCTTCTCTTCTCTTCTCACTTTAAAGTAGCCAAGATCCTCAAAACCTTGATTTTTATTTAGATATCTTCAAAACCATTTCCTGTTTTTACTCCATACAGGAATGGAGTTTAGAAGTTGCATCTTGTTTGTGATGTTAATGGGGTTTGTTTATTCATCTGAAGCTGCTAACAAATATGTTGGTGGAAAGGATGGTTGGGTTGCAACTCCTTCTGAGAGTTTAAATCAGTGGGCAGAAAAGACTAGATTTTCAGTTAATGATTCACTTGGTATGTACAACTTCTTCTCATTTCTCTTTATTAATTCTTCTTCATTTTTGTTAGTTGATTTTGATTTTTTGTTTTTGTTTTTCTAGTTTTCAAGTACAAGAAAGGAACAGACTCTGTTTTGGTAGTGAATTCAGAAGGCTACTACGCATGCAACACAAAGAATCCAATTCAGACTTTGGATGGTGGAGATTCCAGCTTTAAATTAGAAAAATCTGGTCCATATTATTTCATCAGTGGTAAAGATGGTAACTGTGCTCAAGGTCAAAAACTGATTGTTGTTGTTCTTGCTGTTAGAACTCCACCTTCATCTCCTTCTCCACTATCTCCACCACCAAAATCTTCTTCACCTTCACCTTCACCATCTCCAGTTGTTAACCCGCCTAAATCCTCTCCTTCGCCTTCACCAGTACCAATTGCTAACCCACCAAAGAGTTCTTCCCGTTCACCATCACCTGCACCAAAGGCAAGTCCACCAAAGTCCTCATCACCTTCACCAGCACCAATTGCAACCCCCCCTAAGTCCACATCCCCTTCACCAGCACCAATTGCAAACCCTCCCATGTCCTCAGCACCATCACCAGCAAATCCTCCCAAGTCTGCATCCCCTTCCCCAGCACCAATTGCAAACCCACCTAAATCTGCATCCCCATCTCCAGCACCAGTTGCAAACCCTCCCATGTCCTCAGCACCATCACCAGCAAACCCTCCCAAATCTGCATCCCCTTCACCTTCACCAATTGCCAACCCTCCCAAGTTTGCATCGCCTTCACCTTCACCAAGTGCAACCCCACCTAAGTCTGCATCCCCTTCACCATCTCCAGTGCCATACCCACCTAAGTCCTCTCCTTCACCATCTCCAATGCCTTACCCACCTACTCCTGCATCGACAACACCCACATCTTTACCACCTATGGATGATGGAGCACCAGAGCCTTCGGGTTCTGATGCATATACTACAGCACCAGCACCGGCTCCTTCTTCAGCCCCTTCATCACTTTCTTCTATTGGCCTTGTTTTTGTTAGTATGCTACTGAGCTATTTCTTTTAATTGTTGCAGGATGAATAGTGTTTATGTTTGGAATTCATGAGAACACACTTTATATTATTTGTATTAAAGAGATTGGGTTTTGATTCAGTTCAGGTTGTTGGATGATGTCATGATCATTTTTTGTGTTTATATAGTTCCAAGTTGTTCAATCTCATTACAAAACTCAATAAAGCTAGTCTTTTTCTTTCTTTTCATGATCTTGATATCTATATAATTGTTGGATACTAAGCTTTTGAGAAAAAATATCGAGTCCTTCAGATTTAAAGTTAGAGTTACATTTTTGTAGGGTTTTGCATACCGATTTTCTTTTTTTTCCCGTTTTTTTTCCCGAAAGCCGGTATGCAAAACCAACTGCCATTGAGCAAAAGAAAAAAAAAAAAAGGAAAGAAAGAAAGAAAGAGAGCCACTTGTAAATTTCAATCAATGTTGTTAAAAGATATGAAAAAACGGCAAAATCTTTCCCTAAGATTACAATATCTTTCGCCATAAACTATGGCTTTACTTTGTAAAAACCAAATCAATTCTCTTTACATTTATAAAGGTTACACGCATCAAAATCATAATAAAATTCTTGCATTAATATGCGATTATTACATTCCTCAAAATGCTATCCTACCTTGTATATCAGAATTTATTCCATGTGTCAGGATTTCGCATAATCTTCTTTAATAGGTTATCTCGAGTGGGCATGAGTTAGTGGAGCGTGTAGCTTGCTATACTAGTCTAGTATGTTCTATTTGCATGGTTGGGACAACAGCCTTTGATGTTCACTTTTTCATTTTTATACAAACTTCTGTTCGGTTTGTCTATTTCCTGTCCCACCACCAACTTAATTGACGTTCCATTTGTTTCATTTCCAGTGTCGGTCATTTTTAAGCCGGACCCAGTGGTGGGCTCCAGTGACTAGACAAGTAACCATAGTAACCGGGAACAACACATCCATCACAATGGCGTGAGTCAGTCTTGTGAAAGATAATCTCATTTAATGATACAGTATGTCCACTCCAAAGACTCAAGTGAACACTGTTGAGTTTGAATGAAATGGGTTGAAGGTCGATTACTTAAAGTTCTCGTGTCCTTTGTTAGTCTTTGTCTTTGGAGAATGCCGACTTCGTCTATGAAAAATATGAGGTGGCCATAAGAAATCTGTCTTTTTATTATTGGATGACAGATCCAATAGTGTTGTTCAATTAAAACTCTAAGCTGATCGATGATTAGCTAGAGGATTTGTTATCTAATTTGCAGTGAGCATCTTCTTAAGGTGCCAGGTATATGTGGTTTCCATCATCTCAATTATAACAGACAAAATTAGACGTGTAAAACTGTAAATAACAAGGTTTACATTCAAAAAAAACTCACGTCAGCATAAACCACGGTGAGGAAAGTACAGGCTCTTACATGGATACTCTGTAGAGGGGAGAAAGAGTACGAAAACATTTACTGAGCATTAAGCTAAATTACTCACAGTAACGAACTAGGAGAAAGAACATATGATACCAACATACAAAATTTTCATACATACTAAATGCACCTGCAACTAAGATTTACTTTTTATCAAAAGAACCACCATCGCCGTTGCTTGGTCCTTTTCTGCAGAGAATGTAAAAGAGAACAAAGACCATTATAAAAACATACACACATGCATTTCAAAGTTTTCACGGAGAAGAAATTTGATGGATTTTTATTTTTCAGCAGGTACTCAAAATAAAGCATCCGGCAAATAATGCAGTAATTTGAAGAACATAAAGTAAATTCACATGAAAGTCAAAACATACTTTTTTTTGTTTTTGTTTTGATCAGACAGCTGGGGATCAAAACATACTTGGGTATAAGACAATGTGAGGTAATCCTTGTTGCCTATCCCATATATGATTACTAGTTTACTACTACAGGTCAGAAACGCTTTCCTACTTCCTCCATCAATATCGCCAATAATTGCATGTGCTCTACATATCTTCCTTGCAATGTCAGTCCAACCACTATTGGCCTTTCACTTTATCTTTTTGGAACCATTAGTTTTGCAGCAATTCCAAGTTCCATTCACATCAATTTTTTGTCTTCCACTTGTCATTTTTTAGCCCTTACACTCATCTGATGGACACAAGAATACTAACCACAAGCAAAATATAGTAGTGGCTTTCATATGAAGATGACAACAGGGCTTTTATCGGGGTGATATTGACGATAGAACGAAGGTAGGATCAGAGAAAGATAATAAATGCTTAAGAGAGCATGAGTGACTAATTGCGAGGCTCTCCAACTGAGGCAGTAAATGGCCCGCAAGAAAGCAGAGGTATCATTCTATCATCTTCTACTACCAAGGAATGAAGAACAGCTTCTCTTTTTTTGCAGAATGAAGGTTTAGGATGTGTTTGAAACAAAAGCTTACTTGGATAAGTTCTAAGCTCCCAATAAGACTGGTTTTTTATGGAGAAGTTGAGATTATTTTTATTAAAGGAGTACAGAGTTTTTACCAGTTCACTCACTAAATAGAAAGCTACTTTAGCCTCCTCCAACATAGCACGGACGAAAAAGGCATAGCAAATAGACGACAGAATGAAACACATTAACAGAGATGAGAATAGAAGAGACAAACCTTTTGGTCTTGTGGTTGGGATTGTAAAACAATAGGACCAGGAAGGACGCCATTGTCAAAGCTTGAAAGATATGGGCGAACCTTCTCTTCCAATAGCTCATTCAACTGTAATGCAGAAAGGAGCACCATCAAATGCCGTATAAACTCACGAGAATATCGAACCAATTTAGATGAATACACCATTATAAATACTTATCAAACTTTAGGAAATATATATCTTTGATAGTATCACAACTGCTGCACAGCATCGAACCAGAATTTTTGCTGGTATGAAAAATCTAGGACCAACTCCTAAGAATACAAGCATTCCGAAACTCTTACATCCATGCTCTAGTAAATAAGCTTATAGGAGACAGTTTTCATCTTTGATCTAATAAGAAATTTCTTAAGTACCTTGTTTTGACGCCAATTTGTTTCCCACTGATTATCCAACATCTTGTCTGCCATTTCTCTTTGAGCGTTAAGAAGGACTGTCATCTCATACATTTTCTTTGGATCTTTGAGCTCCTCCTCGCTCCATGAAGAGGTATTCAATGGAAGGTTCAACTCCTATAAAATCTCTCCAGTAAGTAAAACTATAAATAAATTTGTATTTTCAAGTACACCCATCAATTTTCCAAAGCATCAATCACATAACGCTGGAGCTTTAATGGAAATGATCATTACTTATAAAATTCCTATAGTGCCTAGAAATGAGTTTCATTCTCAGTACTTGCCGTCAGAGTCAGTTGAACTCCAAAAAGCTAGACACTTAAACACCCATGCTAGCCCAACAAAAGCAAGAAAAAAGACAAGGATCAAGAAGACTTACACCCCAATTTTGTGGTCGTGGGGGAGCTTGAAGTTTCATGACTTCTGATTCCAGTGCCTTCTTAGCTTTGTAATAAGGAATGTTCCTCACGATAATTGGATCATCCTTTGCACGGTCTGGATCTATGGATATAAGTCCCTGTGATGAAGATATCCTTTAAAACTCAGAACATTCACATAGATGATTCAAGTATTGAAGGACATTATTTCTCAGCTCACTTCTTGTAAATGCTCCCAGCCAGGTTCTCGCTTAGCTACCACATCCCGGAGCTGATCA
The DNA here is from genome assembly GCF_003573695.1 of Papaver somniferum. Taxonomy (NCBI): domain Eukaryota; kingdom Viridiplantae; phylum Streptophyta; class Magnoliopsida; order Ranunculales; family Papaveraceae; genus Papaver; species Papaver somniferum. The sequence continues at coordinate 54,847,076 of NC_039363.1, forward strand.
TAATGCATAGATTCCTACATCATAAAATCACGTCAAATTTAATTGTTGACGCAGCTGAAGGAAAAAGAAAAAATTTCACCTACAACAATATGCTATACAATAAACTTAAAAACAAACTGAACTTGATGAAGAGAAGAGAAGAGAAGAGAAGGAATCTACCAAATCCTGCTAGCACTCAAGCTCCTATGAAATGCACCAACTACCTCATTTTCCGATTCAACAAGGTTTATTAAGTTATTAGTTTCACTTATTACCATAAACTCAATTTATCGAAAAGAAAAAGAATCAGCTGCTCAGTCATTCAATAATGAAAGAAATGGACTAATTATCTACATACTGAACACATGCAGCTCAGGCAAACACATACTCTGCACTCTAAAAATTAAAAAGTCATGCGATCAGATCGCACTGTCATAATCAAGAACTGAAATCTTTATATAGTTGAGATGTTATGGATCAGTGTTAGACTCTTGACTCGAAGGTTTTTGAGAAGGCTGATTCACATTATCTACCAATTTAAGTATAAAATCGTATTTCCAACAATAAACTAAATAATAAAGCTGAAGAATAAAGATTGTACGAAAACGAAACTTTAGAGGAACACATGAAAGTTAAGAAAGTATAGCCACGGACCTTATATTGCCACCAAATTTTCTGCTTGACCTCGTCATCATATTCGAAACCTCCCATTATCTGAGGCATTGTGATCAACCAAAATGCAGCAACACTAGGGTCTTTCATGCTGTGAAGAATGTTCTGAATAGCAAAAGAAAAAATAGGTAAGCTGGAAGATCTTAAATGCATGAACCTTGTTTCCTTTCGTAATTATAACCACTGATCGACATGCTTAAGATATAATAGCAAAATTCTGGCAGCAAAACGAACAACAATGAAGTAACGCCTCGGAAAGTCAAATAACATTTTTCACCGTGTGCGTCTCCACAACCTTCTCATGCCCTGTGAGGACGAGAAGAGGATTGTGAATACTGTGTGGTACTGCACTTTGTGTTGTTATTAAAGGGCCAGTGTTCCTTTGTTTCACTCAGAAAGACGAGAAACATTTTTCACTGTGTGCTCTCCACAACCTTTTCATGCCCTGTGAGGACGAGAAGAGAATTGTGAATACTGTGCGGTACTACACTTTGTGTTGTTACTAAAGAGCCATTGTTGCTCTGCTTCATGCTTATGTACAAGGAATACAAGTTTCTATCTTCTTTTTTTATTTCCCCAATTTTTTTTCTCAACCACCTCATGACTTCCAGCTTTCTTTTTCATGTCCACAAAGTGACGTCAAGCTCACAACAGTCCCTTTATCCACATTTACCAAAGCATTTACTCTCCAGCATGACATAAAGTATACTCCGTATAATTTTGTGCCAGAGTAACCTCGCAACAAAATGCCTGGAATAGAAGATGTGACACTAACCTCATAGGGGTAATCCATCTTTCTCATGACATTATATGCTTTCCACGGTGGCTCCATTATCTGAGGCAAAATCAATAAAGAACAAAGCACATTATATCAGATGAATAGAAGAAAACTGTTTCTACAAATGACCATTCCTAAGGATGTTTCCGTAGTGCTCCAGATTTTTCATTTTTGGAGAAGTTACAACTGATATGATTTCCAGTAGTAACAATATTAGCTTCAGTCATCAAATATTGCCAAACATTGCCAGACATGAAAAGTTACAGCCTAATTTATGGAACTGGTACTACTAGAGCTAATGAAAAAGCCTGGTTATCTCCACTGTGAATCTGTGATAACTCTAAACACTAAAACTTCCATAGGAAGCATTCTACACCATTTGATTTCGTGAACCATGAGCATGATAAAGCAAATGGATCACTTACGTCCTATTTCATACTAATTTATTTCCTCTTTTGTAAACACAACGTTCCTTTATATTCCAGTCTCCAGCTGATATTAGTTTAAGGGCCATAATATTAGTATAGAAATTGCACATTGAATGGAAAATGTCTGATATGTAGTTGTGTGGATAACCGATGGTAACAAAGCAAGACGCCTTAAATCAATACCATCAGTGAGAAAGTTACAAAACACCTAGTTACAACTTTGGAAAGAGACTCACGTTATCTGCAGAGATCTTGACTTGCAACTTGTGCTTACATTCAGGGCAGCTCATGACACCCTACAATACCAAGAAAAACCATAAAAGATTAGAGAATAACAGAATAACTTGAAGCAAAATGAAGTTACAAAAAAAAGATATTGGTGTTTATTTCCTCCAAATGTTTTATGCAGAATATATATGTATAAACACAACAGGGAAAACTAAGTACTGGAAAGTATAATAACTAAACAAACATTTTTCCCACACAAAGTAATCAAAAAGTAACAACACGAGTACAGATGATTTCCTAAGACTTAGATTTATAAACCTCTGTGGTTCCAAAAACCGTTACATCATAGTTACAATGCATCAGAGTTCAGACACACTTGAGAGTTATGAGTTAACACATGTCCAGATGTCCTTATCAATTTATAAGTGTACATTCACACAGAACTTCGAAAGGGAATATACGACTATATAAAACAGGAGAAAAGAACCAAAACAGAGAGGTGTACACAAAAACATGGAGAAATTTGTAACTTGGGGTCTCAAAAAATCAAAATCGTAACCAAATAGATCTTACCGATCCAGTGCATGTTGGGCAATCCTTACAGGGTAAAGGCAAATGCAGATCAATAGAAGAAGGAAAGTGCACCAACTCTGCCCGGTTATCAGCTATAGCATCTGAAATACACTCGGCTGTTGCCTTCTCGCCACTGCAAGAAATGTTAAAAAACCAATGAAATAAGATTTGTAATCCAGGAGGATCTTGCACACCAACCCAATCAAACCCCTTAAAGACGGCGATAAATTTAATATAGAAGTGTGATAATCATCGTAGAATACCATTAAGGTGTGACTTATTTAATAAATCCAAAAAATGAAGGGAGAATCAAATATTTGAATCACTAAATAAACACCAAATATACAAAGAAGAGAGGCACCTTCTCAATGTATAGTTCTTCACTTGATAGTGCACCTTCCCAGTACCTTTGCACATGGTACATCGCAATGCCTGCCATCCATTGCAAGTGCGACAATCCCTGTAGCCCACAAAAGCAATCAGTTAAATTAAATTAACATTGTGAAAACCAGAAGAAATTTCAATTTCATTTGGAATTCAGAATTACCACGCAACAAAAAACAGTCAACTGACAAAACCTGCTGTTCCTCAGAATAATAATCCACTAGGTGAAAGTGCCCTAGCAGTACTTCGAAAAAGTAATAAAAACACAGCAAATTAAGCATACCTTTGACATATAACCTTCTTTCCGAGCTCCAAAGCAACGTCATAAGTACCTAGGGTAGCAACAACCTGCAGGTAACCATGAATGCTATAAACGTATGCTAAAATCACCAAAGGCAGCAAGAGTTGCTAAAGATCCCTTAGTTGAGAGAATCTAGTGGACATTTTGATAGTTACTGCTCATCACGATAGTTCATAAATCATACAAATTGACTTCTCTAAGTACAAAACTGACCTCATTTTAACCCAACCAAGGACAGCTCACAGAACAACAACATCACACATTTGAATTTCAATTTACAAGGACGCCATTTTGATACGAACTTAGGGTTAATGCAGTCCAACTGAGCTCAACAAATGCAAAATAATGGTGGTTGCCTAGCATTACATGACCATTCTGACAATGGGTTCATTCGTTTCTCTTCTTTGTATTAAGATGATGATTCTTTTACCTATTTGTTTACACTTTAACAATTTAAACTATCAAGAAATATCTTATTCATTTATCCCTTACAATGAGCAAATTAGACAATACCTCAAAAAATCAAACCCTTCAAATACCTATAAATTAACACAAACTTTTTCAAATTCCAAGTTGTTCTTGAGAAACACAATGTCCAAGTTTTATAGCTGCTGAGATAAATAGAGATAAAGAGGAAGAACTTACGAAGATAGCAGAGAAGGAAAGATCGGAGATGAGTTTAGGAATACCAAAACCACGATGAGCAGAACCAGAAATGTCATAAGCAAGTGTGAAAGGTGAAAGAACAACTCGTAATGGGAATTCAAATATGTCAATCATTTGTTGCCCATAACGACCAGTGAAGTTTTTGTAGTTAGCATCACAGAATTGCTGCACTGCTTTCACAAGACGGTCTGGACCTTTCGACATTGAGAACTAGAGATAGAGACGGAGAAAGGATTAGTCTCTTCTCGAGAGATAAGGAGTCGGGGGAGACTCAGAACCAGTAACGAGTTATTAATTCGTTTTCACTCCTCGATCCTCATCGTCTCATCTCTCATGTCATGACCGGGTGAGAGATTTTAGAGAGGGTACCTGGGGGATACAATACAACTAGATTACTCCTACGGGAGTGGGGGCTGACGACCATGAAAAATAGACAATATTAAAGACTAACAAATGACAAAATGTACGAGTGTGAATTTTAGTATTGTACAATGTGGAACACACAATTTCATATACCCAGGGGCGGAGTTAGAGTAGTGACAGGGTGTGCACTTGCACCCCTGCCCAGCTAGTTCCAAAGTCCTTTTTAGACCGTATTAAAGATATGATGTTATATACAAGCCTAATTTTTGTTATTTTACATCCCAAAAAAGGATGTTGTACCCCAAAGAAGATTTTTGCACCCCAACTTACAAATTCTGGCTCCACCACTGCATATACCATACATTTTCTTTCACCCAAGCAAGCACCGGCATCTTAAAAAATATGACAACACAGATTAAGCTGGTGCTTTTTTTTATTAAAAAAAACATTTTACACACTTAAAACACCAAGAAATAAGATAACACAACCTAAACTAATGCTTAAAGAAGAAAAAACACGGCCTAAGCTCAGCCAATGAATTAAATGGCTTAACAAGACGAGTTACTTTATTTTTGTGATGAAGGAAAGTAAGTTAGTCCGGTATCTAAATCGGACATCACGTGTTTTCATATAGTAATGCATGGTCAGTACGTGTTCAAAATATTTCACCTGTTATTGACCGGGGTTGCATCATAAATGTAAGGAAGTCTACCACACCTAAAGTGAAAGAGGTTGTTGGCAGGTGCATTTTTGTGGAAAAAGTTTTCACACTGTATTAACGATTTCTTTCATTTGCGTGTTTCTCCTCCTTGTATATCTCTGCCACACCAAATACTCATTGTCTCCCTCACAAAAAAGCCAATCAATCTCTTTTACACCTGAAGTTTTTTCATTATATCTCTTTATTCTCTCTCACGGCGTCGGACACCATTATAATTTACACCAAAATTATTTCTACCAACTAACTGTTAAGTGAAATGATATTATGATAACCATGTTTTCATTTAACGTAGTCAGTCAGTTAATTTGTGCGTTTATGGTGGTTATTGGAAGATCGTGATTACTCAAGGAAGATGACTCGGTGATCGGTCGTTCTCTAAGTCCAGTCAGGTTTGTGATCATGGTTCGGATCGGGTGTTTTGTTTGGATCCAAGAAACGCGACCCGATAATTCGTCTTCCTCGACCGAAAATCTGAAACTACTCTTTTTTTTTTCTGTCTTTCTTTTCTTGCTCAAATCTTAATGAGTTTATTCAAATTGATTGTGTTTAATGGTATAATTAAGAGATTACTTCGCCTATAAACGTGATTTTTGAGATTAAATGATGTATAAATGTCTTGATCATCCTTATATGATTAATTCAGCAAAATTTGGAAAATTGAAAACTGATAATAATTTCCTGATTGATCAATTCTGATCGATATAATGGATTATTTGATTAACTTTTACCTTATGATTTGTTTATTTGGTTATGATTGAATTAAATTTGCAATAAATTTGGTTGATTAAGTAAAATTGTATCTCAATTTGATGAGATTGTGATATCGGTAAATCTAATTTGAAATTTTAAAGATTGTGACGGACAGATACATATTTCTCATCCTATAGAAGGCCTTCCTTTGGTCAGCCGATTACTGCTATAGCAGTGGGGGCCGACCAAAAAACAAAAACAAAATAAAAATAACCGATCCTTTTCGGCGAGTTTCTACAGATTGTCCATTTTTTATTAAATAGATTTCATGCTCATTTGAACAATCTGCCTAGATGACCGCACGCGGTGAGAGGTCGACGATAAAAACTCGTAAATGAAATTGTTCAGTTTAATTGAAATACACTAATAAATTAATATTTGTTATTTAAGAACAGCTTCTATGGTACTCAACGAATCAAATTTTTTAATCAGCCAGGTGGATGGTCAACTACGTTTTTGCATTTTCGTAAAACCTATTTAGCAGTCTTAGCGAGACATCATTAGCAGCGGGGTCTATATTTAGATGCCCAGTGCTTCATCAATATCACCACCTGCACAAAGTTAAACAATAGTAATAATAAACGATGAAATATGTTAAAGTAATACGTATACTATACTGTATTCAAAAGTTATCGTGAGCGGTCATTTGTGGCCGCTGGCATCTTATATTAGTCCGAACGGATTTGGTTGGTTCGTGCCGTGTTAGTTGATATTGCATTTCATGTTTGTACGTGGTTAATAAACCAGCAAATTTATCAATAAAAGCTTTATTCATAAGAAATTTCCCTAAAGAGAAGAGTGCGGCATCTGGAAAAACGTATGTGTTAGGAGGACCGACATGTATGGCCAAACACCCTGTTAACTGTTTTCAGGTGGTGGAATGGGTAAAACAAGTTCAACCAAATTTTTTCTTTTGATAATAATTTTTTTTTCATGATTTCTTACCACTCAGCAGAAAGGTTAAAAGAACTGAGATAAATGTATTCGCCCAAATCCATCTTGGGCTAATTGACCAAGTTGCGTGCATAAGCCACACGTAGAGTTGAGAAGCCAAATGTTCACCTCTTCATCTGCTTCTATTTTATCTTCTCAGTACTCTGTATAGCAAAACAATTCTACCGCGAAACCGAAGTAGTATTCCAAATCTCTTATCCGTGATTCGACAAAAATAATTGTGAAGCTAACTAAAGATTAAACATGGTTTCTTTTTACTCAATGGGTTGTTTAACTTTAGTCTCAATTGTTGGCATGTTTAGATATCTGGTCTATCACAACTAGGGCTGCACATGGGTCGGGTTGGGTCGGGTTTGGCCTCACCCACCACCCGACCCATTGCTGGTGGGTAATTGAACTTTTCACCCGCAACCGACCCACCATAACAATGAGTCGCTTTTCACCCGACCCACAATAAGGCGGGTTGGGTCGGGTCGGGTGGTGGGTTACCCGTCATATTTTATATCTTGCGGGAAATTGAAATTAATTTCAAATGAATCCGTAAATTTATTTAGAAATTCAAGAACAATCAACAATACATAGAGTTCAACTAGTTGGGAACAAGTTTTAAGTTGATCCATACCTTCAGTTCACTAATCAAGATTCAAGAACAACGAATTGACGAAGGAAGAAGAGTCTCCGTGACTCTGTCTCTGAGAAGGAGAGAAGAAGAGGCCGAAGTGATAGGTGTGGGCTGCGAGTGCGATGCTTAGTTAGGGTTAGGTATTTTATTTTTTCAATCCAATGGCTGAGATTCATTTTAGGATAGAAAATCTAAGGGGTAGCATGCTAGGGAATATTGGGCGGGTTGGTAGGTCGGGTCGGGTGAAGGAAGTTCTTACCCGCAACCGACCCAACATACGGTGGGTTTTCACGTGCCTCACCCACAGTCGACCCATACCTAGGTGGGTCGGTTCGGGTACGGGTATTTTTCGACGGGTGTGGGTCGGGTCGGCGGGTCGAGTCGGTTATGTGCAGCCCTAATCACAACAAAGAATGAATTAATTAATTATTTTTGCTTTAACATTTTTTTGTTTTTTTCCTCTCGGTCTCTGTTTTCCATTTTCTAATTCATTTTGGTTTGTATATAATATGAAACCCACTGAAATCTAAATGGTGTTAGATTGTTTTATTGATTTTTACAGGGAAAATGAAGAAGTAAATGTTACGGGTGAAGAACATAACTTGGTTCGTGGTATGGAAGATAACTGGATCCGATTGCTCGTCTTATACGCCCGCGTTAAAGCCGGGATTTATCCGAAATCTCTGTATAGAACTCTGTTTTTTCCAGATTACTAATTCTTCCCATTCACTTATATCAGGGACATGATCTATAAATTTTGAGTTGTTTGAATCAATTTCTAAATTGATACAGTTGATCAGTTTGATGAGAATCTAAGATTCAATTTGTTTTTTATTTGAGTGAAGTAGCAGTAGCAATTTGATGCAATTCAATCGATCTGATGGATGTTTTGAATAAAATTCAACTATGAATTCGTTTATTTGATTGTATTTGATTGAAATTTGTAGTCTATTTGTTTAATTATCTTAAGTTTGAGTTCAATTTCGTTAAATTGCAGTTTCAAGAAAACGAATTTAAATTTCCTGGACATTCTTTGTGACGGACAGGAAAGCAATTTCTCATCGACTCATCGTATAGATGGCCTCCCTTTGGTCGGTCGATAATCCAGTATTGTTTATCCTTACACCCCATTTACACTTCGAGGGATACAGTAGCCAGTATTGTTTACTACACTTGAATGAATAATATCCAAGCCAACACCCCTCGTTTAGGCTCAATCTTATGAACGAGGGTCCATTTTTGTGCACAGAATATAGTTTTTTTCAAGCATAAATTTTATTAAACTATTAGAGGGTTATTAGACGAGATTCATCAGTTACATTTGGATTGGTAGACCATGAATTTAAAGCAACATGACATTGGTTCAAAATGTGGGCATCAGTCTTCAAATCAAATTTGCATGGATGGTTGATGTTGGAGTTGAGCAGGTGGTGATGGTTCAGGGCTTCGAAGGTCGAATGGCTTTCGGTCAATGTTTTCCACAAGAAAAGCTGTACTTTTGATGGACACAAAGTCCATAGAAAATTTGATGGAGTTAGATGGTTGCGATGCAAGTGATCCAAAGTTGTAGTCACTCTATTGTATTCAGATGCTGCGTGTATTTCCCGAACAATACTTGATTGCCTCTTTTTGTTGCTGCTTGATCCATAATTTCTCGCCAACGAGTGCCGGTGATGGAAAAAATTGTCGGGTAGTCCTCCCTTGGATCTTTTCTTGCGTCTGTTTGAGAAGGTTGGAACATTCGATACATATGCTAGATGCAGTTAAGCTGCAACTAGACTAATACAACTATTACACTTACTATAAGAGGTACAAACAAGGATTGGACTGCTAACTGAAATGGAAGATTAACGTGACACTAACCTAAACTATGTGCTTTACAGGATAGCACTTACAACACCAAAGAAACAAATAATAACAGTAAGAAAGATGTGCTTTATAAGATAGCACTTACAAAAATCTAAGAAACAACTAGTACCTAAAGGAATTACTATAGAAGATTTAAAAGAGTACCAATTTGAGTAACTTACCGGGGCTGGCAAATGTATCTTGCGCTTTTGGCCATCATTAGTGAACGCGCTTAAAAGTGAGGTTACTTTGTATGATGTAGATGAGTCAGGGATGCCAATGGGTACCTGATACCGAACCAGATCAAGATGTGTCGGGTCCGATTCCGGATCCTAAGATTGGACCCATCAGCATTATCGCTACTTGACGAGTATAATCGTTAGGACCCGGAAGCACGGGTATTACCACCGGCTTTTTTTACTCGGTCAATTAAAATTAAGTAAACAAACAGAAACTGTACATGGGATAGGCTAGACTAAAAGCTAGCCGAGAGGCCATCTTATAATCTTGCCTATTTGAAACGATAATAAACTTCTCCAGGCCATTCTACAGACAGCAAAAAGGCTTGCTTGGACAAGGCATCAGCTGAAAAATACGCCTTTGTATAACTATGAATATAACGAATATTGTTGTAAAAGTTCTTCGTCATACTCCACTTCTGAACTAGCTGCCATGGCAACTAGCCCTTTTGAAAAGCTTGAATGCAACTCATCGAGTCTGATTGAACACAAATATTTTTCACGTACCACCTCTTAGCTAACATCACACCATAAATAATAGCACACACTTCCGCATAATAATTAGTCTGTCAGCCAAGGCCAACACAAAGAACGCCAAGTACTGCTGCATTGGCATCACGAAAGGTAACACCATCACCGGCCTGACATGGATTTCCAAGTGAATCACCATCACAGAAAATCATGATTTCATCTTGGTTAGGAGGAGACCAACTAATCTCAATTGGAGTGGAAATTTTGCAAGATCTATGTTGCACCTTGAAGTAATTTAAGATGTGTAATTCCTCCACATTATTAAACTTATGGCCCTTCATTCTAATTGAGTTATCACGTATTACATGATAAACCCTTCCTTTAAAACCAAGTCATTGGACCACCATATCTTCAAAGTAAGCTTTATTGCGCATCTTCCATAATTCTGTGACAATTGCGAGATTAGCAACCATCCACAGATCTTTTATCATCCTGATGCGCCCCTTAGCATCCTTTTAAGAGGCCACCAGATCTTCGTTTAGCTGCAGATCAAAAATGCCAGCCGCCCAAGCCCAAATCCTCTTGGAAACTCTGCAATGCCAAGTAATGTGGCTAATAGTCTCGCAACTCTTTTTACATAAACGGCACATCGAAGGCAAGCTCCTACCAGTCTTCTTAATAATATTATCTTTACTTGCGCAACATTGTTTTGTCCAAATATTCCAATATTGTACACTCAAAGTAGGGTGCACAACCGGGCGTGTAAAGAGAGCAGCACTTGGTTGAACTTCAAAAGGCATTCTAATAGCGGCCTTCGCAGACTTAACTGAAAAAACGCCTTTAGAATCCAGATCCCAAATTTTGTAATCTTCTCCACCAGCAATCAGAGGTAAATTATCAACATCAATATTGCACCGTATCATCAAATATCTCGTTCGTTGAGGAACAACCCACGTACCATCAACAATTATATCACTCACTTTGGCCTTAAAATCATTAGGGCCCTTAGAAGTGATTTTATACCTCTTTGCTATCGAAAAATCGCCACACCCATTATCTAAAAATAAGGAAGTATTCGCACAATCACCAATAATTGAACGTGTATGCCGTTGCACAAAACCATAAACCCTTTTGATTACAGGAAAAACCGTGGAACCCAATTTATAATCAATCAGATTGCCATTTATTTTGAAGTGCTTGGATCTCAAAAATCTATCCCAAATCTTGTCAGAGTCACGGATAATAACCCATAACTTTATAATCATGGCCTTGTTAACCTCCGCTAATCTTTTAATTCCTAGGCCACCTTCACGCCTTGAACAACACAGGCTATCATAAAGAACCGTAAAATACTTTTGTTTCTCAGCATCGCCATACCATAAGAAATTCCTAATGGCCCTCTCAACCTACTCAATAATCTTCCTTGGCCACTTATAAACAACCATAGAGTGAACAACATAACTAGAAATCACCGCTCGAATTTAAACAAGTCTATCCTGAAAAGAAATAAGTTTTCCCTTCAAGCCATCCAACTTATCCATAATCTTATCCACCACTTGTCGAACATGAATTTGACGCACAATTCCTGGCTTCAACTGAATTCCCAAATACCTATCAGGAAATAAAGCTCTTCCCATGCCCAAATAATTAGAAATAACAATATCCCGAGAGCCGGTGCCACCTACATAATAAAATCTGCTTTTGGTACGGTTTACACTTTGGACAGAGGTCCTTTGATACATGCCGAGCATGTTCATTAAGTTTTTCAAGATATGTAAATTTCCTTTACAGAAAATGAGAATATCATCCGCGAAGAGAATATGTGTAGGCGCCACCCCTTTCTTACTAACCATAGTATGCATGCTTCGTCTTGCAAACAATTTAGAGACATTACGACTAAAAATATCTTCAATAAGCACAAAAATCAAAGGCGAAATAGGATCACCTTGTCGCAAACCTATGGTGATACTAAAGAAACCTTCAGGGCTACCATTAATCATAATAGAAATCCGAGCCGAATGAAGAATGTTAAGAATCCATGAACACCAATTATCGGAAAAACCATATTGACGAAATACCTCAGCTATAAAATCCCAACTATCCGTATCAAAAGCTTGGGAAATATCCAATTTAAGGCCAACATTACCATGTTTCCTTGTCACATTAATCTCCTTGATTAACTCAAAAGCCAAGGCAATATTCTCGTGAATGTTCCTTCCATTTATAAACGCCACTTGCTCTTCAGAAATCAACTTATTCAACACCGTACCAAGTCTAGTAGCCAAAATCTTGGTAATGATTTCGAAGAAGAAATTACTCAAACCAATAGGCCTATAGTCCTTTATAGCATCAGATTTATTATTTTTTGGAATGAGCACAATAAAACTGGAATTTATGCCATTAGGAATTTTCCGCATCGCCCAATAATTTGTAATGGAACTAAAAAAATTACCAGAAATTCCAATATTGTCTATAAAAAGAACCTGAGAAGCCGTCCGGGCCAGGCGCGGAATCATCTCCCAAGTCAAAAACCGCTTCTTTTAAATCCTCCAAAGTTGGCATAACATCCATAAAAGCACTCTCTGTGGCCGTGATTCTCTCATGGTCAATTTCGAACAGCTTTGGATCAATCAATAATAACATCACCATCATTGAATTTTTCTTTGTAATGATTGACAATGTAGTCTTTTATTTCATCCTGTAAAAACAAAGTAGTGTTAGTAGAAATATTTAATTCTGAGATTGTGTTTTGGCTCCTCTTCATATGAATGCTATTGTGAAAAAACTGAGTGTTTTGATCACCATCTTCCAACCAAGTTACTCTCGATTTCATCTTAAGCATAACTGTTAATTCCGTTCTCACATTATCAACAACTTTTTTAGCATCCGCCACCTTCGTAAACTGAAACTCATCCGCCAGATCATAATCAAGAAGATCATTTTCTACTTCAAGTTTTAGTTCAGCTTGCTTCAACCAAAACTGCGCATCACCAAAGATAGTTCTACTCCAAACCTTCAGCGCCTGCTTCAACCTTTTTAATTTGCTAGCAAAAACAAAAGGAGGGGCGCCATCAAGCCTTATTTTCAAGTTATCTTCCACCAAATTCATAAAACTTGGGTGGCTAAGCCACATCTTCTGAATTATAAAAGGCGCTCTAGCCGGCCTTGGATTTTCAAAAGCAAACCCAAAAAGCGGAGAGTGATCTGAAGCAATCCTAGGCAACGCCTTGCACCTCCAATTCTCATATTTGTATAAACAAGCATCATCCACAACAACTCTATCATGCTTATAAACAATTCTTCGAGTACCACTTCTACAATTAGACCAAGTATATTTTTTGCCAATAGCATCGGCCTCAACCAGTCCACTGTCCGAAATCCAACTTCGAAATTCATTCATATAGACACTCAAAGAAGGACTTCCTCCTTTTTTTCTCCTCCAAACGCAAAACATAATTGAAATAACCAAGCACCAACCAAGGAATATATATAAAACCCAGTCCCAACTGTTTCCAAAGTAATTTCCTAGCAACTGGATCAAAAGAAGCATGGATAGCCGTAATATAATCACAATCAAAATCCAAAGAAATTGCTTGTTTAGAACAAGATAAAATACCTGGCCTAGTTAAAGTATTTTTCCACAAGACCCATATATTACCTTTTTTCACCACCAGCCTCATTAGTAATAACATCTTCACAAAAATCATCCAATCTAAAAGACCTAACAAAACGTGTAGTGCAAAAAACTTAGGCTCAGCAATACAAATAATGTCAGGTTTGTGCAAATGATAGAGCTCACTCAACTTGGCCTTTGCACCATCCTTAGCCAAGCCCTGAGCATTCCAGTAAAAGACACGCATTAAATAACCTTCTCTCTAGTAGGGCTTGCCGAACCCTGTCGTGTTCTACTTCTTCCTCTTGTTTACACTTGCCCAATAACCTCCGTAGGTTTACCAGTATTCTTCTTCTTCTTCTTTGGAACCGTTGACTTTGAAGCTCCAGCTTTCTTAGCCAATTCCTACATCTTCTTCTTTTCAGCTTGCTCATTCTTTTCAAGAATTTTCCGATCCTTCATAGCACTCCAATCCACCATCTTTGCTTCATCCTCAACTGAACTATAAGTTGTGTTTATTGATTGCAATGTGTACGGTGGCTTTTCAGCAAAAACCTCTTCCACATCCTCATCAATCTCCTCAGTCCAGGTTTCAAACCTGTTAGAATTCGCAATGTCATCTGAGGTTCTGGCCGGAGAAGTTCTTCATGATGTTCTAGTTGGAGAACTAAAACCATCTTCCCCCGTAGGCTCCAAAACATAATTAGTTGGCAATGATCCTGTAGCTGCAGTTTCAACACGATTCTCACTGGACGGACTCGAAAGAATCTCAGGCGCTTTATTCCTTTCCATGGATATTCTCCTCAAGTTCTGTAACTTTTCCAAAGACGCATCTTGTTCAATTTTTGATAATTCAGCAGATTTATCTAAATCTCTAGCTCTTTTTTTTAATTCTTCATACTCATTAAAGGAAGCCATCTTCTCACTTTCCAAAACTTCATTATCTACGGATTGGGAAGCATCGTCATTGCAATGAATCGGGTTCGACTGGGCCGCGCCATCATTGCACAAATACTGTGCCGGATATGTAGCACCATCATTGTGCGTCACACTCAGGGAAGATGTTGCACCATCGTTGCGTAGATCTGGTGCAACACCATCATTGTGCGGTTCAAGTGGCGCACCATCATTGCGTTGTTCAGGTGCCGCACCACCATTACGCGATACATCGTTTTCACCACCAACTACACTGCTAGCAGGGCTATCAAGGTATTTGTGAGTGCCAACAAAAATCTGTGTAATTGGCGGAGGATCTTTGGAAGGCTCATCTACAGGCTTCTCCGTTGGAATTTACGATTGATTTTCTTTGGGAGGATATTTATTCTTAGGAAACTTAGTTTTGCGCCAGAAATTTTCTTGAAGCTCCTTTTTGATCTCCGGATCTATTTCAATTTCAGCTTTCTCCTCCAATTCTTTATGTCAAGAGCTTAAGGTTTGTCAACAATTAATCAGTTGGATAGTTTTATTCATCTCCAAGAGGAGGTATTTATACAGAAGAAAGAAAAACCTAGAGAAAAAACACGTCTTCTATAATAACGTTTTGTCAGAAAAAGGGAGGAAGAAAATAAGGCCATATTACAAGCCACCCTACACAGACTATCACAACCACTAACACTATTACAACAACTATCAACTTATGGTATTCACACTTGATAATTCAACACTCTCCCTCAAGGTGGTGCATATATATCACAAATGCCCAGCTTGATAAGTGAATCGTTGAATATATTATTCGATACTGCCTTGGTCAGAATATATGCTAATTGTTGTGTTGTACGTACATATGGCACTTCAATTATGTTTTCTTCGAGTTTTTCATAGATGAAGTTCCTATCAATCTCCACGTATTTTGTTCGATCATGTCGCGCTGGATTTTCTGCAATTTTGATGGATGACTGGTTATCACAAATCAACTTCATAAGTTTTCTAGGAGTAAACCCAAGCTCTCCCATAAGCCTATTCAACCATAACAATTCACAAATGCCTTTTACCATTTCCCTATATTCAGCTTCAGCACTTGACAATGAAACAACTTGTTGTTTCTTAGACTTCCAAGTTACTAAATTACCTCCTACGAAGGTTACGTACCCAGATGTCGATCTTCTCCTATCACCTTTGCCTCCCCAGTCCGAGTCAGTGTAACCCGATACATCAAGATGTCCATGTTTTGAAAACATCAAACCTATTCCTAGTGCGGACTTCAAATATCTTAGTATCCTGATGACTGCATCCATGTGTTGTTGACCCAGATTATGCATAAATATGTTCACAACACTAACAACATAAGCGATATCTGGCCTAGTATGGGAAGGATAAATCAAACGGCCAACTAACCTCTGGTATTGTCCCTTTTCAGCTGGTATTTGATCAAAACACTCTTCAAAACCATGATTTTGTTCCGTGGGAGACCCAATTGGGTCACAACCAAGCATACTGGTTTCCTTCAACAAGTCAATCACATACTTTCTTTGAGACAAGAAAATACCCTTCTTAGATCTTGAAACTTCAATTCCCAAGAAATATTTAAGTCCACCCAAATCCTTCATATCAAATTCAGAGTACAAACAACTCTTCAGATTCCCCATCTCTTCCGGATCATTTCCTGTTACCACCATATCATCTACATAGATAATAAGCGCGGTTACCTTGTCATCTACCCGTTTTAGGAACAAAGTATGATTAACATTACTCTGTGTATACCCAAATTTCTTCATTTCCAGAAGAAATCGACCAAACCAAGCACTGGGAGACTGCTTCAAACCATATAACGCCTTGTTTAATTTACAAACCACGTTTGCATCGGTCGGAGCATAATAACCTAGAGGTAGTGACATATAAACTTCTTCTTGTATATCACCATGTTAAAAAACATTTTTTTACATCATATTGTTATAGAGGCCAGCCTAAATTTGCAGTCAAAGACAACAATACTCGAATAATATTGATTTTTGCAACATGAGCAAACGTCTCTTGATAATCAATACCATAAGTCTGGGTAAATCCTTTCTCCATAAGTCTTGCTTTGCACCTATCAATGGAGCCACCTGGATTATGCTTGATAGTATATACCCACCTGCAACCAACCGGCTTTTTTCCTTGAGGTAGTGAAACGACATCCCATGTACCGTTTTTCTTATGTGCTAACATCTCCTCTTTCATAGAACCATACCATTTCGGATTAGATAATGCTTCTTGTACGTTTTTTGGAATGATAACATCTTCCATCTGGATGACAAATGCTTTTCCAGCTTCTGATAATCTATGAGTAGACATGTAGTCTGCAATGGGATATTTCACCATTTTTATTAGTTCGGGTGAAAAACGATCAGGCGGTACTCCATGATTACTTCTTTGTGGCAATTGGTACCTATCAGTTTCAAGTAACTCACAAGTAATGTCAGTATCAATCGAAGGATTTAGATTTACCTCAGGAATTTCAGCAGGAGGATAACTGGTTGTAGGTACCGTTGGAGAAGAAAGGGAGGTATCTTCAATCGCACGTGGTTCGATCTCGTGGACTACTTCCTCAAGTTGCATGGTAATCACAACCAACTCATTAGAACTTGGAGTATTACTTGAACTTTCTTCTCATACGGGAAGATTTATCTCACTATTACTTGGAAATAAATCCATCCAATTCAAATCTTCAATAATTATCTCTCCCTGAAGAGGAGAATTAGATTCATATGATGAATAAAACTTCTCGTGTTTAGAGAAAGTAACATCCATGCTAACATAAAATTTTCGGGTAGAAGGATGATAACACCTGTAGCCCTTCTGGTACAAATGATAACCAACAAATACACACTTTAGAGCACATGGATCAAGCTTACTACGCAAATGTCTTTCTATGTGGACATAAACAACACATCCAAATATGCGCGGAGGAAGTTTAAGTTGAGAAGGAATTTTAGCAAATGAATCCAATTTATCCAAGGGTGTTTGAAATTTCAAAACACTAGTGGGTACACGATTAAGAAGATATATTGCAGTAGTGATGGATTCTTCCCAGAAATGTGGCCTCATGTTTTCTCCAATCAAACAAGCTCTAGTAATCTCAAGTAATTGCTTGTTCTTCCTTTCTGCAACACCGTTTTGCTGTGGTGTAGAAGGACAAGTAGTCTCATGAATTAAACCATGTTCATGGAAGTAAACTTGTAAAACTTCATTAACATATTCACCACCATTATCAGAACGAAGAACTTTTAGAGTGGTTGAAAATTGTGTTTGTATCATCTTATGAAACGACTTGAAAATTTCAGCCACATCACTTTTATTTTTCATCAAATATAGCCAAGTCATACGCGTGCAATCATCGACAAACAAAACGAACCAACGAAATTCTGAATTACTAGTAATTCGGAAAGGACCCCAAACATCCGAATGAACCAAAGCAAATGGAACTAATCTTCTGTTAAAGCTATCAGGGTAAGTGGTACGGTGACTCTTTGCTAAGATGCAAGTTTCACAATTAAAATCAGAAGGTTTGTAGGTTGAAAATAAAGTTGGAAATAAATGTTGCAAACCAAAAGAAACATGACCCGACCGGTGATGCCATAATAGTATTTGAGATTCATATGCACGAGAAGAACCTTTAGCTGACAAAGACCGTCCTTCACACACATCATCAATATAATACAACCCCCTCTCTTAGTACCACGCCCAATTATCTTTCCGTTGCTGAGATCCTGAAGAAAACAGAAATTCGAATAGATTAATACTATACAGTTTAATTATGTAGTCACTTGTGATACTGATAAAAGATTATTAGAAAGAGAAGGAATCAACAGAGTATGTTCTAAAGTTAAAGAAGAATTTAAATCCACTCTCCCAGCTGCAGTAACTGGACATGGAACGCCATTTGCATTATACACCGTTGAGCATTCAGGTGCACATACATCTTTCAAAATAGATGCTTCAAATGTCATGTGATTAGTGGCACCGGAGTCAAGTACCCAACCATGATCTTTTTCAGAATCTGTAGTAAGTAAAGCCACATCAACTTTACTTGATTGCTGAAAAATGTTCGAATTAACCAAAGAATGAGACTCAACAACGGAAGAACGACTATCGGTTGTTGTCGTCACCATGGAAGTACATGTATCTTCCCCTTTTTGGTCGATCTTCGTTTGTATTTTATAGGTGTCCCACCAATCGAGATACCCATATTTCTTGAAACATTTCTCCATGAAATGTGAATTGCTTCCACAATGAATACACTGTCTATTGGTAGACATTATCATGATCATAAACAAATTAACAAAAAATATTTATGAAGTCCAAAATTGTTTGCAAAATGTTGACAGAAAAAACACTTTCCGCGAACTAGAACAAGGTTTAACCGGGTAAAAGCAAAAGAACAAACAGTAGGGTTAATGATAAAATTGGTTTAACACCAAAAACTTTCACAAATCGAGTTCAAATTCAAATCAGAGTTAACCCTAAAACAAGTTCTCTCTATGTAACATAGAGATTAAGTTCGACAAATTCAATAAATATGTAAACTTAAAAGAGTTTTGTTTATGGACCCATTAACTAGGATCAAAACAACAAGGTGACAAGGCTTACGGATTTAATAGCTAAGATTGATTAATCAGCTAACATCAAAAAAAACACGACAAAAGCAGGAAGTTGAAAAACAAATAATAAGATTTTGATCAAAGATGACCACTGTTTCTAAGGAACAAAAGAGGTAGCAAAAGATCCAATAAAAATAAAGAGCACACTAGCTAAGACGAATAGCTAACAATGACCTTTTCAAAACAACTTAACCATTTCCGGTAATCAAAAGATTCAAATTTAAAATATATAGAGAAAAATCACCTTAAGCCAGCAGCGGAAGAATGATCAGATCGAAGCACTCACTATCACAAAGAAGCACTCAACTCACCATGGTGCTCTGATACCATGTCAAGAGATTAAGGTTTATCAACAATTAATCAGTTGGATAGTTTTATTCATCTCCAAGAGGAGGTATTTATACAAAAGAAAGAAAAAGCTAAAGAAGAAACACGTCTTCTACAATAACGTGTTGTCAGAAAAAGGGAGGAAGAAAAGAAGGCCATACTACAAGCCACCCTATAGCCACCCTACACAGACTATCACAACCACTAACACTATTATGACAACTATCAACTTATGGTATTCACACTTGATAATTCAACACTTTATACTTCATAGTTCTACATTCGCTTTTGTTATGGACAATAGATTTGCAATATTCACATAAACTAGGCTAATTTATAATCTCATAATCTTGATAAAAACCTTCAGATCTTTCTTCACCATTAATAACAATCTTTCCCATAAGCTTTGAGAAATCAATATCAATTAAGACGGAAACTATTCATATCTTAATGTCCTCGGATCAACAGCAACAGGCTTTCCGAGACCTCTAGCCATCCTAAACAACGTCTCTTCATCCTAAAATTCCCATGGAAGATAGTTAAAACGTACCCAAACCGCAGCTCTTGTAACTTTGTCCGATTCAGGATCGAACATAGGTGTCCATGGTTGAATCTTCAACTGTTAGTGCTTAGCTTTCCACGGGCCATCATAGCTAACCCTTTTTCAATCATCTTCATTGTCTAATTTGATAACAAAATAACCCTTAATCCATGGGATAAACTGAACCGAACCAGTGAGCTTCCATTGATTCAATAAATCCCGTTTTGCATCTTCAAAAGTTAGGGTTTTGAAATCCAAACGCCCTACTAAGCTATACTTCCACACGGCTTTGATCCTTGCATGAGTATCACGCGGAATCGTGATAACAACATCACCTGTTGATGTTTGAACGGAGGATGTGATAAAGTATCCGCATCAATATTTGATAAAACATGTGTTCTTTTCTTTAGTACTGACGCATAAAAACGATTACCTTCCCTATGTTGATCACCGACGCTATTACTATTAGCTTCAATAGGTTTCCCAGTTACGAAAGAACCAGGGTTCCCTGTTTTTGGCTTGTAAACTAAATGTGGCTTAGATTTTGATATTGAACGCCTCCAATTAGGATTAGCATAGCGAAAACGATCAGGATGTGATTGATCACCAATATTTGGTGGTTTTTGTTGATTTAGCGCCATTAATCAGCGCCAAATCAAGAAGAAAGTGAACGTGAAACAAAGAAAAAAGTTTTGATAAAAAATCGGAGCTCTTTCCCGTGAAACACTAGATTTTGCTTTTTTTTTTTTTTTTGGGTATTACCATCGGGCATCCGTGCATATTGGGTACCCAGATATTTGTCTGTTTTTGTTAATTTTTCCTAAAATGTAATGGTTTGTCTAGTTTTGGTTAGATTTATTTTTCATTTTCATATACAATAGGAATCTAACAAAAAATATAGTTGATTTTAGAAGACCCCATAAATACCCGGATCCAACGGGTATTTAGTGTTTTTAACGGGTCCAGTTCCGAGTCCATTAATTTAGGAACCGGACCCGAAACCGTTAGGACCAGGAATCTAAAAAATAACCGGTCCCTGTTCCGAGTAGTATACTATTATGATCTTGTAACTTCAAGATTTGAATTCAACAAGATAAATTCTCGTATGATGTATAACATATTTTTCAAGATTTGAATTCAATAAGAGCAAGTCTTGTAAGATCTTTATTTACGAGAGGAAACTCTCAAGATTGATTATAAGTATTTGAAATGATGAGGGTACCGAGTATACTATTTTTTTTTTCGTATCAACTTGAAAAAGCGGGGGTATAACAACCACATAATTCGTTCGGCAATCTGTATAGACTAAGCTCCAATATAATTCTGAAAGCACCAACTTAAAAGTGAGCTCTATCAAGAGATATATCAAAGAGCTTTATCTCTATTTCTCAATGCAATCAACAAATCGAACAGATAGAAATCCGTGAGACTCATTGATATGAGAAATAACTTGGACGGTACCAAAGACCAATGCCCAAGTGTCAGTAAAGTTATATCCAACAAACAAGGTCGGATTTATCAACTGATTGAACTCTGCACAACCTGTGATACTTCAATTATATAAACAAATATAATGCGGAAAAGAAACAATACAGTTTGCAAAGATTGCTACAACGACAACATCATCCTTCGAGGTTAGTAATATTTTACTTGAACTGTTTCATTACCTAATGTATCTTTCAAGTCGTGCATATTGAAAACATAACTGCGAAGCTGTGTATGATACTCTAGTTAGACATAGTATTAAGGAATACAATACGAGGTTTATCGCTTAACCATTAAACTTTGTATATAAGACATCGACATGATCATATGAATTATATTGTGATTATGTATGGGTATGAGTGAAGATTTCATCATAGGAAACAATGTTTTACATTCATTTAAAAGAAGTAAGTTCATAAACTTGTTTTGTGAATCGAAAGGGAAATCGCTAGGCTTATTGGTATTGTTATTCATTGCAAATCTATTTTGAATTACCAATATGTGTGTTTAGTATAACCGCTCATAAACTTGTTTATGTATCTTGGTAAAACTATTCACAAGGCCTGACTTATGTATTGGTATGACTTTTATTAGTGAAGCCAATCTTAAGTAATCACTCAAGATGGTACGATTAATGCCTTGTGAATAGAAACTTTTATCTAGTCATTGGGGAACCAATCCTAGTAAGAGGTGAAACAAATTTACAAGAGGGAAACGATCCTTATAAGGGGTACAACACGTTTTTAGTAGATGGGGGAACCGATCCTATGAACATGTGCAAAAAGTTTGTAGTTTTGGGGGAACCGATCCTATGGACATGTGCAACCGAATGCAAGTAGTTACCATAAGTTGTGGGGAACTGATACCAGTACCTAGTCAACCGAATTTTGGTAACTAGCGTGACTATGCATAGTACTCACATGGAGGTAGAACCTAACTTGTTTTGGTAGAATTGTGAAGCCCATAATTGGTGATTTGATAGGATAATCAATCACATAGTTCTTGGAATTCAGACGAACCAATTCTAAACTTGTTTGGAAGTGTGGCAAATCGTTTCCAAGATTGTAAGTATGAAAAAGAACTTGCAAAGTAAAGATGTCGACATACTATGAACATGTGCAGTAACTCTTATCATTAATTGTTCAAAGGTATTCCTTAATATCTAAAGGAGAATCCCAAGATCGAAATAAATTGAGAATCTTTTAATTAAGGTTTCTTAGTTTGTATATGCTATTTAATTTGCAGCAATTAAATGCGTATCTTTAGAAAATAATAATTAGTAATGTGCATTTACTGATTATAGATTTTTCTATTGGGATTTCGGTCAATATTTGGACAATGCATTTCCAGGAGTTATGAAAATCGATTTTATGTTTATTGCATATCTTTGAGAATATTCGGTTTTGGAAATTCCTTGGTGTCCAAACTTCCTTGTATATAAATATTGAAGTTTAAATTTCTAGCAAACTAATCCTCAGAGCCAGCAAAACTACCTAGTTGTGTTGTTACTGGTGGAGCCGCCTATTCGGAGAGGAAAGTAACCTAATTAGGTGAAATCTCTTACGACCGCTCAGTTTAAAGAATTCTTTGGGATTGAGAAGCTCTATTAGTACTGTTGGTGGGAAACTAGATAATTGTAGTTTATTATTATTTTTCGATTGATTTGATTGACTAATGGTTGTTGAACTTTGATTGCACCTAGTTTGTTTATGCTTGAGAATCTTCTCTTCTGATATAAGATTCACTCAAACTAGATCGAAGTTTCGACGGGGATCTTTAGACTGTTTTTAGATCTAAAGACGTTTTGTGATAATCCAGCGTTAACAGACTTCGTTCTGTGTGTGATTGATCACAAGAGATTCAAGTTGATTGTGTGTAGGTGATGATTGAAGATTAAAGAAGATTTGAAGACAAGAAGACTTTTTGGGTTCATAATCTATGGTGTGCACAATACTTGTTTCGTCTGGAAAGGGATCCAACTATAATCGGTTTATCTTTGTGATAGATTGGATTGATTAGTTGAGTAGATCGACATCAATACACTTCTTTGTGGTTAATAGTATTGATTGCATAATCTAAGAATTACTTCGGTAGTTGTTGAGAGATTGATCTAAGGACCTGACAAAGGAGTTTATTGGTTAAATGGAAGAGCCTTTGTCAAACTCATATAACGTTGTTTGAAAAGAGTTGTTACCGAACAGATTTGTTGTTCCTTTACTGTTTGGAATACGAACCAAAGGAATTGTTCCAAGTGCGTGACTTATTTACAAGTTGGAGGCGCAGGGATACTGAGGGAACTAGGTGAACTATAGGTTTAGTTGCTTGGTCTCAACTATACGAAGTTGGTTTAATTTTGTATAACGGCTTAATTCTGAGAGTATTCAATTCTGGACTAGGTCCCAGGGTTTTTCTGCATTTGCGGTTTCCTCGTTAACAAAATATTGTTGTGTCATTTACTTTTATTTTTCCGCAATTATAATTGTGTTTATTATAATTTAAAGTAAATCGCACAAATGTTAATTCCTATTTTACTTGATAGACAATCCCTAGAGTTTGGTTAAGTCCGAACCTATTATCAAGTAAACATACTTCGTTGTTGTATTGTCTCGATCTCGTATCCGTAGACGATCACACGAAGTGTGAACCGATTAGTTGTATTGTCTCGACTCAGTCTATAGACAATCACTTTCGGAAAAGGACTTATAGGTGGAAACGTTTTAGATTGAGGTATATTTGGGTACCCTCGTCTTTTCAACTCCCCCTTACATAATGATCCGTAAACCATATGTATGTAGTGTGAACTACCAAATAATTCTCCCCCTTTTTGTTAATATAAATTGGAAAAGGTACGAAAACTACGGGATAATAATGAAATTCTCAAAGAGATAATTTATGACTAAAATAGAACATATCAACTTTGTTTCGATGATTTCACATAGTCGAAATTTAGTGTATGCATCAAGGAGTTTATAAAGATACGAGATAACTCCTACAATATTTCGCCGCACTCCCCATAAATTAAGATATGGCAATCAAGCACAACTTTAATTAAGAAATCTCCCCCATAATATGTCATTCCCGAAATAACAACAAGAGCGACCTTACTTTTACGAGAAAAGAAGGATTTCTTTGGATACTTTGATACCTAACAGAAACAAAACACAACTACTGGAAACAAATGTGGAATTGAAACAACACTATATTGGAACTTTAAGCTTTTATCGCCCAAAGGATATAGATAAATCCAGGGGAAATTAAAAAGCTAGAAATCTAATGAACCAAAACGACACCAATATACTGCCGTAAGTGTTGAAACATTGCAGTATCTAGAGGTTTGGTGAGAATATCAGCCAAATTTTGTTCGGATGGCACAAATTCCATGTTAATGATACCATTTTTCATAGTAATCTCTAATAAAATGATACCTAATGTCGATGTGCTTAGTTCTTGAGTAATCAACAGGATTCTCAGTGATGTGAATCACTCTTGAGTTATCACAGAAGATCTTCATTATGCCAGTGTCAATTCCATAATCAACAAGCATTTGTTTCATCTATAGAAGTTGAGTACAACACGAACCTGCAACAATATATTCTGCTTCGCATGTTGAAAGGGATAGTGAGTTTTGTTTCTTTCTATGCCATGCCACAAGATTCAACCTACATAGAAGAATCCCCCGGATGTACTCTTTCTGTCTTCCACACATCCTGCCAAATCAGCATCTGAATAAGCAGTAAGATCAGTGTTCGTATCAAAAGTATAAGATAGACCGTAACTGATAGTGTGTTGAATGTATCACACAATCCTTTTTGCAGCAGCAAGATGAGATTCCTTTGGGTTTGGACTGAAACATAGCACAACAACCAACACTAAAAGAAATATCAGGTCTCGTAGCTATAAGATACAAAAGACTTCCAATGATTGGTTGATAAAGTTTCTGATCCACATTGAAACCTTTCTCATCTCTATGCAGTTTGCCAGTAGTGGGAATAAGAGTAAGTTTTGGAGTTGACTTCTCAATACCGAACCTTTTTACAAGATCCCTAGCATATTTTTCTTGAGATAAGTAAATTTTATCCTTATGTTGAATTTTAATTCACTAACATTGCTCGTCTCAAATTCCCTTCCGAGAGAGACTTGAAAATATTTTGCAAGTTTCTCAGAGGTCAATCCATAGATGATATCGTCTACATATACTTGAGCAATAACAACATCCTTCCCACTCCATTTGGTAAACAATGTTTTATCAGCACCTCCTCTCGAAAAACCTTTCCTAAGAAGAGATGGTTAGTTTTTGAACCAGGCACGAGGTGCTTGTTTTAATCCATACAATGCATTTCTGAGCCTAAAAACATGATCTGGAAATTCTGAACTTTCAAATCCTTTAGGTTGAGCAACATAAACCTCTTCCTTTAAACATCCATTTAAGAATGCGGATTTTACGTCCATTTGAAATAGCTTAATTTTGAGAAAACAAGCATGAGCTAATAGCAATCTCATAGACTCAAGGCATGCAACATGAGCAAAGGTCTCGTCAAAATCTATACCTTCAATCTGTGAATATCCTTGAGCGACAAGTCTATCTTTGTTTCGGACAATCATGCCAAATTCATCCGACTTATTCTTGAATATCCATTTATTACCAACAATATTTACATTGGAGGGAAAAGTTACAATTTACCATACATCTTGTCTTTGGAATTGATTTTACTCTTTATGTATTCCATTCACCCAGAAGGGATAGCTAAGAGCTTCATCAATGTTTTTTGGTTCTAGGTGCGATAGATAACATCCAAAATTGCAAATATTTTGAATTTGTCATCTCATCTTAGTTGTAGAATCCTTACCTCCAATAATACATTCAATATCATGATTCCTAAATAGACGAGGGTACCCAAATACACCACAATTTTTTTTTTCAACCTATAAGTCCTCTTACCAAGTGTGATCGTCTATGTACAAAGTCAAGACAATAAAAAAACTTAGGTATTCACACCTTGTGTGATTGTCTATGGATACGAGATCGATACAATACGACAACCAAAGTGTGATACTTGATAATAGGTTCAGACTTAACCAAACTCTATAGGATCACTATCAAGTATATCGGAATTAATGTAAAGTGCAATTTACTTTAAATTGTATAAAAAAACTATAATCGTGGAAAACAAAAGTAAATCACACAACAAGATTTTGTTAATAAGGAAACTGCAAATGCAAAAAAACCCCGAAACCTAGTCCAGAATTGAATACTCTTAATTAAGACGCTATACAAAATCTACACCAACTTTGTATAGTTAAGACCAAGCAACTACCCCCAGTTCACTTATTTTCCGCAGTATCCCTTCCCTTCCGACTTCGATGAGTCACGCACTGGTACAATTCCTTTTGATCGTATTTCAAACAGCAAAAGAACAACGAATCTTTTTGGTAACAACTATATTGATTCTTTAAGATAAATATATCTTAAGTCATACGCAAAGGCTCTTCCGTTTAATCTAATAAACTCCTTTGCCTGGTGTTTATGGGTGAAAACTGTTTCTGCTGGTTTTTGTAAATTTGGGTGTGTGTGGATGAGAAACGAATCTAAACCCTAAACAAATGCACTGCACGTGAGTACTTTAGATTCGAGAGATCAATCTGTATAATTCTGTCCTAAACCAAGAAATGGCCGTTCCAGACTTGCTTCGGTCACAAAGGGAAGGAGATGGGGTTGATCTTAGGGAGGGAAGGGAAGAAGGTGTTGAGATTGTGAAGGCGTTGGATTTTTATGACTTGTATCAGAATGTTGAACTGTCTTGCACAATGTAAGATATCAATTCTGGGTGTTTTCTCAATACGGTGTTAACAACAACTTGGTTTCTGTTGTTTGGAAATAGGTCGAAGAACCTATTTATATAAGTCATTTGAGCGCAATCCTCATCTCGTAGGGAGTGGAGGAAGTTAAGTGATGGAGTAATGGGGTCGTGTAGGGATGGTGATTGTCACAAGATCATTCCTTTGCCCACTTCCCTCATCCATGTTAATTGTCCATCATTTCTTAACACGTTCTTGTAATGAGCGCGTTACGCGCCGCACGCTGTTAACCGCCAGACCAATACCCCAGTAAGTATCCCCCAGTTTGTGACATGTTTGATGTCTCGAGTGAGTGGCTCAAGTCGTGGGACTTGCCGCAAAAAAAAAAGCATACGGTGCTAAGGTAAATAACTAAGTTATTTATGGAATTGATATTCATAAAATATCGTACATGCTCGATGCATGTGGTGCATCGCTTTTAAGCAAGCAGCTCAAAACAATTGATATGCATGAAACATCATTGTTTTAAATCTTGATTGTACAAGTCGTGGATTGAGCGTCTTAAAATGGCAGCATGCCAGACTACCTTTGGGTGATCGTTTGAAGGCTGTGTAAACAAGCCATCACTTGGTCGATCACTCTCTGTGGAAGAGAGGTGGCTGGTGGTTGTCATGCTTATTTGTAGGTTCGCTGGAAATAAATTTACATCATCCAATTATGCATGCAAATTTGGATGGACAAGATGATTTACAGCAGATGTGCATTGCCGTTGATGAAATTTTGGGTGATAGGCAATACGCGCTAAAAATACAGAAGAAGGCGGGCCGGTCCTTTATGAGCGAAGGAATTCTCTATAGGAAAAGCTATGGGAACACAATACTGCGCTGCCTATCACAAGAGGAAGCATAGGTAGTGATGACCAAAACTCACAATGCGGAGCACCAGGGCATGAGGAAACTCTTTTTACAACTATATGAAGGGGGATTTTACTGGCCTACGATGGAATTCGACACAATTGAACACGTGAAGAAATGTCAGCAATTCCAGAGCCACGGACCACTCATCCATGCCCCACGCGTTGCTGCACAATGTTGTTACCCCTTGGCCCTTCCACAGTTGGGGACTTGATATGATCGGAACGATTAGTTCGACTTCATCCGGACGACACAAATACATTATCACTACAACTGAATATTCTTCAAAATGGGTGGAATCTATCCCTCTTCGTGACTACTCCGGAGCCACCATTGCCGCGTTTATCAAAGAATATATCATATGTCGATTCGGAGCGCCAATGATCATCCGCTCGGATAATGGAACTTCTTTCGTTAATCAAACTGTCAAGGAGCTATTGGATCAATACAACATTAAGTTTCATACTTCGACTGTCTACTATCCCCAAGGAAATGGGCAGGAGGAGTCCACTAATAAAACATTGCTAAGGATACTGAGTCGGAAAGTATATGATCATCATAGAGGTTGGAATGAACAACTCCCACTCGTACTCTGGGCATACCGCATTTCTAAGAGAAGTTCTACTGGAGTTTCCCCTTATTTCCCGGTGTATGGAGAAGATGCGATACTACCAACGGAGATCGCTATTCCTTCAGCGCGAGTTTCCATGGCTAGTCTAACCACCCCGGATGAGGTAAGTCGATTTTACCATCTTGATACTTTAGAAGAGCGCAAAGCTAAGGCCGAACGGTTCGCGGATAAGTACAGGCAGCGGACGGCAAGGTATTACAATCAAAAGGTTAAGGAGCGCGTATTTGCAGTACACGACGTGGTCATGAAGATTGCCCCGCACGTCCAGCGCAATGCAATAGCAGGAAAGTTTTCCGCAAATTGGGAAGGTACGTACATGATCAGTGAAGTCGCGGAAAGCGAATATTATTACCTTAAGCGGATAAACGGATCTCGGATCAACAACCCTATTAATGGTAAATGGTTAAAAGCTTACTATGCATGATAAACTAAGTGTATGATGAGTGTCTTGTCATCAATACTAAATACTCTTTATTTTACATGATGTGTTAAAAAAAAATATATATATATACACATACAAATAGCCCCGAGTCTAGATAGGTTCTGTGCAGGACCAATGAAGTGCACCAATAGCCCCGAGTCCGGCTAGGTTCTGTGCATGACCAATGAAGTGTACCAATAGCCCTGAGTCCGGCTAGGTTCTGTGCATGGCCAATGAAGTGTACCAATATCCCCGAGTCTTTCTAGGTTCTGTGCATGACCAATGAAGTGCACCAATAGCCCCGAGTCTGGCTAGGTTCTGTGCATGACCAATGAAGTGCACCAATAGCCCCGAGTCTGGCTAGATTCTGTGCACGACCAGTGAAGTGCACCAACAGCCCCGAGTCTGGCTAGGTTTTGTGCACGACCAATGAAGTGCACCAACATCCCCGAGTCTGGCTAAGTTCTGTGCATGACCAATTAAGTGCACCAACAACCCCGAGTCTGGATAGGTTCTGTGCATCACCAATGGAGTGCACCAATAGACCCGAGTCTGGCTAGGTTCCACGCATGACTAATGGAGTGCACCATTAATATCAAAGACGGACAAGCTCCACGCGTGACTAGCAAACATTCCCAAAGGGAACCATAGACATAATATACCGAATAAGTATCAATCCTGCTTAGTCTGAGTGACGATATAATTCAAGAATGGAACAAAGGAAATGCAAATATAGAATGGGGGTAATCCCAACAAAACATTAAGAGCACTGGCGACGCGTCAAAGGTAACACAATATATATATTCATTCATAAACATCTGGAGTAATACATAAAGCGGAAAGAAATAACAAAACATTTTATGGATAAAGATTCCTTAAGTTAAAGAACCGAAGATAGATCCAAGTTCGTGCGCCTTAGTCTACCGCGCGCAATAGCCAAGTCATTCTATTTGTGCTCCACCCGGACACGAGCATCAGAAAATACTTCAAGAGCCTTGTCCGAAGCCATGATGTTCTCCACTGAAGGGTTAATCTGACAAGCGCTCAAATGATCCGCATACAAATCCATTGCATTAAGATACTGCGTTTGGGTAAGTCCAAACAAATCTCTACACTCACGAACAAGACGAGCATTTCCAATGAAGGTGGCTTGTAATAGTTCAAGCTTTCGTTTTTTAAGAGACAAACATAAAGTACTGACTGATTCCCTTATCGTGCTTAATTATTTTTAGGCGAACCTCTAACCTATATATAAGTACAAAAAAAAAATAAAAAAAATTAGGGTAGCACCTGAAGCGCCCTGTAAACTTCAACAAGAGCCATTTCAATAGATCTCACACTATGATCCGCCTCAACGCATTGGAAGTGAGTAACCAGACGTCGCTCACGGAAATAACCACGATATTCAACGAGAGTCACATCAGGTAGCCCACCCTCATATTGAATCTTCATCACAAGATGATCCGCAGCTGCCAATTGTTCATGCCAACACGAATTCTCGATCTCAAAAGTGTCACGCGCAAGGCACATCATTTGCAAAAGGCGATTTAGATACCTTACCTCCAGAACCAACCTCACACGATTATCCATGAAACAAAAGAACTTAAGGAATTTTTCTGTGATTAACCAAGACAACTCTCTTATATATATATATATAATTAAATAACACAATACCCAAGACAACGTTTTTTCCGAATTCCAAAAAGAAAAGATGATGATGATGATGATGACGACGACGATGAAAGCAACCCAATTAAGAGCGCTCAGTTATAAGCGAGCGGCAGTAAGAAATGTCTTCATCTAGGTCATGCATCATCAATTGCGCCTCTCCATATTGAGTAGTGGAGTCGGTAAAAGCACTACGCACCTCTTTCATCACTTGATGAATCTTGTGCATAACATCATTGGAGGCATGGGCTTCTTGAGCCATACTCAGCGTCTCCTTATGCTCTTAATAATCTTTGCGTGCCTTATCCAAAGCAATCAATCGGCGAGTTTGTAGCATCCCAACTTCATCCTTCAATACCAGCAAACGTGCTAGTTCTGTTTTCATATCAGTAGGATGAATAAGAGCAGACACAACACATAAATTCAAGACACATCCGCGAAGATTAGGACCTGCCTGCTGAGTGACAAATGCACGGTAATCAGCTATTGCTTGCTCAATATCAGTCGTCATAATTATCGACTATTGGAATAGTCACTCAGCTTTGTTCCGAGTAGCAATAGTGCCATCAAGTACGTGCTGTACCGCCAGAGTCAGACGCCCGGACGTTTGCGACCTCTGAGCCATCGAATACGTCTCATACTTCTCATCAAACTGCGCGCGTGTGGCGACTCTATTCGCCATTCTAACTTCTCTAAGCATTTCCACCTCGGCCTTTACCAGCAATAAGCAATTTAGCTCATGATTTTTTTTGTAAGGAATAACTAGAGTTGGAACAGTAGCCAAAGCTAAAGTGTAACCATGTAGACGATGATCCATCATCAAACAAATCACAATTCGCTGAAACAATGAAAGAAACCTAAAATTACTAACTAGAGCAATCCATCCTACTTACATATATTTATAGAAACAAAATGATAACATCACATTAATTACTATCCAACCATAATAATAAATGCAAATAACCAAACATGTCTTAAAACCATTAAAATATCCTGATCAATCCAAGCAAATAAAAAAGAAATTATTGTTCAAAATCCACTCATGAAAACAAAAAAGAAATTAATTAATATCCAACGCAACCAGCTCAGCTCTTTTCTTGAGAAGGCGCGTATTAGCCTCCCCAGCAGCGGCTTGGGCGGTTCTCAGTTCACTAGTAACCAGCCCAACGTCATCCATTAGCCGATCATAAGCCTCCTTCTTGATATTAGCGACATTAAGCAAACGCCCGTACTCCCGGTATAGATCCTCAATCTCGCGAGGAAAATCACTCCGCACGTTGTGACTCGCCTTTGCTAGATCCAACAAATTCTTGAGCCAGTGAATGGGAAATTGAAGAACCAAATAAGTTTGAATAGAGGCATCCCACTTCCTCAACGTAGTCGGATCAACGGGAATCTCTTCCGCTTGGGAAAGGCCATCCGCTATATCCAATAAGTCTTCATTAGCCACGGTTAAGGAGTTGGAGGGCATCCCTTCATGAACACACATATGACCAAATCTCTCCACTATGCACCGATAATTGTCTTCCTTAGATGAAGAGACCCAGAACCCGTGCACCAGCTCGAAGCGATTATCAATACCATCCTCCGCCGCTGAAATAACGTGGGGATATCGAAACTGAGGATCCTCCAGAGTATCCATCAACTCGGCGTCATCATCCACGCTACGAGAAATCTTAGTAGCGGACTTGGAAGGCTTTTGTCGTTTATCATTGGCACTCCCGGACTCACTGCCTTTAACCTGCTGGCTGGAGTCACTTCCTTTACCATGGGCGCTGTCTCGTTTTCCCATATCCTGAAGAGAAAAGGGGAAATATAAATAAGTGCTCCAACACGACGAAGAAATAGTAATGATAATTAAAAAATACATAACAATTTGAAGGGAGGAGGAGGATTGATAGGAGAATGAACCGATCGGTGAGAAGAATAGGAAGAGATGGACACCGCTGGCTCTGAACCGATCGGCTAGAAGAAGAGGAAGAACTAGACACCGCTGGATCTGAGTGATCTAATAAAATATATAAAGAAGAGAGAGTAAAATAAATTTATCGGAAAGATATAAGAAAGGAAGACGTATATATAGATCACCAAGTGCAATTAATAATAACAACAGAATATCTCGAATGGCACGTGTCAGTACTCAAACCTAGTGAGAAACATCATAGTATACTCATGAGACTTGGAAGGGGAAGAATTCTGATCCCCAGCACTGCCTTTAAGGCCACTGCCTTCTTGAGAATAATCATGAACATAATGATCTGACTCGGACTCGCTCGCTGCACCTAGCATATCGGAAGGAGTATGAAGAATTATTAGGATATTGAATCGTCTTTACAATTAGAGGGCGAGTGGAGTGTAGAATCATACGAGGAGAAAGCACTTTAGGACCCTCTTGACTGACTGAACGGCCCAATTGGCATTCCACGCGCTCAGTGAACGTACTCGCGGACGATGACCCCACTTTTGGAGCCTGCGGGGAAAATTGAGGGAAAACGTTAGCAGTACGAATGGAAGGCAGTCGCGTAATAGGTAGCACGCCAGCATCTCGCTTCATCTTTTTAGCTAGACGATCAACCCTCCAGGTTAATGTATTCTTCAAAGAAGAGGCCCTTAGGATTCCAGCCAAGAGAAGGGGATTTCTAAAGAATATGACAAACGAATATAAAAAAAAGAGACTTAAGTAGATCTCGGTAAAAAATAAAAGAAGAGGAGAAAGGGAAGGTACCTTAGCAGGAGGAGGCATGACAGGAGGAATATCCAAAGGCTGCAACGTCGGAGGACGTCTTCTCTTCTTGAAACCGGACGAAGGAGGTAGAGCACTACCTTTCCCATCCTCTTGAGAAGACTCATCACCTGAAAGAGGATCCAAGTTGGTAACCAATGGACGAAGAGGGCGACCCTTGTTGCTTGAGGAAAGTTTAAATTTCTTGGCAGTCTCCGCATTCAACTTCACGCGACCTGAGGCATGCATTTCTTTAAAATCATCTTTAGTTAAAGACGGAGGAGCATACGGTTTCTTGAGGAGAAGATTTAGCACGTCCCTACTGACACTGTTGCGGTACCCAAGCCACTCGCTGGAGACGCTAACTTGCCGACTGGTTTGAGGTTGAAAGAAATCAAAATGGCCTTGGAGATCACTCATCTGAAGACTACTTTTGAAAACGAAGCGATCGAAACTCTTCCGGACTTCCTTATCTTCCTCAGTCGAGGAAGGGATGGGAGGATCATAAGGAACTCCTTGGTCAAAACCCAGTTGCCGAGCCACGCGAACGGTATTGTACGCCTCAGATGAAAACCTCCCACTGTGAAAACCAGGAAGACGTCCGGGGAGGGTAGAGATGATGATGTCAAAATCTTCGGCTAAAGGTATTTCTGCGGAAGACATCCTCCTCTGAGACTTGATAACAAAATTGTATTTCAAAGAATCGGTACGACGATCTTGATATATGATAGGGTTAAAATCAGCACCCTTGTCCATAAAATCCTTGAGTTTGGTCTTAGGAGGAAAACCCTTCTTATGATAAAGAGCCATCCGAGGGTGGGACTCGGATACCGTCACAAGATGCTTGGAACCATCCTTTCGAATGACTTCCTTTTGTCATGAGAGAGCCAGAGGATTCATCTGAGGGGGACTGTACGAAGGAAAGCACTCCCAAGCCCATGCTTGAACAAAATTGGCCGGGAGGAAGGTCTCAACCGTATGAGATCCGTCTACACGACGAATATCACGCACCAACAAGTCTAAATGATAATACAGACCGCCTAAGAACATGGGGGCGAGTGGGAATGATATACCGCGGGACATTAATACGGTCATAGGGATAAGCTCATTTTTTATGGTGTCTCAGGGACTGTACTCAAACACATCATGACATAGCCAAAAGATAAGGAAGGATGACAATTCCGCTCGATATGTTTCCCCTTCACGCGGACCAGAAATCAAAAGAGCCCAATACTTAATCCAACAAGAAAAGGAGGCTCGGCATTTCCCGGAATTTGGTTTTTTGCCACTCTTTACCTCTTGCACGTCACCAGACTCTTCAACAGCAGATGACTTTGGTTTAGCAACCTTTATGGCGGACGCCATGAACTTTGAGGAAGGCTCAACGTTGACGGGAGAATCAGGGGTGGCGTATGCAGTAGCCTTACCCTTTCCTTTGCCTTCCCAGACTTCTATCTTACTCGGAGCCTCAACCTTGACCTCTCCAGGAAGTTGGAATGTTATGGATTTCACTTTGGCGGAAATTAAATCGTAGAGCTCTATCGCTCTCGTTTAAAGACTTTTGGAGGCAGCAACTATCAAAAACTGTGTCGCTATGAACAGGCAGGCCAGTAAGCGCCACTACGTCCTCTAAGATGGGGGTCGCTTCACCCCAAGAAAACAGAAATGTATGAGGGTCGGTTCCCCAACGCGCACATAAACGGGTCAAACTATCATGATCCCGCCGTACATACCTAAACTTTGAATCTTCTAAAGCGGCCTCTATACCCAAGGAACGAATCATCCTCTTATTATCCGGATTAGAACAAATATAATCTACCCATGGATCCCAGGCAGCGTGAGATTCAGTAGAGGAGTGAAGGATTATTTCAGGGAAAACGTAATCTCCCCTATGAACCGCCAAGCGGGGCATATCCTCGAAAGAAGGTATAGAAGGCGATTCCGCTTGGGGACGGATGAACCGGATCTCAGACGCGGACGGAGGAAACGTATGAGGGTTTAGAATACGTGAAATCCAATTGTCATCAGCCGGGAAGAGAATAGAATCATCTTCCGACGCTGGCGGACGTAGTTGATCTTTAAGCCGAGTGCTACCCCTTATCTCCTCCCGTGTGTACGACTCTGATCTAAGGAGCGCATCACGGTTAAGCGATTCATTATACATAATGAGTTAAAGAAGTAAGGGAAAAAGAGAAAGAGATGCAGTGAAAGGTGATGATTGAGGAGCGAGGACTCCTCTATTTATAGGGAGGTAAAAGAAGGAGTGG
This sequence comes from Papaver somniferum, assembly GCF_003573695.1. Classification (NCBI taxonomy): domain Eukaryota; kingdom Viridiplantae; phylum Streptophyta; class Magnoliopsida; order Ranunculales; family Papaveraceae; genus Papaver; species Papaver somniferum. The sequence continues at coordinate 54,883,017 of NC_039363.1, forward strand.
TAACTGAATAGGCCAGTAACCGTAGCATCTCAAGAGTCACAAATGTTAACCGCCCATAACTCACCAGTTGTAACCGCCAGATCAACATGTGACTGTTGACACGGTCTGTAACCGGTCAAACAATCAGGGGACTAATGTTGATACATGAAAATAATTTATTTTAAAAGATGTAACCCCTTAGCCTACTAAGGTTTCCGCTTAAGGAGAAAGGAACTTGGGGACTAGGCCTAACCCACTAGGATGGGGTAGTTGTAGTCCATCCAAGACTATATTAGGTTGGATGAGATTTATCCCAAGAGGCTAGCCTCTTAGGGTTTAGTATTAACTTAAGGAAAGGAAAATGGTAGTTTAGTAATATACTAATCTTATGAGAACTTATTCATAAGATAGTCATTATAAAATGGTAAAGAGGGCACACTTATTAAGATATCATTAATCCACCATTATCTTTCCTAAATCTCTCTACACCTTGGGATACTTTCGGTGATTAGGGATAGTTCCTCCTTCCCACTTTTACCTTATCAACAATTAACAATTACAATGATCGACACAATACTTGTGATCGGTCACACCAATTACAAGAATCGATCATACCATCACATGGTGATTACTTAGGATCGGTTATACCAATTAATAAAAACAAGTCATACCAAATCATAAGTCAGGCATTGTGATTAGTTATACCAAGATACATAACCAAGGTTAAGGTCGGTTCTACCATCTCACACATATTGGTCATCCAAAGATTTGGAATGAGTAGCCGGACCAATAATCCTAATGATTTCCCTTTCGATTCACGAAACAAATTCATGAATGTACTTCCTTTAAACAAATGTAAAAAATTGTTTGATAGGATGAAATCTTCGCCATAACCCATTCACATAATCATAACAGTATATATAAGATTATGTTGTTGTCATATCTACGAAGTTCAAAAGATAAGCGTCATACTTCGTAGCATAATTCCCTAATACTATGATCATACAAATATGACCATGTCACATCACTAGAGTATTATACAATATGTACAGTATATACAGCTTCACATTATACAATATGTACATTATATAAAGCTTCGCAGTTATGTTTTCGATATAGCACAACTTTAAAGATACGTTAGGAATGAAACAGTTCAAGTCAACATTAATAACCTCAAGTGGAAGAATGATGTCGTCGTTGTAGTTCGTTACTTCTTCACATTCTTCAGGTCTTCAGAGTAATACTTGTATGTCTCAACATTCCTAGACTTTATAGTCTAACCTAAACGAAGTTGACTCTAGTATTTAATCAAGCGACTTTAGATGAGTTTTAACAAACTAGAATATGACAACCAAATTAACTTGACAAACCAACGCTTGGTGAGTTCAACCGAGATATGCTCTAACAATCTCCCTCTTTGTCAATTTTAGTGAAAAAACTCTTATTACATATGGATAAATAAATTACAAAAGAATTCATTTTACGTACGCTTGATTCCAAGTTTCAACAGCACAATAACATGCATATATTCAATCAATAAGTGCCGCTGTTGACATTTGAATAACAAAAGCTCCCTCTGAAGGTAAGCTAGGTAAAAATTCAATCTGAACATCTTTGTTATTCCCCCATTTGTAGTCAAAAATACTACAACAACAATATTATATGTTTCTCCCCCTTAGTCAATGTTTTACTCTTGCGTTAGATATAACGTTTAAGCACAATCTTCCTTTCCTTAGTGATCGCAAATCACTTGTTTACTCCATATATTCCCCCACCCCTCCTTTTTTTCACAAAATGACAAAGGTTCAAGCAAATAAAGGACAAACCGAAAGGATCCTACAAATCTAAAAAACTTGTAAACAACCTATAAGAGTTAAGCACGAAGGTTTCACATACCACTTTAGATAACCAATATTAAAACTGAAACTAAAAGTAATTAGTTTTAATATTTTATCAAGGAAACAATTTCCCGAAGCAATTTTTCCTAATAGTTTAACAAATCGACTAAGAAACTTAATTCCCTTGTTAAACCGATTGTGTATGTACAATCGCTTATTTCAATAAGACCAAAATAAAGATCAGAATTAACTTTATTTCTCTCATCATACTCTAATTATTTAGACAGTAACTTAGACCTTTATCTTTAGACAAGACAAACACTAGGTTAGTTAACTAGTTTTTCTTGTCAAGGCATTCGATTAGACTTGAATAACCGAATCCTCCTATTTGATAAGTCTAACTAAGATCATAATTAACTTAGTTTCTCTTATCCGGAATCAATTTGGACTAAAAAAATGATCCGTATTTCGTTAAGCCATAACCAATACATATAAACCAAAATAAATTGACTTGTACAATTATTTTCTTAACCGGAAACAATTGAAACAAACATAGACATTATAACACCGCAATTGCACCTAATGTTGTTAAGCAAAAACATTTTTTACTCAATAATAAAGAAGATACCAAACAACAAGCCAAATAAATTGACACGGTTTTTCTTAACCGGAAACAATTGAATCATACACACACACATCCGTGCACAATAATGTAACATATCAATTGTACCGAATTTTTTTTAAGCAAAAGCAAAATCTATGCAATATAAACAGGCTTTTCTTAAACAGGAAAACGATTAACTAACAAATTCGTTACCTCAAATTCCCTAGCCTCTTCTCCCCGCAAACATATATCATTAAGCGCAAGTTCAAATAAGAACTCTCCCCCGGTATGTTGTCATCCTCTCGCAAGAACAAAAGAACAACAACAAAAGCAAGCTTTACCAGAGAAAGGTTGAATTTGCTTTAACTAATGCGTGCCAATAGTAAAAATTGAAAACCCGAAACACATATGTTATGCCAAACACAACTCATGTAAACATAAATTGATTCCACATATTATGACTTTTCACATATGATTTTCAATAAGAACACCTTATGATCCTTTGATAAATCCTACCAACATGGGCTAGAACTTAATCCCGCTAAATCAAAAATCCACACAAACCATAAGGGTCTCATCATATGAGATCGAATATTAAGGTTAATGAAAACCGAAATCAGACATCTCATAAATCCAATTTGCAACACACCATACACATTCAAAAGAAAATCACTATTGCAATTACCTCAATCTTTTAGGAAATTAAATTACGAAACCAACGCAAAAAGAATGATGTTATTCCGAGTTTGAACGAAGAAGTTATGGGTAAAACAGTTTTACACTCCTTCGTATGGACCAATCACCAGGACCAGTTACGGTGATTGCTTGTGATGGGTCATACCAATCACCAGGACCGGTTCCAGTGATTACTTGTGATGGATCACAACATGAATCCACACACTAACTGTTTTGGACATATCTTTTGCATACAATGTCCGAATTCAGTGATTTTTGGCTCGTTTTGACCATAAAAACAAGACCTACACATATATGATCAGTAGAAATCAACATCATAAACTCAAAATTACCGTTTCTATCAAAATATCAAATATATATAGAGAAGGTATGAGTATAAAAGAAAATAAATCTCCCTAAAGATGTTAATTAGTCATATAGTAACCGAGAGGTCATGTGCTCAGTTTCATGTGCTTCCTAACCCTTCATAAAATTGAGCACAACGGTGAGCATGCACATTCCAACACAACTAGATTGTGTTGAGTTGATCATTTTCTTCTTTGTCACAAGTGACTAAGACAGGATCATCACTCTTGACCTCTTGCTTGGTTTTCTTAATACTCTTGTTCCATCTCTTGTTTTTCTTCTTTGGTTTGTGATGAAGAGTGTCATTATCACAACATTCATTCGTACAAGAGAATTTAGACATCAAGATGTCTTTCATTAGTCTTTCAATAAAACTCTCAAAAACATTGTTACCAACATTTATCAATTGAGCGTCATTCTTATGACTAACTTTTGGTCCCTTCTTGGATATGAAGGACTTAGGGACCCATTTATGGATGGGTTTTGCAGGAGCGTCTGTCTCCTTCATACCATTAATACCATTTACCTTTTGGATACTTTTCGAGACATCCTTTCTCCAATTTGGAACATCAGATCTTATCTTTGCATTATTTTTCTATATTCGTGTCTTTTATGAGATGACCTTGTCGAGCGATAGGCAAAATTTGAACTATCATTGTAATAATTCTTTTGCTTAAACTTAGGACAATAACTATCTGAGTTCTTTCAGGAAGCAAACTTAAAAAATTCGTTTGATACAAAGGAAATTGCATCTTGCATCTTACGAACTTTGCATCCCCATTGCAACTGCCTTTTATTACCACAATAATAACAATGCTTAGTAACGTACGAAGTCTGAGTTTTAATGGTATCCTTTTGTGGATCCTCTTTCATTGGAGATCGAAGAGTTTTCTTCTTATTATTATCTTTGTTCAATGTTGTTGCTTTCTTGACATTAGCAGAAGTATCTTCTTTGATGGATGTATTTGAAGAGTCTGCTTGAACATGATTCTTAGGCTTGACTGGTTTTACTTCTTTACAAGAAATTGTATCATTTTTAACATCAATGGAAGCCTCTGGTTGAGAAGAATGTGTAGCTTTAACAAATTTTATCTCATTGTTATCGTTCGAAACACTTAATTCCTTATAATATCCCAATCCTCGTGTATCACCATGAAATCTTCCCGCTTCTAACAATGATGATAAATTGTTTGTGCTATCATTGAACTTTTTCAAGTATAAATTTTCTTCTCCCAGTGTCTTGATTTTATCAAGAACACCAGCTAGATCAGTCTCAATGCGTTTTTCTCGTGAGATATATTCACCTTCGTTCTCTTAAAAACTCTTTTGTTGACATACTTAGGAGATTTTTGTTAGTAAGCAATTGCTCATAAGCCTGTTTCAGCTTAGAAGTTAATATATTTACATGACTTGCATCATCCCTATAAGGGTTTTTGTTTGAGTCATTGGACATGCCTACATGACTTTGTTTTAACTCATCATGAGATCCATAAATTTAAACCATTCAAGCTAATATCATAAGAACATTTCGAAACTTGATTCAGATGAGGAAGAACCATTATCACTATTTGTAACCTCTGATTCTGAGAGTGATTTAGCAACCTCTTGCGATACGTTAACTGATCCTTTCATTAATTTTCTCTTTCGCTTAATCTTACTTTGACTCATGTCTTATAGGTTTGATTGCACCAAACACATATTGTTAGATCTTTTAGTGTTTTCCTGCTCTGATACCAATTGAAAAGACGAGGGTACCCAAATACACCATAATCTTTTTGTTTCAACTATAAGTCCTCTTACCAAGTGTGATCGTCTATGGACAAAGTTAAGACAATACAATAACTTAGGTATTCACACTTTGTGTGATTGTCTATGGATGCGAGATCGAGACAATACGATAACCAAAGTGTGAGACTTGATGTTGATGGTGGATTTTTGACAAAGGCTAAAATCATAACCTTACATATTCCCGATCCAGTAGTCAGACAAATATTGAGATTCATGTCTCTTCTTTAAGCATGAAAACTCATGCCACGATGATCTCTGACTGAGTGTATTGCCTCTCATAACATCCCTAAGAACCTCTGACTGAGTGTATTGCCTCTCAGAGCATACATATGCAGTCTCTCAACTAAGACCACGATATATTTCATTAACTGAGCAATTTCAGTAATCATTTCTGTATAGAATCGAAATGATTGGACGCATCCTAAATGTATTAATCACTAGTATAGAGCAATAACGTCTTCAGGATGTCGCAATGTTCCCCTAGTTTACATAATAAACACTCAAATAGAGTATTACGCTCCAACCAGCTCATACCTCGATTTTCGAATAATTATAATGCTCCTAGACAACTTGTCTGCTAGTATAGACCCACCAATTAATTAATTATTTATTTCTAGTCGCAAGATTCATCAATCGAATTCCTAGAAAATTTATACATCTTCATAATACTTCATTACTTCAATTCACGGCTCTTCCCAGCAGAATTCCATGGGTTAGTAATAAATATTCAACGTCCGGGCATCTGAGTCACCACCGAGTAAGACCCGAGGAAATGGTGCAAGTGTACTTAGCAATAATGCACGAACGAGCATTCAAAAATACGAACAAACGAGGAAACCTTTGCAAAATATGAAAGGAAAAAAAATAATAATAAAATATTAAAAGAGGCGCCTAGAGGACTGGGCTCACCGGCCGGCCGGTCATGCCGTCGTGGCCGGTCCCACGCCTTTTCCTTTATTTTATTATTATTTTTCCCTGATCTCATGAAAAATTCCTTCATTTGAGCAAAACTCCTCAGTTTCATCATATTTCCTTCACATGATGAAAATAATATAAAATATGGAAAGGTGTCGCGGGACCGGACCTACTAGCCAGCAGGCCATGCCCTAGCCATGGCCGGTCCCATGGCTTATAATCCCTTATTTTATTATTATTTCATTCATCTCATGAAACTCTTTTGTTTGAGAAAAATCCTGATTTCTCCATATTTTCTCGCACCAGAAAATACCAAAATTCTCAGGACTGAGACACTGACACTATGATGATGCGAGCATGTTACCTTGACCGACCAGGGTTGACCCTTTGGCTTGCAGGAATCCGGTGCCACATATTTTCATAATTTGACCTAATTTGTTCATATTAGGTTCAAACTCTTCCAAACAGCTTGGATTTTCATCAAACGATCGTCAGTCGGTCCCATAACCACCAAGGCCGGTTCCATGACCCCTTGGTCGGTCCCTCACTTATCCATAATTAGGTTTTATCACCTAATGCTCAAACGAGTACTATTTCAATAAATGATTAAACCAGCATTTAATCATCCTTTCACCAACTGGTCGTCAAAGGACTTTGGTATTTGCTCATTCGAGCATTTGGGAACTATATGGTCGGACCATCATCCCATGTAGTCGGTACCTCTTTCACTCAGTGGTTTATTTTCAATAAATCATCAATTGATCAACAATTGATCAAAATTAGGGTTTCGAATCCAATGCTCCGCAAAGCATAATTATGAGCAGGTTCAAACACTAATAATTTTATGTTGATCCTGTAATCAACATTTTAATTGATTATACTCGGTCCAGTTGCCAGTATCTTAAGTTAATATTTTATTTGGTCCCGCTACCAATAATTCGTCAAACGAGCAATATTTGCTCAAACTAGGAATATTGATTCAATTATCAATATTTAATTCATCATATGAGCAATATTTGCTCAAACTATGAATATTGATTCAACTATCAAAATTCAGCAGTTCATCAAATGAGCAACATTTGCTCACACGAGCAATATTTGCTCAGGAATATTGGTTCAACTATCAATATTCAAAAATTCATCAAATGAGCAATATTTGCTCACTTTAAATATTAACATTCTGTTTGTGGGTGAAAACCGTTTCTGCTGATTTCGGTAATTTCGTGTGAGTGCGGGTGAGAAACGAATCTAAACCCAAAATAATGTACTGCACGGGAGTACTTTTGATTCGAGAGATCAATCTATACAACCCTGGCCTAAACCAAGAAATGGTCGTTCCAGGTTTACTTCAGTCACAGAGTGAAGGAGAAGGTTTGGTCTTAGGGAGGGAAGGGAAGGAAGTGTTGAGGCCAGAATAGTTGATTCTGGAAGTGTGGGTGTTTTGCGACTTGTATCCTAAAGTTGAACTGGCGATCTCAATGGAAATCTACTAGGTGATTTATGGATGTGTATTGTTCTCCTGACCAAAAAACTTGTTCTTTGGTGGAAATAGGTGAACCTATTTATACAAATTGTAATGAAACGTACCCTGGCATCGTAAGAAGTGGAAACAGTTGAGTAATGGAAGAAAGTGGTAACGGGTAATGTATGGAATTGATGTTTCCATAATGAAGAAAAAGTTTCACCATTACTTCTTATATTTACTAACCGCCTCACTCTTATGACACTTTCTTGTAACGTGCGTATTGCAGGCCGCACGCTGTAAACCGCCAGACCAATACCCTGATGAGTATCCCCCAGTTGGTGACATGTTTTGATGTCTCAAATGTTTTCGTGGAAAGCATGTAGCATGTTGCTACGTGTGGCATGGTAGCATGCCAGTGGATTGTGGCATAGCGACGTGCTAGTAGTTGTGGCATGGTGGCATGCCAGTAGCCGTGGCATAGCGACGTGCTAGTAGCTGTGGCACGATGGCATGACAGTAGTCGTGGCATAGCAACGTGCTGGTAGCTGTGGCATGGTGGCATGCCAGTAGCCGTGGCGTAACGACGTGCTAGCAGCTGTGGCATGGTGGCATGCCAGTAGTCGTGGCGTAACGACGTGCTAGCAGCTGTGCATGCCAGTAGCCGTGGCATAGCGACGTGCTAGCATCTGTGGCATGGTGGCATGAAAATAGCCGTGGCATAGCGACGTGCTAGCATTTGTGGCATAGCGACGTGCTAGCAGCTGTGGCACGGTGGCATGCCAGTAGCCTTGGCATAACGACGTGCTAGCAGCTGTGGCACGGTGGCATGCCAGTAGCCTTGGCATAACGACGTGCTAGCAGCTGTGGCACGGTGGCATGCCAGTAGCCTTGGCATAGCGAAGTACTAGTAGCTGTGGCATGGTGGCATGCCAGTAGACGTGGCATAGCGACGTGCTGACAGCTGTGGCATGGCAGCATGGACAATATGCTCACGCATTTTTTAGGAGCGGCTTAGTTAGGGATTTTGGCATAAACCATGGAATTTGGTGTTATATCCAATTTAGGGTTTGGCGGCACAAGCCAAGGGATTTGGCGTTGTGGCCAAAAGTCGCCACAACTCTTGCGGTTTGGTAGCGAGTTCGGACGGTTGAGATTTTCATCTCAGGAGAAAAGATGGCCATTGATCGTGGACACATCTTGTTTGCATAGCGATATTGGCAACGTGTTGATGGTATGCCAGTGGCCACGGCATAACAGTATGCTAGTTGCGGCGTGGCCAAAGTATCGTGAACGAGTTTGGTTGCAACTTTCTCAAATTAGGGTTTCGTGTGTTGAAACCCTAATTAACGCGTGTATTGCGCATGTGGCGCGTTTTGGAAGCTAGCACGTTTGGGAAGCTAGCATGTTTTAGGAATCTAGTTTAGTATAACGACTTCTTTTGAGACCGTGGCATGTTCGGAGCAACCTGATTGGTCGTCAGAAAGTGGGGCCAGCATGCTAGGGGCGTGGCTACGCTTCCGACTCGCGGTGGAGGTTTTGAAGTGACCTGATTGGTCAATGGGAAGAGGGTTGGCATGTTAGGGCGCGACCGCAATTTTAGCGCGATGCGGTGAATTTGGTTGCCTAGGTTGGCTAGGCATGGTTTCGACCAACAGGTCTATTATATGGCGCGAGGCGCAAAACCCTGATTTGCAATTTAGTTGGGTTTATGAGTTCTTTGCAAGTTATCACAATGATTATATGGAGTTTCCTATGTTGTCACAAAATCTTTACCTACAGAATGCAGTATGCTTTCTGTCTGAGCCTTTCGTGCAATGGATTTAATTTTGGTACTTGGAGGTTTCATGCTACTCAGCTGCGAGTGAACATAAATCCGTCATGCCATACCGATTTAAAGGTTCTGCTGAGGAACATAGCACAGGAAAGTACTCAGCGAGTCTAGTATTGGAAAGGCGCCAGAATTTAAAGTATATTGAGCGGTTCAATAAATGCGTCGGTCGAGAGGTTAGTACTCGCATCACCGTTTCCTTGCAGAGTGACGTCACATCTGATGTAAGGTTTTACGATTTTAACCCTAAGCTAAAAACCACCATCAACATTAAGTCCCCTGCTTAGCACGCAACAGGAGCATTGTTGGGAGGTGAGCATGAGATGGTGACAGGCGAGAGTAAAATCGAGAGAGCAAGACGTGACGAGATTTTCGAGAAAATTCAACTAACCTTTAGTGAAAGATGTTAGAAGCCTGTGATCCTTGTGCTGGCAGATTTTGGATAGATTCACTTTGATCATGGGACATTGGCACCGTTAGCTTGAAGTGGCGGGTGGGCGACTTGGGCGCGATTTGGACGCAAATTGGCTTGGCGCGGCTTGGGCGCGACTTGGCTTGGTTTGGGCGCGACTTGGCTTGGTTTGGGAGCGACTTGGCTCGGCGTGGCTTGGGCGCGACTTGGCTCGGCGCGGCTTGGGCATGGCTTGGATGCGTCTTGGCTGTGGCTTGGACGCGGCTTGGCTTGGGCGCGACTTGAGCATGGCTTGGATGCGGCTTGGCTTTGTTTGGGCGCGGCTTGGACGCGACTTGGATGTGACTTGGATTGGGTTGGTTTGGGCGCGGATCGGACGCGGCTTGGACGCGGCTTGGATGCGATTTGGCTTGGTTTGGTTTGGGAGGAAGGCTTGGGCATGGAGATGGTAGCGTTGTCTTGTCCGCGTATTGGTGGCTCCATGGAGTATTTCCTCCGCGGGCCCGGTTTCCTTTTTCGTGCATAGTTCAAACGAGAAACCTCCTTCCATCCTAATTCCAAAAGTGTTGAGCTTATAAAAGGAAACCTCATTCTACCCCAAACTCCAAAGAGTTATATACATAAAGGGTCGCGCGCCTCTTGTATTTTTGTAGTATTGGTTTTGTTTCCACATCTTCGGGTTAGTAACAAAGCAGAGAAGTAGGCAAGCGTATTCCAGGTATGTGCTCCAACGACTTCTCTTTTTTTATTGTCGGCGTAAACCCCTAGCAATAGACATGTTCTCCATGAACCCGTAGAAATACTTTTGTATGAATGATTCTTCCTTGCTAGCAGTATCATAGTAATATTATCCGTCGCGTCGATGGTAAGAAAAACCAAGTATTATGCAAAATGTGCGTGCGTGAATAGGTTGCCGTCATTAGTTTTCTTCTCGTGAAAACCTAGTTTCAGGGTTTCGTTTCCATTTTGTGGCCGTACGAAAACATCCCTCTCTCGGTCGCAAGCATGTTCCCGTAACTTGACCCAGGTTGTACTTTCCGCGACCTTGCCTATTTCCCGCGGTATTGCCTAGTTTCGGCCAAGAGTGCGACATTCACGTATATCCCACTGAGCGGCATCAGTCCCCATTCTTTTAGTCGTGAATGCCATGACATGTGGCCAAAGAGAAATTTCCGAGGCAAATGTGTTGTTGTTCATAACCGACTTTGTTAAGACTTTATGTACACTTTTCTCCAAGATAGTAATTCTTCGTTTTGCTTCGTTGTGTTATTTCGAAATTATAAAGAATTTTGTTAAGATGTCAACCGAGAAAAGTCTTTCTACTACCTCGAATAACGTAGGCAACTTCAATCCAAACATAGATGATGATTTTTTTACAAAGTCTTCTTCACCTAGAAAAACTCATCCCAAGTATGTGGCGATTCTTCTGACCGGTTCAGAAAATGAAGGAAAGGTCCAGTCGGTTCTGCCGGGGCGCATAATACGATTTTGCCTGCAGACAAAAGAGTATCCTGCTTCTCCCATCGACTTCAAGATCTTTCAGAGTCCGTTGCGTTCTTTTGAGAAGTGGACGAAATTTATGATAAGTCAAGACGGTGTTGATAAGCATGTAAATGCTACATTTTATACCCATATTTATATTAGCTAGGATACAATATTTTAGTTGTTAATACTATTTTAGTGCTTTTGTAGAAAGTACAAGTGAATTCGATCATCCAGCGAATAAACAACAAAATGTGAGACTTAATGGTGTTTGCGACGAAAATTGCAAAATGTGGTTGGCCTGGTATTTCCATATATCAGCAACCACAATGATGAAATGTGGTTGGCCTGGTATTTCCATGTATCAGCAACCACAATGATGAAAAGGGGTTGGCCTGGTATTTCCATGTATCAGCAACCACAATGATCAAATATATTGGCCTGGTATTTCTATATATCAGCAGCACTTATTATGCTGGCCTGGTATTTCTATATATCAGCAACACTTATTATGTTGGCCCGGTATCTCCATATATATCAGCAGCATAGAATTATTTCACAGCCGAGGTCACAATGGGCAGACAAGTTTTAATTTGTTCTTCATTTAATGCATGGTGAAGCGAGTCGACGTCATCACACTAATGCCACCTAAGATTGGTCAAGAGTGACTTTATTATTGTTAGCATAAGAATGGAAGAATATCACCTCCATGACCACGTGCAAATGAAGTGCAAATGAAGAAAAACGAAAGATTAACATATCTTGTCCTTATATAAGTTCTCTTGTTATATATATATAAAGAATCTAAAGGAATGTTTGAGACCAAATGACGACATTTGTGCAAATACAGTTAAGGTGGGCCCAACACATGCAAGAAAATATCATGCTTTTTAAATGAAATTAATTCATTTCCTTGGTGGTTTCATATACTATGGAAAGTGGAGATTCGCTGATACTTTACAATGTTTCGTCATATTATGACACGCGGCACAATATTATTGGGCGGATTGTATTTCATGACATGTGGCAGACTTCTATTGGGAGGTGATGTGGCGATGACATGAATTCATCCGTGGGCTATATTTATGTGTTGTTTCAAAATGAAATTGGGGGGTCGGCCATAGTGCCGCAACTAGAGAAGAGTTTTGAAGTTTTGTTTTCTATTCTTCGTTTTTATTAGCTAGAGTTTGATTTATTTATATTGATTTATGGTTTTTTGAGAAAACCATGTCTAGCTAATCCATGTTAGGGTGAACGTGAAGTTGTAGGTGATTTATTTTACGTTTTTGAATAAAGTTTCTACCAGTTGAACTTAATGATAATGTTTGTGATTTTCTTTCAATGTTTCACCTTCTAGCTATATTTTTCATGTTCTATGCCATATATAGTCCATAGTTAGATTAGTAGAAGAACTCATTGAACCTTTGGAATAATTGAGTGATGATTTCATTTGACTATTTATGCCATGTATATCTAGTGCTTAAGAATTCTACATTAAGGTGACAACAAACTACCATTTTGAAAATGATAATTCTTGTCAACGATTCTTAATGAAATATCTTCCGTGTACTAGTAGCTAGGTTTGCTATTTTATATGAGTAAATTAGAGATTTTTGTGATTGAATACAAATAACTTTCCTACAAAGGATTCCCGAAACCTTAACACTTTCACATCTTTGGTTACATTTTTATTATTTTGCTATCATTTTGTCCGAATTTCTGAAAACTCTCAAAATCATCATATTTGATTACCTAGTTTTTTTGGTATTAGTTGGTAGAGTATTTCACACTCCTCGTGGGAACGACCTGTACTTTCCATTGTCTACAAGTTAGACGATGTGCACTTGCAGTATATTATTGTAGGTTTCTGATAGACCCATTTATGTGTCTAATTTATCTCAATTGTGTATATTGTTAGTGCCCATTGTTGTACTTATTTTGGTTTTTAATCTCTTTGTAGGTGTTTTTGGATAAATAAGGCTTTGCGGCAAAAATTGGCTAAAAATGCGGCCCTTGGATTGTCGTTGATAGTGTACCAGAAATGCCCCAGAAGTGTACCGGAAATACCCCGGAGGAACCCTGAAAAGGTGCGGAAAACATCCCAGAAGAATTGCTAAAGGCACCCCTAATTTGGATAAGGGGCACCCCATTTCAGGGCATGTACTAAAGGGACACCGGAACTGGATAGGGGGAGGTCATCTTCAAAATTCAAAACAGAAATTGGCGGGAAAAAAAGGCAGCAGCGACAACAGTTTTTGAGCAGAGATTTGAGCGACTTAGGAGGAGATTCAATGGGCATATTTGGTACCTACGGACTCTAGAAGACATAACAGGCCTAATGCAATCGTCTAGACCCATCCAATTGGGCTGGATAAGTAGGAATAATTGATCAAAGTCCCAACAGAATACGACTTCTCTGTTTAGGGTTTGGGATTGGTCAGAGAGATTTATGGGATTTTCTTGCGTGGGATATACTTCAAATAAGTTGAGTCCAAGTCCTAGAAGATATTTGAGACGAGAGAATAGCTAAAAACAGGGTGGAACGCAACAAGAAGAGGATTATTCTTCAAACTGCCCGTAGAGAATAATGGAGATTTTCAACGAGTTTGATCGAGTTTCAAGGTGATTCAAAGCCTATAAATAGTTGGGTTTAAGTCAGAGAAAGTTTTAGAAACCCTTAGGAGAGAGTTGGGAGTTCACGAGAGACAAGAAGAAGAAGTTACAAGAGGTATTGTTGTTGCTGCTGCTGCTGCTCGAGGAGGAAGAAGAAGACGAAGAACAGACTCGCAGAGTCCGTCGTTCTTCGACAGTCTTAAAAGTGGAAACAAGTATCGTTCTTATACAACAGTTTCTCAGCCCTTACCATTTTGTAACAGTGACGCTGTAACACTTTTACAGCGTTACAAACTTCAATTCTAAATTATTTTCATCAATAAAAATACCTATTTAGCCATGAACACATCTTGTTACTTATATTTTTGGTACTGTTCTTTCATGCGAAACATTGAGGACAATGTTAGATTTAAGTTTGGGGGTGGGGTGGAAACTTTTTGTTTTAAATAAACTCCAAAGACTAGAAATTTATGCATATTAAGGATAGCACTAACCAACCTAAGTGGATGAAAGCATTTTGGTTGTAGGAATTGAGGAACCAATCTGATTAGATGGAAACATCTAGAAGAGTCTATTCATAAAAGCACAGAGCTCAGGTGTTAGGAATAACATGATAGTTTCACCATATCTCGTTGAGTCCTTTTCACTTCTATTTTTATTTTATTTTGTTTTTAAACTATGTTACTCTAAGTGATTAGGTGGGGCTCACGATTCAAGTTGTTACCAATGCTAGGGTGAATTAGAGTGATTGAGATACAAAAAAAAAAAAAAAAGAAAGAAAGAAAGAAAGAAATTGAGACCAGACCATTTGACCAAAAGGAATAAATTCAATAAAGTCGACCACTGGTACCCTTGTATATGCCAGTTGTGTTGACCTAGAGTTAGGTTATCGACCACTGGTACCCTTGTATATGCCAGTATGTTGATATTAGTCAGACTAGTATCTCAATCCATTAGGATAGGTTCATTTTGGCGGAGGCCTTCAGACAGATATGGGAAACGACGTTCACTTAGTAAACATCAAAACCATATATGTTTTTCTATATCCATCTTCTTGATCTATCCATGTGATTAGTTTTGACTCCGAATATGATGTCCATAGTGCAACTATCTGAGTAGAGCTCTGTCACTTTATATGAATTTTAGTATGCTTGAGTGCAAACTCGTGTACAACAATTGGAATTTCGCATCAGGGTACTTCTTCCTGTAGTCAATAAGTATGCCAACCAAGGAGATTCTTTAGTGCCTTCCAAGGTTCTGCGTAGATAGCTAAGGTATGGAGTACAGGTTTTGTGGGTATATCTCTTGTAAGCCTCCCGAGACTATAACTCGGCCACTAGGGCCACCTAGGGGTTTAAAGGATTATTGCATACGCTAAATGCAATCGACGATGCCTGCGACAGTGAGTTAGGATTTTATTTTGTAGTTTTGTTTTGCTCGGGACTAGCAAATAATAAGTTTGGGGGTATTTGGTAGACGCATTTATGTGTCTAATTTATCTCAATTGTGTATATTGTTAGTGCCCATAGTTGTACTTATTTTGGTTTTTAATCTCTTTGTAGGTGTTTTTGGATTAATAAGGTTTTGCGGAAAAAATTGGCTAAAAATGCGGCCCTTGTATTGCCGTTGATAGTGTACCGGAAATACCCCAGAAGTGTACCGGAAATACCCCGGAGGAACCCTGAAAAGGTGCGGAAAACATCCCAGAAGAATTGCTAAAGGCACCCCTAATTTGGATAAGGGGCACCCCATTTCAGGGCATGTACTAAAGGGACACCGGAACTGGATAGGGGGAGGTCATCTTCAAAATTCAAAATAGAAATTGGCGGGAAAAAAAGGCAGCAGCGACAACAGTTTTTGAGCAGAGATTTGAGCGACTTAGGAGGAGATTCAATGGGCATATTTGGTACCTACGGACTCTAGAAGACATAACAGGCCTAATGCAATCGTCTAGACCCATCCAATTGGGCTGGATAAGTAGGAATAATTGATCAAAGTCCCAACAGGATACGGCTTCTCTGTTTAGGGTTTGGGATTGGTCAGGGAGATTTATGGGATTTTCTTGCGTGGGATATACTTCAAATAAGTTGAGTCCAAGTCCTAGAAGATATTTGAGACGAGAGAATAGCTAAAAACAGGGTGGAACGCAACAAGAAGAGGATTATTCTTCAAACTGCCCGTAGAGAATAATGGAGATTTTCAACGAGTTTGATCGAGTTTCAAGGTGATTCAAAGCCTATAAATAGTTGGGTTTAAGTCAGAGAAAGTTTTAGAAACCCTTAGGAGAGAGTTGGGAGTTCACGAGAGACAAGAAGAAGAAGTTACAGGAGGTATTGTTGTTGCTGCTGTTGCTGCTCGAGGAGGAAGAAGAAGACGAAGAACAGACTCGCAGAGTCCGTCGTTCTTCGACAGTCTTAAAAGTGGAAACAAGTATCGTTCTTATACAGCAGTTTCTCAACCCTTACCATTTTGTAACAGTGACGCTGTAACACTTTTACAGCGTTACAAACTTCAATTCTAAATTATTTTCATCAATAAAAACACCTATTTGGCCATGAACACATCTTGTGAGTATGTTTTTGGGATGAGGAGCTAAACCCATTAGCCGAGACGACGGAGGAAGCCATTGGTCGATATTGATTGGTATAATTCTAATTTTATTATTTATTTGCAATATTATTATTTGATTATTTGCATGGAATTGAATTTGAAATATTAGTTTTTATTGAATAGTTGTGAATTATTTTGATGAAGCATGCTGGGTTTTAAAAACTTTTGATGTTTTACACTTTGTGATTACAATTATTACTTCAAAAATATATTTGAGGCAAATATTAGAATTATTTTTAAAGATAGAATTGCATGAATATTATTTAGAGTTTAATATTTAATTGGTCAATGGTGGAATCCTAGTCTTGGTATTTTCTCTAAAGGTTTGAACTATTTTATTTATTTGCTTGTTTAATTTAAATCTAGAAAAATTGTTTTCTTCACAATTCTGAAAAGACCCCTTTTTACCACTATCTCTACAACCATTTGAAAATACATCAGTTTCCGAGCCTACCAAGTTTTTGGCGCCCCTGCCGAGGAGTGGTAGCAAAATACTCACTAGTTGATATCAGCGTATATAGCTTATTTTAAATTTTTATACATAATTTATTTTTCTTTTAGATTTCTTTTAGTTCTTTTTACGCAGTTTGTTTGATTCTTTTTAGGTACTTTAGTCTGAAATGAGGGCGAAAAGAAAGTATGCACTCGCAAAACATTTACAAGAGCCACTTGGAAGATCCATTAGAGGTTTTCTTAGCTCATTTTGGGTGTGATTTTGATGATGATAGTGTTATTTGTGAAGTCAATGCCATAGACTCCACACCACTGCTAGACACTAATAAATGGAAGCCCAAACCAGAACCTCTAGTTCTGTCCGAATCTCGACTAGTTCAATCAGTCGAGAATGCTCCTACCTTGACCCATAAGCCATTAAGTTTAGAATTTTTTCATCTTGATGATATTCATAATGAAACCGTTTTAGATGATAATGGGTCTAAGATTCGTGATATTATTGCTCCATTGAGGCGAGTGAATTTGAAAAAATATCAGTCGTGGAAGTTATTTCCGCGGACTTAGAACCAGATTTAGGGAGTACAATAACTGTTCAATTCTTTAGACAATATTTAGTAATCATCTGCAAACCTGATTTACTTCATATTAAAGGTTCCAATTATGCTTTAAATAAGATTGAATTCATTTTTATCTCTCTGGGTACTAATCTTTCTTACTGTAGGTTCATGTTTTCAACTAATCAGATTAGTTGGGTTGATCCCCAACTCTTCAGCCTTTATATATATAATTCGCAGCTTACCTTGGGGTACCAACCCCACATTGTTTGAAAACGCGCTACTGGCAAGTCGGGAAACAAATAAATTTCGCTTCATGGGAGTCAACCCATCAGATTTGTTCCATGCACTCCATCTTTTATTTTTAGTTATTTAGTTTTTGCATATGTATTTTAGAATTTCCCACCTTAATTTCTAAGTTGGATGACTCAATTACATTGAGGACAATGTAATGTTTAAGTGTGGGGGAGTGCCGCTTCTGTTAGGATTTTTCTTTAAAAAAAACAATTTATTACATAATATCTCTGTTTTGCTCGATGACTAGAAAAATATAAGTGTGGGAGTGTTGATAAGCATGTAAATGCTACATTTTATACCCATTTTTATATTAGCTAGGATACAATATTTTAGTTGCTAATACTATTTTAGTGCTTTTGTAGAAAGTACAAGTGAATTCGATCATCCAGCGAATAAACAGCAAAATGTGAGACTTAATGGTGTTTGCGACGAAAATTGCAAAATGTGGTTGGCCTGGTATTTCCATATATCAACAACCACAAATGAAATTTGGTTGGCCTGGTATTTTCTTATATCAGCAATCACAATGATGAAACGTGGTTGGCCTGGTATTTCCATGTATCAGCAACCGCAATGATGAAACGGGGTTGGCCTGGTATTTCCATGTATCAGCAACCACAATGATCAAATTTGTTGGCATGGTATTTATATATATCAGCAGCACTTATTATGCTGGCCTGGTATTTATATATGCTAACAACACTTATTATGCTGGCCTGGTATTTATATATATCAGCAGTACTTATTATGTTGGCCTGGTATCTCCATATATATCAGCAGCATAGAATTATTTCACATCCGAGGTCACAATGGGCAGACAAGTTTTAATTTGCTCTTCATTTAATGCATGGTGAAGCGAGTCGACGTCAGCACACTAGTGCCGCCTAAGATTGGTCAAGAGTGGCTTTATTATTGTTAGCATAAGAATGAAAGAATATCACCTCCATGACCACGTGCAAATGAAGTGAAAATGAAGAAAAAGGAAAGATTCACATATCTTTTCCTTATATAAGTTCTCTTGTTATATATATATATATATATAAAGAATCTGAAGGAATGTTTGAGACCAAATGACGTCATTTGTGCAAATACAGTTAAGGTGGGACCAACACATGCAAGAAAATATCATGCTTTTTAAATGAAATTAATTCATTTCCTTGGTGGTTTCATATACTATGGAAAGTGGAGATTCGCTGATACTTTACAATGTTTCGTCATATTATGACACACGACATAATATTATTGGGCGGATTGTATTTCATGACATGTGGCAGAAATCTATTGGGAGGTGATGTGGCAACGACGTGAATTCATCTGTGGGCTATATTTATGTGTTGTTTCAAAATGAAAATGGGGGGTCGGCCATAACAGGAAATCTTGACATCACGTTATCCAACGATAAACAAGAAATATGTGCCACTCTTTTAGAGAAGTCATAAGGATTCATTCGGAAGGATTACGAGACGAAATGCTTCTATAGATGGTGGGTGTCTGAGTGGTTCCCTGATGAGCCGGAGTCGGACTTAGATTTTGACGACACTTTCCATGTTGCTGCATTTTTAGCACTGTGGCTGTCCAGAGAGATATTTTTGATGACGGCTCTGGTATAAAGGAGATAAGGCGAGGGATTATTAAATTTGCCATCAAACTGGCGAAAGGTGTCGTTCTTCCTATTGGCGGCTTGTTTCTTGGTTCATTGTATACCCATTTGGATCATCTGGTCGTGGATATGTATGCTTCAAATGGTTATATGAAGGTGGACTCGTATGTTCACGTCGCTTTCCTCCAGGCATGGATGTGGGAGCATTTTACAAAATATGATCCCAAACCGCTGGCTCCACTTCCTGAGTCCTGCGGCGGCTCTCGAATACTGCGCTGGTCTACTAAGCGTCCAAGATATGGAGTGAAGCTCATTGATTTTCTTTACAATGCCTATGCTATTAGTTTTCGTCCCTGGGCTCCAGTTCATTCGTCTATAGTCATCCGAACACTTTCGCCGCTGCTCCGAACTTGACTTTTCTTTCTTCCGGAGAGAATACGAGTGTTGGAGAAATCGTATTTATGCGGAGTTGCATCCCTGGACACGTGTCATCTTTCTTCCGGGGATGTTGCAAGGCGGTCCCTTATAATATTGACAGGACAGCTCGGCATATGGGTTTTGACCAAAGGGTCCCACTTATTTGTCAGTCGGTTGCTCCGGAAGAGTTGTTTCCAGCTGTTCTTAATGCCAGTGTTCTCGCGCCAGGTAAAAGCCTCCCTTTCCTGCTCCCAGATCGAAGTCCAGTGACAACCCCTAGGTACAATAAGTTCTGGCAGGATGAGTTTCTCTGCATCCATGGGTTTGCGCGCGATGTTGTGGAGAATACTCGTGGCAAGCATTCCCCCGTGACTTTAGCGGAGCATCCGCTGTTGAGAGAACCTTCTTCCGCTAAGCGAAAGTCTCCCAGTTTGGATGCGGGCCTTTCTCAGAAAAAGGAACGAAGGTCCAAAAACCGTGCGGGTGGTTTTCAGTCGGACACGGAACTTCCCGTGACCTCCAATTCTTCCAACATACGGGTATGTACGACTCCCTACTAATTTTGACTGATTTACACAAGTCTTCTGTTTTTGTTGCTGAACAGCTTTTCTTCTTTCACAACTCAGGGTCTTGACAACACAAATGCCTTTGCTAGGCTTTCACAAAAGTCGGCTAATAAGTTTCCCGAGGATGCAGAAGAATCCGAAGAAGAGGAAAGCTCGGGATCCAGCGGTGATGACGAAAGTGCTTCTGAAAGTAACGCTGAGTCTTTCTCCGGCGAGTCCTCAAATAAGTTGGTAAGTTTCCGTATTTTCCTCCCCTTTCTTCTCTTTTCCTCCCCTATTAGTGATTTGGAAATGAATGTTGATAACGCTGACACCCAGATGGTGGAAAGTACTCCAGTGACCATTAACGCAATCGTAGTCAGGAATCCTTTGTCGGTCACAGATTCGGTTGCGGGCGCCATTTTTGTGCCTCCATATTTGACTCCTCACGAAGACCATGTGTTGACTGGAGGATTCAGTATACCATCTAAGCATGCGGAGTTGTATACCAGGATATGGGAAAAATATGGTCATATTTCCACGATTGAAAAACTCACTAGCCGATTTGCATTGGTCAAGCGTGTGGAAGAAGCTCTATCTTCAATTCACCGTATGCGCAACGTGAATCACCACACTGTTTCCGAAGATGTGGACTCAAGCTGGAAGTTTCACCGGGATATGTGTGTAGATTTTGGGTTTAATGCCTCCTGGTTCTGCAAGGGATTTTCTGAGATCCAAAGACTGCAGGCTGAAACGGTTGATGGTCTTTCCGCGGATTTGATTAATCATCAGGAGCCAGAAGTTGATAAGTTGTCCCAGGAGTTGGAGAAGTTATCTCAGGAGTTGAAACTGAAGCAGGCGTCTCTTCAAAACATGAAGGACGCTTTCTCCAAGAAGAACGAGTCGTTGTTGAATGATTTCCCTTGAGCGTTTTATTTTCTGAACTTTCTTTCCTTAGTTTTTTTTTTTTTTGAAAGGTGAAGAAACGCCTAGTTTATGGTTTGGTTTTTTCTGGTTTTTGGATTGATAGATGATTGCTCTTTATGAGAGTTTTGGATTATTTTGGAACAATGGTATTTTGATATGTTAAAGTCTGAATTGCAAGTGTAAGTAGCAAATCATCTGGGAAAATTGTGAAATCGTGAATGTTGCATGACGGTGGAAAGCATGGGACGAAATTTTGGAATAACATGGTGTTTGGTTTCAACGCGGAAACCCAAAGTAATCGGTTATGTATTTTACCTGACCAGACTTACTTGCTTTTATGGTACCTTCCAACAAAACGGATCCCAGGGCGTAAGTCCGCGTTTTATGTGCGACGTCATTTTGCCCGCGAATCTTCCCCAGTTGTTCCCCGTCGTGTGATTGTTGATAATTGTTGATAACTGAACCGTCGATCCTGAGTGCATTGTTTGCTCCCCTCTTCCGATACCTGAGTGGAAAGATGAAATCTGGAATTGGAAAAATATATTGTAACCGAAAGATTAATCTCCCACTGTGGTCGCCAATTGTTTGTGGGTGAAAACCGTTTCTGCTGATTTCGGTAATTTCGTGTGAGTGAGGGTGAGAAACGAATCTAAACCCAAAACAATGTACTACACGGGATTACTTTTGATTCGAGATATCAATCTATACAACCCTGGCCTAAACCAAGAAATGGCCATTCCAAGTTTGCTTCGGTCACAAAGTGAAGGAGAAGGGTTGGTTTTAGGGAGGGAAGCGAATGAAGTGTTGAGGCCAGAATAATTGATTCTGGAATGATTCTGGAAGTGTGGGTGTTTTGCGAATTGTATCCGAAAGTTGAACTGTCGAGCTGAATGGAAAGCTACCAGGTGAATTCTGGATGTGTATTGTTCTCCTGACCAAAAAACTTGTTCTTTGGTGGAAATAGGTGAAAACTATTTATACAAGTCGTAATGAAACGTACCCTGGCCTCGTAAGAAGTGGAAATGGTTGAGTAATGGAAGAAAGTGGTAACGGGTAACGTCTGGAATTGTTGTTTCCATAATAAAGAAAACTTTTCACCATTACTTCTTATATTTACTAACCGCCTCACTCTTATGACACTTTCTTGTAACGGGTGTATTGCACGTCGCACGCTGTAAACCGCCAGACCAATACCCTGATGAGTATCCCCCAGTTTGTGACATGTTTTGATGTATCGAATGTTTTCGTGGAAAGCGTTTAGCATGTTGCTACGTGTGGCATGGTGGCATGCCAGTGGCTTGTGGCATAGCGACGTGCTAGTAGTTGTGGCATGGTGTCATTCCAGTAGCCGTGGCATAGCGACGTGCTAGTATCTGTGGCATGGTGGCATGCCAGTAGCCATGGCATAACGACGTGCTAGTAGCTGTGGCATGGTGGCATGCCAGTAGCCGTGGCATAGCGACGTGCTTGTAGTTTTGGCATAGTGGCATGCCAGTAGCCGTGGCGTCGCGACGTGCTGTAAGGTGTGGCACGGTGCGTGCCAGTAGCCGTGGCATAGAGACGTGCTGGTAGTTTTGGCATAGTGGCATGCCAGTAGCCGTGGCGTCGAGACGTGCTGTAAGGTGTGGCACGGTGCGTGCCAGTAGCCGTGGCATAGCGACGTTCTAGCATCTGTGGCATGGTGAATGCCAGTAGCCGTGGCATAGCGACGTGCTAGCAGCTGTGGCATGGTGGCATGCCAGTAGCCGTGGCATAGCGACGTGCTAGCAGCTGTGGCATGGTGGCATGCCAGTAGCCGTGGCCTAGCGACGTGCTAGCAGCTGTGGCATGGTGGCATGTCAGTATCCGTGGCATAGCGACGTGCTAGTAGCCGTGGCATAGCGACGTGTTAGTAGCCGTGGCATAGCGACGTGCTAGCAGCCAGCAGCCAGCAGCCATGGCGGCATGCCAGTAGTTGTGGCATAACGACGTGCTAGCAACTGTGGCATGGTGGCATGCCAGTAGCCTTGGCATAGCGACGTGCTTGCAGCTGTGGCATGGTGGCATGCCAGTAGCCTTGGCATAGCGACGTGCTAGCAGCCGTGGCATGGTGGCATGCTAGTAGTCGTGGCATAGCGACGTGATAGTAGCTGTGGCATGGTGGCATGCTAATAGCCGCGGCATAGCGACGTGCTAGCAGCTGCGGCATGGATGCATGGCCAACATGCTCGCGCATTTTTAGGCGCGGCTTAGTTAGGGGTTTTGGCATAAACCATGGAATTTGGTGTTGTAGCCAATTTAGGGTTTGGCGGCACAAGCCAAGGGATTTGGCGTTGTGACCAAAAGTCGCCACAACTCTTGCGGTTTGGTAGCGAGTTCGGACAGCTGATATTTGCATCTTAGGAGAAAAGATGGCCATTGATCGTGGTCGCATCTTGTTTGCATAGCGATATTGGCAACGTGTTGGTGGTATGCTAGTGGCCACGACATAACAATATGCTAGCTACGGCGTGGCTAAAGTATCGTGGACGAGTTTGGTTGCAACTTTCTCAAATTAGGGTTTGGTGTGTTGAAACCCTAATTAACGCGTGTAGTATGCATGTGGCGCGTTTGGAAGCTAGTACGTTTGGGAAGCTAGTTTAGTATAGCGACTTCTTTTGAGACCGTGGCAGGTTTGGAGCAACCTGATTGGTCGTCAGAAAGTGAGGCCAGCATGCTAGGGGAGTGGCTACGCTTCCAACGCGCGGTGGCGGTTTTGAAGGGATCTGATTGGTAAATGGGAAGAGGGCCGGCATGTTAGGGCGCGGTCGCACTTTTAGCGCGCTGCGGAGAATTTGGTTGCATAGCTTGGATAGGCATGGTTTCGACCAATGGGTCTAGTATATGGTGCGAGGCGCAAAACCCTAATTTGCAGTTTAGTTGGGTTTATGAGTTCTTTGCAAGTTATCACAGTGATTATATGGATTTTCATATGTTGTCACAAAATCTTTACCTACAAAATGCAATCTTCTTTCTGTGTGAGCCTTTCGTGCAATGACTTTAATTTTGGTACTTGGAGGTTTCATGCTACTCAGCTGCGAGTGAACATAAATCCGTCATGCCATACCGATTTAAGGGTTCTGCTGAGGAACATAACACAGGAAAGTACTCAGCGAGTCTAGTATTGGCAAGGCGCCAGAATTTAAATTATATTGAGCGGTTCAATAAATGCGTCGGTCGAGAGGTTAGTACTCGCAGCAACGTTTCCTTGCAGAGTGATGTCACATCTGATGTAAGGTTTTACGATTTTAACCCTAATCTAAAAACCACCATCAACACATTCATTCGACAATTATACGTTTGTCCCAACAGACATGTTCAATTCATGAATCCTAGAGCATTTGTAAATCATGCTTAACTCAGCAACACAAAGACTCATCGTCTCATCAAGTCAACAACTGATTAATTAAATACAATATGCCTTGCAGACTCCACAATCACGAGACATCAATCGTGTCACATGGGGGATATTAACTAGGGTTTTGGTATGGCGGCCTACATCATGTGTGTTCACCCACGACGAGAATGTGACTAAGTCGTGCTAGCGGTTCGAGGAGTTAACAAAGTAGTGGGTGGACAATCAACCAAGTCTCCGCACGATGAGTAACTGGTTTTAACACGATTTCACATTTACCCACTCTTTTACTCCAGCAACCGTCACACTTAATGGGATCAATGTGTCTACAAATTTTTGCAATATAAATAAGTCTCCGAATTCATGATTGGGAGGACAAGAACGCTCGCCTGAACAAAGAATTCTCATCACACAAGAATTCTTATCTTCTGAGCCAGTGTAGTTAAAATCTCTATCCAAGGATGAGTACTCGCCGAGTAATCGCTACAGGGTGGATGACCGACGCAATTTTCGATTCCAAGCCATTTTCGATTTTTAGTGATTAAGGCCCCCGATATCGCCGGTTTTGACCGATTTTTGAGCAAAACGAGTTAACGATTTTTCCGAGTTGTCCTTGCACGAGAGTTATAAAATAGAAAACATATAAATACATGATAAATACGTTGAATATAACAATGTTATACACTTAATTACATGATAGTGTTAAAGTTTTAATTTTAATTAGGTAAAAATCATGACTTATGAGCAGCGATATATAAGTTATTAATAAATAGATTCCGATTATTAGATCGAGTTTTGGCGATTTCCAAGTCCGATCTTATTGCTCCTCGCTCCAAGCTCTCCAACTGAGTAGGACCGAGGAACGATTTCGACTACTTTGGTCTGACCAATCACTCTCAAAATTCAATCCATCAGAACTTATTCACGCAGAATACACAACACATTCACAATCCTTGATCATCATTGATCTCACACATTTCTCAGCTTCCCTCCTACAGATCGACCCATCCTCTCTTGTGACTGAATTGACTCTGGAACGGCCATTGTCTTGTTTTAGACCGGAGTCCTACGTATTGATCTCTCGAACTCAAAGCACTCCCGTGCAGTGCATCTGTTTGCAAAAGGTTAAAG
The DNA here is from genome assembly GCF_003573695.1 of Papaver somniferum. Lineage (NCBI taxonomy): Eukaryota > Viridiplantae > Streptophyta > Magnoliopsida > Ranunculales > Papaveraceae > Papaver > Papaver somniferum. The sequence continues at coordinate 54,908,889 of NC_039363.1, forward strand.
AAATTTTCTCGGTAGAGAGTCTCCTCCGCACGGTCGTCTCTCCAATTTCTTAAAAAACCAGCAAATCGTTTTCTCCCATCAACACTTGGTAATAGGTTTGAACTTAAACAAAATCTATAGGATCACTATCAAGTATATCAAAATTAACCTAAAGTGAAATTTACTTATATTTTATAAACAAATATCATTGTGGGACAAAAAGTAAATCACACAGCAAGATTTTGTTAACGAGGAAACTGCAAATGTAGAAAAACCCAGGGACCTAGTCCAAAATTGAATGCTCCCAGAATTAAGCCGTTATACAAAATATACACCAACTTCGTATAGTCGAGACCAAGCAACTACCCCTAGTTCACTTAGTTTCCTCAGTATCCCTGCTCTTCTGACTTCGATGAGTCACACACTGGTACAATTCCTTTTGATCATATTCCAAACAACAAAGGAACAACGAATCTGTTTGGTAACAACTCTATTGATTCTTTAAGATAAACATATCTTAAGGCATACACAAAGGCTCTTCCGTTTAATATAATAAACTCCTTTTCCTGGTTAGATCAATCTATCCAATAACTACCAATGTAGCCAATTTTCGATTCACAATCAATCAGTATAAATCTCAAAGAGAAACTATAAAGCGATGTCTATGTCACGCAACTAATCAATTGAATAAATCCGATTCTAGTTGTATCTATGCCGGCTTCAGTTATGATTTTTAGTTGTTGTTTATTTAATTTTTGTATATCTTCAAATATAGGGATAAAGCCAAGGAAAGAGTAAAGATGATGTCGTTAAGAAAGGAAAAAAGCAGAATCTCGGCACTCTTGAGTCTCTACCTCCTCGAGGGAAAGAACTTGGATGCAATAAGCATTTGGGGGAAGGTTCTAAAAGAGGGAAAGATTGGGAGGGTAGGGACCATAGTAAAATAGCAATCCATGAACGTACTGGAGAATCAGATGATGAAGACGATGAATAGGAAGATGATGAGGTTGAACCAAGTCATCAAGCAAGAAAAAGTGAAGATTCAGAGGAAGATGTTGGGCCAAGTCAACCACCAAGCCAACAACCAAGCCAAGGTGAAGGATCGGGATAAGGTGAAGTTGAAGGTCAACAACCAGTAAAAGGACAACAACATAAGAAAAAGTAGTCGAACAAAAATTTCTGAACCTTCCCTATCCTGATGACATGTTACCCTCCCATGATGATGACAAAGTTTGGGGTCAACCGTGCGATCTGAAACGCCTATTTGGATACAAGGACACATGGGCTCAGTGAATCTATCAAACCTATGTAAGAATTTTTACCTTGTGCTCATGTATCGTTATGTATGATTTCTTTCATGGTCTCCCATTTATGTATGTGTCATTTTTTCTTTGTAGGATGATAAGAAATATGTACGTGTATGTCGATACCAAGCCATGGGTAATCGGGATTTGGTTAAGGAATGTAAATAGGTCCAACAATTAGTAAAGGACTTTGGGATTTATCTTTTGGTTGAAATTTTTGTGGAGTATGATTATGTGACAGTTAATTATTTCGTCGAGAGATTTCAAGGTGAAACTGATACCATGAACTTCCAATTTGTATGCAAATAAGAAACGTTCATCTCATCCTTTGCTTTAAATCCGTTGAGAATTTGTCTTGGTTTCATGCATGCTTTGGTCAATCTCTTTACATCCTCTATTTCATGAGGTTTTAGCTTCGCAACTAGGGAGTGACCAACAAAAGTTTCCGGATCCCTGTGGTTATGGCGGCCGAACCACACCGTACATTTTCATTCACCTCCTCTGAAATGGAATACAAACTTAAAGGGGCATTCATCCCTCCTCATATGAGTCTTTTATACCCTATTAGTCTTCATTGGATATACATAATCCTTTTTATTGTGGCTATTATTATTCTTGTACGACCCACTTCTCTCATAAACCATCTCAAACCGTGTATTTGAACCTTGAGTGTTCCTCACTAGCACACACATGTTCCTACGACCCCTTTCGACATCCCAGTTAATTGTATCTTGTTTAAACTTTATTCCCTATGTACCGAAAAACACGGGACATTAAATGCAATCCCTAAGTAAAGTTCAAAACAAGTCAAAATACTAGGTGATCTAACTTTTTGGTAACATACCGAAAAATGTGTATAGTACTCCGAGGTATCCCGACCCAGTTGTTTTGTAGGGGTTGACACACCATATGTCACAATCTAAAAAATGAAAAAGAAGAAAATTAGTTGAAAAAAAAACAGATACATCTATGCCGGATATCAGTTCCGGGATGCTCGAAATTCTACTGACAATGCCGACATATGAGCGTAATGAACTGAAAATTATGACCAAATCAGAAACACTACCGGCATAGAACATATAACAACGCTGGTACAGTATACCGACATACCCGATAAATAGAGGACAATGTCGGGATTTCGTGCCGGCATGCTCGATAAATAAACTACAATATCGGCATTTAACTTCGAAAGTTATTATTAACTGTATGTTTTTTAAATTCCGCCGGCATTGTAAATTTAGTATAAGACCATGCCGACGGAATATTCTTTGGTAGGTGAAAAGTAACTTTATGGAATCAATCTCTTCTATTAGAACAATGCTGACATATATTTTAAAATGGGGGATATGGTTTTCCGGAATAGTATTCATTCTACGTCCATGCTGGCATCGAGCTTTTTCAACTGTAAAAATGGCGAATTAAAAAGAAAAAAAATCAAATTTCAATACATCAACACTTATACCCGAATATTAGGAGTTCTTGTATGTTGAGCTTGTTTACTTTCTTGGGTTGGTTCTTCACGAAAATCTCCATGCTCATAAATACCATGATTTAAGGGTATTCGATCCACAAAAAGTTACAATTGTGAATCGTTATCATTAGCCGGAGATTCATGATACACCTCTTGTTGTAGTTGAGCTAAAGATTCAGCGGCATTTCTTGCCTCACCATCTCCAATCATTTCACCCAAAACCTTTTCTCAAAGTTTTCCCTATACTCTCACACAAATCATAATGAATTATCAAACTAATCTTGGCTAATTATAATAAACCACTAAGCATGATTAGAGAGAGGTATATTATGAATTATATAAATTACCTGGATAGCGGTGACTCTGATTTACTATTTAAATCCCTATTTTTTCCTATTATCAGATCCCCAATTCATTTCCATATCCCCCAATTGCGTGTTCAACAAAAATAGGCATGGAAATATAAGATCTTCCTGTCTTGATCCCTGGTTAGTTTGAATAATTTCGTTGGGGATCCATTTATGAGAATTGCTAGAATACGTATTGAACGTACATTGATAAACAAGATCAGACAATTGTTCATCAAATCTCATTCTCTGAATGATTCAGATCAAGAAATCGCATTCCACCCCATCAAAAGTTTTCAACATATCTATTTTTAGCCCCATAAATCCTTTCTTACTTTACCGTTTCTCATTTTATGAATTAATTTATGGGATAAAATAATATTTTCAGATATCAACATTCCTGGATTTAAGGAAAACTGAAATGGAAGTATGATTTTACTAAGAATCCTATTATTTGGGATTTAAACGGATGGGTTTTTTGGGGCTATATAGGGCCATGAAATAGTAATCCATAAATCCCTTTATCCTGATATTTTATGTAATACCTAAACTACCCCCAATTTGATAAGTGCTAATTAAATTGATTAAGCTAACTAATCAGTATTAATGAATGGATTAGACTAATCAAATGATTAAACTTTTGGAAATCAAAACTTGATTTTGATTTTGAAGAAGGAAAAATGGTGATTTTGGTGAAATTATTTGAAAAAATTTGAAGAAAAATGATGAAACCCTTCGTCCTAAAACTCGGGATAACCTTAGAATCAACTCCCAACATCAATTTTATCGATTCAAAACCGTTAAAAATAAAAGCAAAATCTGAAAAATTTTACCAGTTACGGCCGGGTCAATATGTCGAACCAGCCATAAACACCAAATTACGGTTGGGAACTTAGGAACTCCCAGCCGTACACAGAAAAAACGGATGTGAACTTAGGAACTCCCATCCATGAATAAAAAAAACGGATAGGAAGTGAAGAACTTCTGACCGTTATTTTTCCCATAATAACATGAGTATGTATTACGGCTGGGTTAACATATTTTTCCCGTTCGTAAATGTGAATACCAATATTCTGTGGAGCACATGTCACGGTTTCAGTGGCCGCATGTAGGATAACTGTGTAGCGAGGGCTACATAGAGGAATCTGAGTAACAAAAGACACCTTCGCAGATCTACTTTATCCCATACCAAGGAGAGATACCTCGACGACTAAGATGAAAAAGTAGAACCTAGTCTAAAGAGCGGCAGCTGGCGAAGGGACATAAGTAGATGACATATCCAATCAGCATTTAATGCATACATCTCTTATCTACACGCCAAACTAAAGCACGTGGAGAGAGATGAGGTGGCAGAGTCCGAATGGAGGAGACTAGAGGTGAACGAAGGTACAATGTTTACTGAGGCTGGGTAGTTCCTGAAGGAACATGGGTTAGCTAAGGTGGCAGAGTTCGACTGAAGAGAGCAAGAGTTGACCGAAGGTACCATTTGTACGGAAGGTATATCAGGGGACGATGGACCCAAAGAAAAAAAAGATATATCTGGAGTCGAAGGGGCTATAAATACCAAGCTTCACCAACAAAATAAGGGCATTCAATATATAAGAGAAGAAGATATAGTCTTAAGCTTATACCTCTTGAATGTTTAGAATTGAAGTATTTACTTCAACTTGAGTTCTATCTATTACTTTGGGAATCATTTAATATCTTTGTAACCACCACAACTTAATATAAACAAATCACTCATTACCCCGTGGACGTAGACAAAAGTCGAACCACGTAATCTCTTGTGTCTCATGATAACTTAGTAGCATTTACTTAACATATTGTTGTTCTTTGTTATTATCGTGATCTTGGGTATCTTTTATCACTTAGCATTATCGGTTCAACAGAGGTATCAATACTACTTAGTATCCGATTTTCTGAGCTGTTTACACTACGTAGACTATGGGAAAATTAGTAGTCACAGTTTGGCGCTAGAAGGTTTTTCTCAAGAGCTTGAGTTTTTACGTTCCTTTATTTTTTTAACTTACACATCTTCATTGACGAAGAGATCTGAGAGTAACCCCGATGGATCTCACTTTCTAGTGATCCGTTTATCTGTTATCTAAGTAAGTTATTTGAGTTCATAACCTCTAAAGACTTGCAACCTTACAAAGATCTACAAAGTTTTCGGCAAAAACGTATTCACAAAACATTAAAACTTTTGTTTTATACTAAAACAACTTTTTCTGACAGAGTATCGTTTGGATCTGAATACCCCTGAGCACTAGGGAATCTCGGTGAGAATTTAAGGAGAAAAGATCTTACAAAACATTTAATAACCCTTTTTTTCTTGGGAGATCTGACACCTTTTTTAAATTGTTTTCAACATTTAAGGTTTTTTTTTCCAAGGGTGTCATAAGAAATTAAATACCAATCTTTCCATACGTCATTCTAGTACTTTTTCTGAAAAGCTGCTTAGCCGTCTTCTGCGTCAGAGCATTAATTGCTACTTTAACGAAGGCATCCTAGCAGCGAATTTTGTCGTTTTTCTGTGACCGCAGGATAACAAAAAACCGAAGGCATGCAGAAACCAAGTGATATACCAATAAGTTCACGACCTTCTATTACAAGGGGCAGATCTCAAAATCCGTCTCGAACAAATTAAAGGAATGAAGCAGAGGATCGAAAAAGCGAGATAGAAAGAATAATGGCTGCTAAAAAACCACCTACTCCTACTGAGGGGATGGGGAAAACATCTGGAGCACAACCACTCTACGACATGCCGTTACCGGAACGTCCAACCGTTACGAAGCCACCTGCGGCTAACAAAGGGTCACCCAGAACCTTAGCTCCCACGGGATGAGGGTTGGGAAACCTAACTCCAATCCAACTAGATCTCGATGCTCCGGTAATAGAAGAAGGTGTGGATGACTCTGAGGATCCAGCTGATAGCACTCCTCAGGTTGGTGGAATCCACAATGAAGAACAAATAGCAGCGCATGTAGCATCTTTTCTACTACGTAACAAGGAGCACGAGGATACAATGCACGCAATGGCTCAGGAGAACCAGAACCTAAAGGACGTGCTGGAAGTGCAAATTGAGGGTTCCCAAACTCACCCTCCTTTGAAGAAGGGTGAGCACGGAGCTATCTCAGGAAGATGAAGAGAGGGTATTAACCCACCAAAGGATAACCCTCCAGGGGGAGCTAGGAGAACACAACATGAGACAAACGAGTTGGATCCAACTTACAAGCCCTCACAGTCTTATTATGATGAGACATTTTTTAGAGATGCTCACAATGTGAACATGGTCATGGAGAAAATGGAGAAAATGTAGAAAGAAATACAAGGATTGAAAACTGGTCGAGCAGGAGTAAGGCTAGAAAAAATACTCCAGGAAGTGACAACATCTCCGTTGTCATTTCGCATTTTGAGGGAGCCCATCCCTGCGAAATGCCCGGTGCCTACGTTTCAGTCGTACAATGGTACCTCAGATCCCGCATCCCACCTACGGTACTATACTCGTGTCCTTTCCCATTGGGAAAGAGATGAGGTAGTACTTTGTAGGTACTTCCCTGCAAGCTTGACGGGATCAGCATTGGCGTGGTATGATAACTTACCATCAAAGTCAATTGACTATTTTGAGCAATTGTCTACGGTGTTCTTGGAGACATACATATACAACAAATCAATAAAGGCAGGGTTAGATAGGCTATTTGCTTTATCTATCGGTCCCCGAGAAATATTGATGTAGTACACAGACAGGTGGCAAAAGACGTGCCAAGCAATCGGGAAAGTCAATCCTGAAATTAGTATTAATTACTATAAGTACGGACTTGATAGAAACTCAGATATCTTCGTGGAGCTTCACAACCGAGCTCTCGATTCCGAAGGGGAGCTTCGGGTTGTCCAGGATCACTACATCAGACTTGAGGAAATACATATGGGTAACCCCATGGCGCAAACAAAGGCAACAACGGCTCTGCAACGAAAAAACTCTTTAGAACCGATTCCGGAGATACCTAAGCGACAAAATGAAACTGGGGGCAGAACTAGCTCCCGGGACTAAAGATCATAATATGGAGACGGCAAAGGCAAAGGAAAAGAAAGAGAGGACTTTGTAGATAAAGTCTATACAAAACTCAATACAACTTTTTCTCACATTCTCAGCAAGGAGGGAGCAAAGCCGGCCTTTCCCTACCCTAACACTAGGGGAAAGCAACCGGATAAAACAAAGGATGCTAAGGAGTATTGTACATACCACCAGTACTACGGTCATACAACTGATACATGCTACCACCTAAGGAACATAATCCAGAGATTCATAGACGAAGGCAAATTCATGGAGTATGTGCAGATACAACCCGCTGATACTGAGGTAGCCCCCAAGAAAAGGGTGGAGTTACCACATAACAACAAATACATCAACATGATCACATTCTCAACCGGCGGTCAAGAGGAGTTACTCGAAGATATCCTCGAGTTAGCTCGAAACAAAAGAAAGATAGAAACCCACGAAGTATTCAAGCTAAATGGACCACCAACTAACACTTGGGAAGAATGGATAGCTACGCCATTAACATTCTCAACTAGAGGCGTCAACTAGGAAGTCGAGATGAACAACGATCCGCTTGTGATCACCCTTCCAATTCACAGATGAAATGTTACGAAGGTCCTCATTGATGGGGGAAGCTTGTTAAACGTGTTGTTCTACGAAACCTACTTACGTATGGGTTTAACAGTTGAGCAAATGGATTCATCCACTTGCACAATCTATGGTTTCAACGGAGCAGTCTCGAGACCAAAAGGAGAAATTGTCTTGCAGGTACGAGCAGGGACCTTAGTGACCAGCACAAGGTTCTGCGTCGTGGATGCAATTTCGCCATACAATGTCATTATGGGATGACTATGGGTCCATCGCTTAAGAGGGACGACTTCGAATTATTACCAGTACCTTCGATTCCCAACACCCATGGGTGAAATGGAAATCAAAGGATATCAACAAGATGCAAGGCTATGTAATCTAGCGGAGGTCAGAATCAACGAAGAAAGAGCCGCTGCACAACAACACGAAAAGAAAAGACGAAAGGAGAACGCCAACGAAGTAAAGGATGGAGGCTTCAAAGTCCACGAAACCCCCTCAGCTGAAGAATCAAGAACCTCCGCCACTCCGGTAGCGGACACTTCTGCTAAATGACAATTACAGAAATGCACTCCGCTACAACCTCAGAAACCAACCTTTTCACCGGTGGAACCAACAAAGAAAATCAACATCGGAACGGAGACTGAGCCAAAGATGATAAACATTGGAACTTTACTAGAAGAAGACGAGGAGATGCAACTACAAAGGCTACTAAAGGACTACGCAGATGTCTTTTCATGGTCAATGGAATACATGCCAGGAATTGACCTGAATTTGGTTTCTCACCACCTTCGTCTCAATCCAGAAATGACACCATTTATGCAACGTATCCGCAAGGTGGCAGATATCTACCAGGAAGCAGTGGAGAAGGAGTTACAAAAACTCCTAACAGCAGGATTCATACGAGAAGTCAAGTATCCCATGTGGATATCTAATATGGTGATTGTTCCTAAGAAGAACGGAGGCGTACGTATCTACATCGACTTTAGCAATATCAACAAAGCATGCCCAAAGGATAGCTACCCGCTACCCAATATTGACCAACTGGTCAATGCAACCGAAGGTCACCAGAGGATGTCCTTCATGGATGGTTACTCCGGTTACAACCAAATCTCCCTTGCAGAAGAATATCAGGAGCATATTGCGTTCTTTACCCCATGAGTCTTGTATTGCTATACAAGGGTGCCTTTTGGACTAAAGAACGCGGGGGAAACATACCAGCGATTGGTAGAAAAAATCTTCAATCCATGGATAGGCAAGATACTAAAAGTCTACGTGGAAGACATGCTTGTCAAAAGCAAAGATGAAAAAAATCACCTATCAGACCTAAGGGAGATATTCGAAGCTATAAGAAACTTTCACATGAAAGTAAACCCATAGAAATGTACGTTCAGAGTTACCTCAGGAAAATTCCTAGGGTACTTGGTAACTAAGCGAGGAATAGAAGTAGACCCCGAAAGGGTCAGAGCAATGATGGAGATGTCATCTCCAAGAACGTTGAAAGGAGTACAAAAACTAAATGAAATCTTAGCCTCCATGGGAATATTCATAGAAAGATCATCGGACAAATGCAAAGAATTTTTCGGTACACTGAGGAAAGGAAGCAGGTTCATGTGGACCACGGAAGGAGAACAATCCTTCCAAAAAATCAAGGAGTACCTGGCCTCGGTACCTATTTTACATAAACCGGATCCAGGTGAGATACTCACCCTCTACTTAGCAGAAACAAGCTACGCTATAAGCGTAGTATTGGTACGAGACCAAGGGCTAGGAGAAAACCCATAGACTATATCAGAAAAACACTCAGTCCAACGGAGCATAACTACACCAAGGTGGAGCAACTCATATATGCCTTAGTTGTGTCAACACAAAATTTAAGGATATATTTTGACACACATACCATCCGAGTCTTCATAAAGGCTCAGATAGGTCAGATCCTCGATAGCACGGAGAAAAATGGAAGAGTGGCAAAATGGAATGCCATGTTCAAACAGTTCCAAATAATTTTCGAAACAAGGAAATCTGAGAAATCACAAATCTTAGCAAACTTTCTGGCATATTTACCTCTCAGTGACGAAGCGGAAATAGACGACATTCCAGGAATTGAGGAAGACAAGCAAGATCCGGAGGACTTACTGGAACCTCAGAATTCACGAATGTGGGAGATCTTTGTAGATGGCTCCTCTAATGGAGAAGGAACATGCATTAGGATTGTGATAACAACCCCTACTGGAGATCGGCTCATCTATGCATTCAAGTTAGAATTCAAACAATATACCAATAACATCACAGAATACGAGGCGTTTATACATGGTCTACGTTTAGCACATGAGCTGGGCTTATCAGACAAATCAAACTCAAATACCAAACTTTGGATCCGGTACTATCTTCGTATCTAAAGCTAACTCAGGAATATGCATCCAAAATCAGCACCATAACATTCAGGCATGTGTGCCGAAAAGACAACAGACACACATATGCCTTAACATTTATATCCTCAATGCTGAGGACATAAATACCACCGCAGTAAAAATTGGAAGAATATACGAACCTTCGATAAAAGGACCCATCTCAGGCGCTAAGGAGGCTTTGGACGTTCAAACTCGGGCCATGAGAGAAGCAGAAAAACAAGAAACAAGTGAAGAAGAGAAAGAGTCAGACGAAGAAGCAAAGGAGTTTGACAAAGATCAATCCATGCCATATGAGGCAGCGTAAACGAAGCAGAAGATGACTGGAGAATTCTAATCCACCAATTCCTTGACAAAGGTATACTACCAACTGACGTTAAAGAAGCTCGGAAACTCTAGTCAAAGGAAGGAATGTACAGCCTCCGTGATGGGATATTGTATAAAAGGTCATTTCTCGGACCTCTGATGTGGTTCATCTCACGAACCGAAGGAAGAAGAATACTCCATGATATACACAGCGGGGACGCTGGCAACCACAGCGGAAGAAGGTCATTGGCGGTTACAGCCAAAATGCAAGGATACTACTGGCTACGCATGGACGAGGATTCAAAGAATGTGGCAAAGCGGTGCGAAAGATGCCAACACTATGCCAAAAAGATCAAAGCACCAGCAACGGATTTTAAATCGGTTATCATACCTTGGCCAATTGTTAAATGGGGGGTTGATATCGTCGGACCTCTGATAGAGGGAACATGAAAAAGAAAATATCTTATCGTGGCTACATGTTACTTCACCAAGTGAGTGGAAGCAAAGCCTTTGGAAATAATTAGAGACACAGATGTCTTCAAATTCTTGTTTGAGCAAATCATATGCAGGTTCGGAATACCATCCGCCATAGTCTCAGACAATGGCAAACAGTTGCAAGGAAAGAACATCGACATGTTGCTCGATACCTTCAACATTCAAAAGAACAAGTCAACTCCAATATATCCTAAGAGAAATGGACAAGCGGAGGCAACCAAGAAAACCATAACAATGAACTTAAAGAAGAAGCTCAAATTTTACAAAAATAGGTGGTGCGAACACAAGGTCCTATGGGCTTACCGAACTACAAGAAGGTCAGCTACGGGGGAAACTTCATTCTTGTTGACCTACGGATCTGAGGCAGTCATCCCAATGGAGGTAATACTTCTAAAAACAAAAACAGAGGCTTGGGAGAAAAATCTAACAACAGACCTGATGTTAGAAAAGCTGGATGACCTAGAAGAAAGAAGGGAGGTAGCCCTGCAAAAGATGGTAAACTATCAACGGAGGCTATCTCGGGAATAAAACATAAGGCTCATCCCTCGGAACTTTGTGGTGTGTTACGTCAGATACCATCATATCAAAGAAAGAAGGACTGGGGCAAGCTAGCTCCAACATGGACGAGCCCTACATTATACACGACATCGCAGGGAAAGGATCTTACTATCTAAGAACCCTAAAAGGAGAAGTGCTACATCACCCCTGGAATGCAATGTACCTAAGAAAGTACTACCCGTAAGAGAATGGTGAATACTTAGGGAAAAAAAGGAACGGGAAATAACCCACCATGTTCTATCCCTGGCCAAAGGTATTATAGACCTTACTAATCAATCAAAGAAATTTTTGCTAAAAAAATTATCTTTGATTATTACAATTTGGTTAGAACTCACACCCCCGTCAGGAGTGACGATGAGGCAAGGCAAGGCATAACTACGCATATGTCAATCTCGGATCCTCGGGGTGAAGGCTCCTTCCATGAGGCATAAGAAAAAAAAAATATCCCCCATAGAGATACTTTGTCAAAGTAAAGCAGCCACCGCTGAACGCGTAGGGTTACAGGAAAATTATTACCCACGTAGGAACCTTCGCCACCATGGTACCTTCTGGTCAAAGGATACCCTGGTAGGACGTTGAATGTTCCACCACAGGTTAAACATACCTTAGCACCTTATGATAACTCGATTGTGCGATCAATTAGACACATTACGCCTAAAAACAAGATATTCATGCAATAATATTGTTAGATCATTGCTCGGTCGAACTCGCATGCGTTGCTATCTCAAGCATGTTTGTCAATGTTAGTGATCAAAACTATAAGTCTTGATTTCTAGTCTACTATAGCTAAGGTATCGGATTAGGATAAAAAGTTTAGTTGAGATCAAGAACTCCATGGAAATCATCATACAAGATGAAGGACTACAAAAGGAACTGGTGGATCATCATCAACTAACAGGTATGTGGAGAATTAAACTTATCTATCACTCAAAAGTCTATTTATCTCCTATCTTGAGACAAAAGTCGTTTTGCTATATAGACTTAGATTATATACATTTGGTATTTCGAGTCGAGTTTACCTCGCCTATCTATTTCTCGAAATATGTGTTGGTAAATCTTTCGCTTTAGCCAAGTTCATCTTTACCTAGTGACGAAAGTCATGTTATGTTTCAATCACTTTGAAAATTGCTCTGACGAAAAATGGTTTGTGAATAACAAATATATAACGTTCTTTAAGAATGTTTCAATGATTGAAATGAGAGTTTAAACTATATAACCATTTAGAGGGTATAAGCATTGTTGTGGAAACACATATATGTATAAGTCCTTATTGCTTGAACCGAAGTTTGCGAACTTTGTTGATCAAGTGAACCGGAGAAGTGCGTGAGCTAAGTCCGCGAACTCAGTCCGCAAACCCATCCCGCGAACTGGCAAAGTTTTCAAACCCGAGAATTTCTGTTGGAGTTTGTGAACTTCATTCGGGAACTTAAGTCCGCGAACCCAGTCCGCAAACTTGAGTAGGTTATGTCTAATAACGATGTTTAGTGAACATATCTTTATAAACTAAGGAATGCAATTGCAAACCGTGGCTATAGAGTTCATGAACCGATTCATGTGAATCAAATCGTTTTTGCTTCAATTGTGTCCTGTGAAGTACATAAGATTTCCTTGCAATTGAACAACTCTCTAAATAGTTCATTTGAGTCATTTGAACTAGTTATGGTGAAGAAGAATATGGTTGATATGAAAGTTATCATATGGATAACTATTTGGTTAACTATTGTTGAACCAACTAATGTACAAGTTTGGGTACGGTTACACAAGCCCAGGAACGTGCATTTCATGTGTGTATAACAAGCTATGTTTTCGATCTAAAGGTTGATAAATATTAGCTTGAATCTAATCAGGTTTTCATCTAACGGTAAATATTGAATGCTTTGTTACCAAGCTAACATTGATTGCAAACCATGATTTGAAAGACTATATAAGGGAGAACTCTAGCAACTGGGAAACCTAATCCCCACACATTCTGTGTGATACTAGTTGTGCTAAGCTAGAGTCAATTCTCCTTTAACCTTTGGTTTCTTCTTCTAAACCAGGTTAACGACTTAAAGACTTCATTGGGATTGTGAAGCCAGACCGATACTACTTTTCTTGTAGTTGTGTGATTTGATCTTGCTGTTTCTATCGTACGAGTACAATTGTAATAATTGGCTTGAGATTTCTATCTCCGATAGGCAAGATAAAAACTAATCACAAACATCTACATCTCATCGTTTGTGATTCCACAATATCTTTTTTCGCTATGTCGATTAAGACTATTGTGAGGTGATTGATAATACTAGGATGTTCTTCGGGAATATAAGTCCGTATTATCAATTGGTTCCTGTTCACCTTGAAACAAAACTCGTAGGTATATTCGCGGAATACGGATTTATCTATTACCATAGACTTTTCTGTGTGATACAGATTTGTTTATTGAAGTCTTCGTCTTTGGGTCGTAGCAACTCTTGGTTGTCGGTGAGATCAACTAAGGGAATCAAGTACGTAGCATCCTGCTGGGATCAGAGACGTAGGAGCATAACTGTACCTTGGATCAGTGTGATATTGGTTAGGGTTCAACTATAGTCCAGACCGAAGTTGGTTTGGAGTAGGCTAGTGTCTGTAGCGGCTTAATACGGTGTGTGTTCAATTTGGACTAGGTCCCGGGGTTTTTCTGCATTTGCGGTTTCCTCGTTAACAAAATTTCTGGTGTCTGTGTTATTTCTTTTCTGCATTATATTTGTTTATATAATTGAAATAATACAGGTTGTGCGTTATTCAATCAATTAGAATATCCAACCTTTTGGTTGTTGATTTAAATTGATTGACACTTGGATATTGGTCTTTGGTACCATCCAAGTTTATCTGTCTTGTATTTAAATTGAGACTCGCAGTTTGCTTGAGTAAGATTTAAATCGAGAGATAGAGGTTTAAACTCTTTGATATATTTTTCTATTGATTGAGTCTAACTGTCTAGTTGATTCTCTAGAAAGTATATTGGAGTTTGTCCATACAGATTTCTAAGCGAAATATTGGGTGTGGTTGTTAGACCCCCGCTTTTTCAAATATGGGTAAAACAATAATTTTACCAAGATATATCTAACAAAGTTGCATAACAGATGACGAAGGTTCAAAATAACCACAAATCATTGTTTCTAAGAAAGGAGACATCTCATCTAAGGAAAGATATATCAGCTGAGGACATAAAACAACAAAGAGGAGTTTTACTTAAACAAAGCTCAAAACAAATCAAGGATAAGGAAGACGAGGGAAGACAACTCCATCGGCTTGGAACTCAGCTTCAGCAAAGGCATTATTGATGTAATCAATAACCGAGTGCTCGAATTTCAACTTCATTTAGGAGGCATCAGTCTCCAAATCAGAGGCCGATTTTCGACGAAGCTCCATCGTATGGGAAATGAGCTGGTTATTATCCTGCTGAAGTGACTCAGCTTTAAATTTGGCAGCAGCATCAAACTGACGAGCTCCCTCCAATGAAGATATTTGTCTCTCAAGATGTCTGACCTTAGCATTCATACCTACAAGCTGCTCCTGGGGATAAACAAAGACAACTTGGGGGCACGGAAAAGGCTACGGGAATAAGAAAATCCTAAGCTACCTCCGGCATGGATATGGGATTCTTCTAAACTATGCTGGGCTTCGGCAAGGTCCACCTCAGCAGTATCAAGATATTCCACGATGGTATCCCGTTTGGTCCGGAGATCCTCAACATCAATCCGGAGCGAAGAATTTTCAGAATACAAAACCTGGTCAACATTCTCTAACTCTTCCAATCTCTTAACCATAGATGCATGAGACATGGAAGAAGGCATAGAACCAGCTTCGCTAAGTTCGTTCTTAAGAGAACAAACCTCAGATGCCAATACGTTATGTTCGACAGTAACCTTAGCTAAGGAAGCACAGGCATCCTCGAAATCTGCATGATACTTTTTGCGGATAACCTCTTGGGATAAAAGGCGTTTCTCAAACAAGGCAATATCATTCTTTTTCTTGGAGATAAGACCCTCTTTCCACTTAAGGGTTTCATTACATTCTTTACGAAGAAGAGCCATCTTCTTCACGAGGTCTGATTTATGAGAAGACTCAAGGAAGATTTGGGCCTCATTATGAACAGTCGCGTTCATTAACCTATCATACTTCTTCTGATAATACCAAATGTCGGAGGTTAACTTGGATACTTGCTCCCGAAGACGTCTAATCTCACCGGATCTACCAACTGGCAGGCGTAGGTCAGGACTATACTACCAGGCAGAAATAAAAACGAGGCTAAGGGAAAGGAGAAACGAACCTATAACTTTGGAAGTTTCGGCAGCTAGAGCAGAATCAGCAGATTTTCGTCCCTCCTCGACAACCTTTGCAGCATTACTAGATCTCTCGAGATCCAACAAACAAGCTTCTAGAGACCTCCGAGTATTCTTCATCTCGATCTCCAGCAAAGATATCTTAGCAGCGGAAGGAGCATAACCGGAAGAAGGTTGTTGTGCACTAAAAAAGGCATAATCTGGACGAGCGCGCTCCAATAAAGCACTCAAGTGAGTACACTTAGACCTATAAAACCTTAAAAGAGTGCATCCAACATCGATTTGTTTGCAAGGATGCAAACAAAGGAACATAAGAACAAATGAAGGTTCTAAACAGTGTCTGAGACAGTAAGGAAGAAATCACTTACCGAGAACAAAGATAGACGAGGAAGGAAATCAATGTAGGTATCCATAAAGGTCTTTATCTCTCCTGGATGTTACCCTTACGGACTTCACCAAAGCTCTGACCAGAGCAAAGGCTATATGGATCAAAGAATAGGTTCTTAGCCGCTTGATACGGAGCAGTCAAAGCATCCAATATCGAGGCAATCTCTAAAGAATCAGTTAGCTGATGACGATCAACCTCAGCAGTCCCTTTGAATCCCGAAGAATGGCCTCAAGGATAGCATCGCCAGAGATACCAATGCTCAAGTTCTCAGGTAACTTACTATTCTCAAGTTCAGTAAAAACCTCACTAGTCGCTTGAGAGCGAGCATGGGGCACAAGTACTGAACCCTCATCACGATGAAGAGACGGCATGGTGTACGAGCTGGGAACTGAAGAAAAATCTTGACTAGGAGTACCACCTAAGTCAATGTCACCAGCAGAAGGAAGATTACCCAGTACGGTCCAATCTGGTGACGAAGATGTAGGTCCAATAACCTTTCTAACAGGGGAAGTATATACAGACTGAGCGCTCCCCAATGAAGTGGGTGTAGCATTGAAGGAGAAGTTGGCAAGTGAAATCACAACCTTCTTCTTCGGCTAAGAGTCTGAGCTACTAACCCTCACAACCGGAGCTACACCCTTCGCAAACGAATCACTCGAATGGAACGAAGTGTCGGGAGAAGATGGAGAACTCTTGGAAGATGTCACCATAGCACTAGTGGTAGCCAAAGTAACAGGATGCAAATCACTAGGAGCCGAAAACGCATGTACCTTCGGCAGCGGAGCAGGAGTTGAAACTTGGGTACTAACTTGGCTCATCAATGGAGAGCCGCTATCACCATGAAGGTTATCACCTTCAACAGAACCAGCACGGATAGGGCTAGGACTATCCTTGGAAAAATGTTCCTCAATGTCATCTATGTGGGGTCTAAGGGCAGTATCCTCGACATACTCCATGTCTTCGTCATTCGGATCACCCCCAACATCCTTAGGATCATCATCGGATTTTTCAACATCAATCACAACCTTCAACTTGCCTTTCTTATTGGAAGACTATACAAGAACAGATGCGCAAGATAAGGATTACGGGCAAAATAATAAGGAATCTATGAACACTAAGGTAAGATTATAATCCTTACCTCCTCAGGTGTTGGATTAGTTGCTTCAATCGAAGCCCTATTTTTCCTTGTCCTGGTAGCTATGGAATTACCAGCAGAGCCCGGAGCAGTCCCAACAGAAGAAGCCGGAGCATGCTGCAAAGGAAACATCAAAAATACTTAACAAAAGGCAGCAAAGGTGCTAAGGCAAAAATATAAAACCTCCGCAACAAACAAAGGTTACCTCGTGAGAAGTAGCAAGATTGAAGACCCAAGGCTGATATCCATCATACTTAGCAGGCAGAGATGAAGATGTACGAGGGACACTGGGATCTGTGGTAGTAAAACCATAAGCCCAGGGACCCACAACGCGAAGAGGAGTACGCGCCCAACGATAATCATGGTCTAGACGGATACGATCATACTTCGACAAGAAAATCTTAGCAGAATAGGGGATGACAGTCAACCTAGTATTTTCAATCTCCTCCAGCAAACGAAGGCTATTACCTTCCTTAATCTGCTTGGCAGTAACATGGATACGACGTGGACCAACACACCACGGAAGAATATTTCTTTTCTGGATGGCATCAGCGTAGGTAGCATTGAAATTGGAAGGAGTGTAATCCTATTGATTAGACCTCCCAACCGCAAAAGGGTCGTAAGACTTCAAAGTAGTCTTACCTTTGCTGCGATACAACCACTCACGAAGGGAACGCCAGTAATTACCAGTGTATTGCATGACCCCTCGAACCTGAGTTTTTTCACCCGATCATCCCTGGTAGACAAGACATCATAGTAGAAAGGATCCTTTCT
Organism: Papaver somniferum; assembly: GCF_003573695.1. Taxonomy (NCBI): domain Eukaryota; kingdom Viridiplantae; phylum Streptophyta; class Magnoliopsida; order Ranunculales; family Papaveraceae; genus Papaver; species Papaver somniferum. The sequence continues at coordinate 54,926,982 of NC_039363.1, forward strand.
ACTAAACAGAGGCAGAGACATACCTGCGGCCAACTGGATAACACTAATCAACAAATTATTCTCATCGTAAGGGAAGCTCCGGATCATATATTCAGTGAGAATATCAGGGCCATCAACAAGGAAATGTCAAACTTATGCAGGCGGAAAGACTTTTAGATCTCAGCCAAGGAAAAGTTAGTATAACTATCTTTGTCACGCAGTTGCAGCGTTTGGAGTTCATAATGAGAAGGAGGAGGAAGATCCTCAACAACAACCTCTTCAACCTCAGGTTTCGGAGCCATCTCAGATTCCACAGCCATCTCAGTTCCCACAAGCATCTCAGTCTCCCCAGGAGGTGGAGAATGCGTAGCATCAGGATGATCCATACGCGGAGGTGGATCAGTCGATGATCTAGGCTTCAGATCTCATAATACCTAACACCAGCAGAAAACACAGTCCTTCAACAATGGCGGACAAAAAATTGCAGTTTGCTCAAAAACGAATTTGGGGAAAAAATTACAGTACTTTGGGCATGGGTTTAACTAACCAACCAAAGGAAACAATCAAATCCCTCCATGGAGAAAAATGGGGCACGATTAGACATCTAATCGAGTTCAAAAACCCGAGTAATCATGGTGAAGACCATGACAAGATATACATGGGATAGTACCCATTTTCTCAAACAACGTGAAGAATACGATAAAGGCTACAATCAATACATGCAAGTATTCAAAAGCATCGACGGCATTCAAGAACAAGCAAGCTAAATCGGATCAAGGCGAGTCCAAGGTAAAGGTTTAAAAGACCAAAGAAGAAGCAAAAGACCACTAACCTGTATATGATGTTCGAACGCTGAAGAGCAAGAGCTTTTGGGAGTCGATGGAAGACCAACAGTTGAAAGCGGAAGAAAAATAAAATCTCTGAGAAAGGGATGGGTAGCGACAGTTCGTGAAGAGAGGGGAAAGTTAATGAAATTCCTACTTTTATTCTCTTCTTATAGGCGGCTAGAGAATCAAAAAATTTGGATGTCCCGAAATTCAAAGGGAATTTATTGCATGAAAGGACACACGGGGACCACCCAACCGGTACGTGCAAAAAATGGCGACGTTATGGAAGTTTTTCTTCCAATCCTACCAAACGATAGAAAATGAAAGAAAAGTGATAAACTGTGAATACCAATATTCTGTGGAACACATGTCACGGTTTCAGTGGTCTCATGCAAGATAATTGTGTAGCCCTTGCTACACAGAGGAATCTGAGTAACAAAACATACCTTCGCAGATCTACTTTATCCCATCCCAAGGAGGGATACCTCGACAGTTAAGATGATAAAGTAGAACCTAGTCTAGAGAGCGGCAGCTGGCGAAGGGACAGAAGTAGATGACATATCCAATCATCATTTAATGCATACATCTCTTATATACATGCCAAACTAAAGAACATGGAGAGAGATGAGGTGGCAGAGTCTGAATGGCGGAGACTAGCGGTGAACGAAGGTACAATCTGTATTGAGGCTGGGTAGTTCCCGAAGGAACGTGGGTTAGCTGAGGTGGCAGAGTTCGACTGGAGAGAGCAAGCGGTGAACGAAGGTACCATTTGTACGGAAGGTATATCAGGGGACGATGGATCCAAAGAAAGCAAAGATATATCTGGAGCCGAAGGTACTATAGATACCAAGCTTCACCAACAAAATAAGGGCATTCAGTATCTAGGAGAAGAAGATCTAGTCTTAAGATTATACCTCGTTAATGTTTAGAACTTAATTATTTACTTCAACTTGAGTTCTCTCTACTACTTTGGGAAGCATTTAAGATTTTTTGTAACTACCACAATTTAATATAAACAAATCACCCATTATCCCGTGGACGTAGACAAAAGTCGAACCACGTAATCTCTTGTGTCTCATGATAAATTAGTAGCATTTACTTAATATTGTTGTTCTTTGTTATTATCGTGATCTTGGGTATCTTTAATCACTTTGCATTATCAGTTCAACAGAGGTATCAATACTACTTAGTATCCGATTCACTGAGCTGTATACATTACGTAGACTACGGAAAAATTAGTAGTCACGGTAAATTAATATGTAAGTTGAGAAATTTTGAGTTTCAATATTAATACATACTATGATTGAAAATTAGTAATTCTTTCATTAATTAGACCACAATAAAACCCATTACATACTTAATAATCCCCATTACAAAGTTGGTTTTAATGACATCCATTTTGATGTATCAAGAAGTCTTTGATGATGGTGAATTGAGCTTCCAAGTTTAAATTATAACATTTCCATTTTTTCCATTCCTTCTTAGCTTAAGCTATGACTTCTTCGTCAGTCTCACCTCTGTTTGAGGGCGAAAACTGATTCTGCTATTTTTGGTAAATTTGAGTGTGTTGATGAGAAAAGAATTCAAACCCTAAGAAAATGCACTGCACGTGAGTACTTTTAGATTCGAGAGATCAATATGTAAGAATCTGGCCTAAACCAAGAAATGGTCGTTCCAGATTCAATTCGGTCACAAGGTGAAGGGTTGATCTTAGGGAGGGAAGCGAAGAAGGTGTTTGAGATCAGAATGTTGAATTATGAAGGTGTGGCTGTTTTATGACTTGTATCAGAAAATAGTTTATGGCTACTTGCGTTGAAAACACTTGTGTTGTTATTGTCGAAATAGGTTCAAAACCTATTTATACAAGTCATTTGAGCACAAACCTGATCTCGTAGGAAGTGGAGAAGACTAAGTGGTGGAGTAGTGGGGTTGTGTAAGAGGTGGTGATCATCACGCGGTCATATCTTCACCCACTACTCTCATCGTTGTTAACCGTTCGTCCTTTCCTTCCACGTTCTGGTAATGGGCGCGTTGCACGCCGCATGCTGTAAACCGCCAGACTAATACCCCAGTAAGTATCCCCCGATTTGTGACATGTTTGATGTCTCGAGTAAGTGGGTCGAGTCGTGAGACTCGTCGTTGTAAGCAGCACACAGTGCTTTTAGGTCAAATAATAAATTATTTGTGAAACATTTATAAAGCATCGCATATAATCGATGTGTATGAAGCATCGCTGTTTTTGAGCTCGATTGAATCAGTCACGAATTGAGCGTCTTAAAAGTAGCACGTACGGCCATCTTTGGGTGATCGTTCGAGTGCCCTATGGGCGAACTACCACTTGGTCGATCACTCCATGTGGAGGAGTGATGGCCGATGATCACAATGTTACTTTGTTAGTTTTCTGAAAATAAATCTACACCGTCCAACTAGGCTGGCGAAGTTGGATGGTCGTGATCGATTTGCGGCAGTTGTCTATTGTCGTAGACGCAATTTTAGGGTTTAGAGGCTGAGCCGCCAATCCCCTTTTGGGTGAGCGATTCGAGGCTCTGTGTACTAGTTTGAGCAAGTCGATCGACCTCGTGCAAAGATGGGTTGTCGTTGCGCACGTTGACATCTCCTGGGCCATCTAGAATTAGATCTAAGTCTCTCGATTAGGCTGGCGAAGATGGATGGTTGTGATCAATTTGAAACAGTAGTGTGTTGCCGCAAATGCCGATTAGGGTTTTGAGGCGGCCACATTCACCTTAGTTCGATCGAGCAATTTGATACGTTATTAACTTCCAACGGGTAAGTCAATCGAGTGGGAATAAATTTGGGACGACAATGAACTCATTTGCACCTCCTTGATCGCCTGAAACATGATATAAGTCGTCCAACTAGGCTAGCTAAGTTGGATGGACACGATCTATTTGCGACAGTTGTATACTGCCGCGACCCAAATTAGGGTTTTGAAAATAGCGTGCTTGCCTTAGTTTGGGCAAACGATTTGTTGCTCTACAAACTTTCCGCGGGCAGGTCGATCTGGCAAGGAGGAAGTTGGGCCGCCAATGTGCATGATGGCACCTCTTTGATCATTCCAGGGAATATCTCAGCCGTCCAACAAGGCTGGCAAAGTTGGACGGTCATGATGTATTTAAGAACTTTTTTGATGGTCTTAGCTCGTTTGAGATTTATTTGAAATAGCACGAACACCCATTTTAGGGTTGACGTTCGGAGCATTTTGGAAGTTAATTAAATAGTTATCGATCAACTAGGGCATTCGTGGGCCTGTCGATGGTCACTACGGTGATTGCCTAGTCCTGCTAGGAGCATGCTATTGTTGTTGGATCGTGCGGCCAAATTGTGTGGCCGTGATCGTTTCTGAGACTGATATTAACAGTCTAAATTTTCCTTCAGGAATTTAAGTGTGTTCGATCGAGCTAACTTAAAAGTGCGTCGATACAATATTCTCTTTGTTAGAGAGTGATGCAGCCCATGTGGCTACTTCCATGCAGATCTCAATACTAACACTTCGGGAGACTCATGCTACTCTGCTGATAGTGAACATTTAATCGTCATCTCATGTCAATATTGAGAGTTTGGCTGGGAACATAGCATGGGAAAATACTATGCAAGTCATGCATTAGTGAATAATGCTGGTGGAAGATAAAATTCACAGAATATTTTGGGATTGCTGTTGCACGCACCATTCTGAGTAAATTTCATATATACAAATATATTGAATTGCTCAATACATATGTGAGCGAAGAGGATTAAGAACTCATTGCTTTTAAATGGATTCTGTTCCTTTGCAGGATGATAGCGCATTAAATACAGGGTTTACGATTTTAGCCCTTGAACTAAAAACCACCATCAATATTAAGTCCCCTTCTTAGTACATAACCGTGACATTGTTGCGGGGTAAGCACTAGATGGTGACAGATAAAGATAAAACTTATGAGACAAAGATAAATGTTACCAAGAGAGATGGGTCGGCCTGTCCTTGGAACATGTCACGTTCAAGAGGCGTCCAGGTAAGCGTTCCTCTAGCACGATGTCGGTTGGCCCCAGGTAGATTAGGAATACGGTTGGTTTGGATCTTAAACTGCATTCCAAGTCCCTTGTATATTTGAGTATCGTTTGAGAGCGTGTCCAAGCTTTCCTGGCTTCGGTTAGCATGGATGAAAAGTGGAGGCGTGATGAAGCATCTCAGCTAACAAGTGTTAGGGATGCAAGGTTTGCTGCCCGGCTAAAGTAAAGGAGGGTGGATCATAACATGAACTCCTAGATAAACATGAATACCCTATTCATGACGACGTCATAATCATCGACTCTGGTATGGACGAGCCTTATCATGAGGAATATCCTTAAAAGGCTGCTGAAGCAATTTCTGAAAAAGATGTTGAAGCGGCTAGAGAGGATGTTGAAGCGGCTCGAGAGTATGTTGAAGGCGCCATTGACTCTGGCGTTGATGACACTTCTTTGATGTTTAGTAGTCTTTGTTTCATGCGGCTGGAGCCAGGGATTGATCGAATAATAATCCCTCATTCATGTTGCTTTTATGATTTTATGTTTCCAGTTGGATGAATGAATGAATGAAATCTACCGACTAAGAAATCCAAATTCTTAGAAAGATCTCGCAATACCTTGAAAATTTAGACGTAGCGCTCCCCGGTAAGGTTAGAGTAGAGCCTGTGTACATGATTTTGAAATCTAAGCTCTCCTATTCTTTTGTTTGATATTCCCCTTGCAAACTACACGCTTCTTGAAGATTTGTAGCGCGCCGGCTAGGCATGTAGAAGGATGGACGATGTGCCGTGAATCTTTAAAGACTTCTTTCTAAGCGACATCTTTTACACGTCTTCTGAATCTTGGATGGTTGTATGGAATGGGATGCGATGAGCAGTCCCTAGTTACACTTCAGATTCGATGGCGTGGCTGGATACGTGAAAATATGCACCTGCAAATACTATAAACCTCCAGAAAGATGTTTAAATTCATTCCCACTAGAAAATTGTAAGTGCAAATTACATCACTCCCATAAGAAACAGGTTCAGATTGTTTGACAATTTCTATTCGCAGAGCACTCTCTAAATCAGGTTCTAAATCAGCTGAAATGATTTCCGCAGCTAATATTGGTTCAACTTCATCCGCGGAGCAATAATATCACGACTCACAGACCCATTATCATTTAAAACGGTTTCATTATCAATATCATCAAGACAAAAAAAATTCAGAACTTAATGACTTAAGGGTCAAGGTCGGAGCTTTCTCGTCTAATAGAACTAGTCGAGACTCTGACAAAATTAGAGGTTCTAGTTTGGCTTTCCATTTATTAGTGTCTAGCAGTGGTGTGGAGTCTAATAAGACATTGACTTCACATATAACACTATCATCATCAAAATCATACCCAAAATGAGCTAAGCAAACCTCTAGTGGATCTTCCAAATGGCTCTTACAAAAGCTTTGCCAGTGCATCTTTCCGCTGGTAGCACTTCAAACTAAGGTACCTGGAAAATTCCAAGCAAACTGCGTAAAAAGAACTAAAATAAAACTAAAAGAAAAATAAAAAAAAAATTATGTACAGAAAAATTAAAAAAAAAATTAAAAAAATAAACTATGTACAAGATATCAATCAGAGAGTATTATGCAACCACTCCCCGGCAGCGGCGCCAAAAACTTGGTAGGTTGGGAAACCTACAATAATATACTGAAAGTGCACAGTGTCTAACTAGTAGAACAACGGCAAGTACAGGCCGTTCCCACGAGGAGTGTGAAAATACTCTACCAACTAATACCAAAACTGAATAATCAACAAGATGATTTTTTAAGGATTTTTCAGAAATTCAAACAAGATGAAATAAAAATAACTAAGACGTAACCAAGAAAATGAAAGGGTTATTAGGGTCTTCGATTTCCACCAATTCAATCATATAAAACTCTAGTAATCTCTATTTATTACTCAAGACAATTATCGAACCCAATCTCATGTCGCGGAAGATGGTATATTAAATTATAATATATAGTTTCTCCGTTGTAATCTCCTTCGCTTCATGGGTAGTGATTCTAAAGAATTACCTATCAATCCTAAAGCATATCACGTCAATGATTTTATCAAAGCACGAAATATCAATTGAAAAGTATAAATAATCAAGATAATCACATGAGCAATTAAACGCCAAGCTATATGAAGAGAAAATCACTATTCAATCAAATCATTATTAGAAATATCATCATAGAGTTCATATAAATAAATTGGCTTCTATCTAAACCTTACATGGTCCTAGTTAGCCATGGCTTTCTCAGAAGCCAAAAACAAAATGGAAAAATGAAAACAAAACTCCAAACCTCTTTTTTTTGTTGCGACACTGTGGCCGGGTGCCCCTCTCAAATAGTCGACACCCCTTCTTATAACCTTCCCTTTCTTTTATTTCATTAATCAAAGAATAAAAATAAATTATTCTATGAAAATATCTTGCATGCAAGTTGATGTCATCATCAATATCTTTCCCCAAATAGTATTGCCACCTCGTTCTTCCAATGAAATAATAAACTCTCCTTATTTCCAAAATCTCCCAAATGAAGAAAGAATTATTTTATTTCCAAAATAATCTCACGTGTAAATATTCTTAAATTAATTCTTCACATGGCAAATAAATTATCTTTCCCGGTGGAATATATTTGTGATAAAGTTAGAAACATAAAATACTTTTCATTTTCAGTTTGCATGTGTCAACCCCATTTTGATTTCAATTCCTTTGTTGCGTTTGTGCCTCGCCTATGAAACAATTTCATGCTGCTGATATATATGGAGATACCAGGCTAGCTACATTTTGTCATTTTTTTCATTGTGGTTGCTGATATATGGAAATACCAGGCCAACCTCATTTCATCATTGTGGTTGCTGATATATGGTAATACCAGGCCAACCCCATTTTATAATTGTGGTTGCTGATACATGGAAACACCAGGCCAACCCGGCTGCTGATACATGGAAATACCAGGCCAGCATAATAAGTGATGCTGATATATAGAAATACCAGGCCAGCATAATTGATCATTGTGGTTGCTGATACATGGAAATACCAGGCCAACCACATTTCATCATTGTGGTTGCTGATATATGGAAGTACCAGGCCAACCACATTTTTCCATTTTCGTCGCAAACACCATTAAGTCTCACATTTTGTTGTTTATTCGTTGGATGATCGAATTCACTTGTACTTTCTACAAAAGCACTAAAATAGTATTAGTAACTAAAATATTGTATCATAGCTAATATAAATATGGGTATAAAATGTAGCATATACATGCTTATCAACACCCCCACACTTATATTTTGCTAGTCCTCGAGCAAAACATAGATATTATGCAATTGATTTATTTTTTTTATTTTATTTTTTTAATTCTAAGAAAAGTGAAAACCTGCAAAAATATGGATAATGACCCACTCCCCCAGACTTAAACATTACATTGTCCTCAATGTAATTGAGTCATACAACGTAGAAATTAAAATGGGAAATACAAAAATAAACAATAAAAATAAGAGATAGAGTAGAGGGAACAAATCTGATGGGTTGACTCCCATGAACCGAAATGTATTTGTTTCCCAACTTGCCAATAGCATGTAGTCTCAAACAAGGTGAGGTTGGTACCCCAAAGTAGACATCCAATCATATATATAAAGTCTAAAAAGTTGAGGATCATCCCAACTAATCCGGTCAGCTGAAAATATGCACCTGCAAATACTATAAACCTCCAGAAAGATGTTTAAATTCATTCCCACTAGAAAATTGTAAGTGCAAATTACATCACTCCCATAAGCAACAGGTTCAGATTGTTTTACAATTTCTATTCGCAAAGCACTCTCTAAATCAGGTTCTAAATCAGCTGAAATGATTTCCGCAGCTAATATTGGTTCAAATTCATGCACAGAACAATAGCTCAACGGAGCAATAATATCACGACTCACAAACCCATTATCATTTAAGCTGTTTCATTATCAATATCATCAAGACAAAAAAAATGCAGAACTTAATGAATTAAGGGTCAAGGTCGGAGCTTTCTCGTCTAATAGAACTAGTCGAGCCTCTGACAAAATTAGAAGTTCTAGTTTGGGTTTCCATTTATTAGTGTCTAGCAGTGGTGTGGAGTCTAATAAGGCATTGACTTCACATATAACACTATCATCATCAAAATCATACCCAAAATGATCTAAGCAAACCTTTATTGGATCTTCCAAGTGGCTCTTACAAAAGCTTTGTGAGTGCATCTTTTCGCTGGTAGCACTTCAAACTAAGGTACCTGGAAAATTCCAAGCAAATTGCGTAAAAAGAACTAAAAAAAAACTAAAAGAAAAATAAAAAAAAATTATGTACAGAAAAAAAAAAGACTATGTACAAGATATCAATCAGAGAGTATTATGCAACCACTCCCCGGCAGCGGTGCCAAAAACTTGGTAGGTTGGGAAACCTACAATAATATACTGCAAGTGCACATTGTCTAACTAGTGGAACAACGACAGGTACAGGTCGTTCCCACGAGGAGTGTGAAAATACTCTACCAACTAATACCAAAACTGAATAACAAGATGATTTTTTAAGGATTTTTCAGAAATTCAAACAAGATGAAATAAAAATAACAAAGACGTAACCAAGAAAATGAAAGGGTTATTAGGGTCTTAGATTTCCACCAATTCAATCATATAAAACGCTACTGATATCTATTTATTACTCAAGACAATTATCGAACCCAATCTCATGTCTCAGAAGATGGTATATTAAATTATAATATAAAGTTTCTCCGCTGTAATCTCCTTCGCTTCATGGGTAGTGATTCTAAAGCATTACCTATCAATCCTAAAGCATATCACGTCAATGATTTTATCAAAGCACGAAATATCAATTGAAAAGCATAAATAATCAAGAAAATCACATGAACAATTAAACGCCAAGCTATATGAAGAGAAAATCACTATTCAATCAAATCATTATTAGAAATACCATCATAGAGTTCATATAAATAAATTGGCTTCTATCTAAACCCTACATGGCTCTAGTTAGCCATGGCTTTCTCAAAAGCCAAAAAAAAAATGGAAAAATGAAAAAAAACTCCAAACCCCTTTATTTTGTTGCGGCATTGTGGCCGGGTGCCCCTCTCAAATAGTCGACACCCCTTCTTATAACCTTCCCTTTATTTTATTTCATTAATCAAAGAATCAAAATAAATTATTCTATGAAAATATCTTGCATGCAAGTTCATGTCATCATCAGTATCTTTCCCCAAATAGTATTGCCACCTCATTCTTCCAATGAAATAATAAACTCTCCTTATTTCCAAAATCTCCCAAATGAAGAAAGAATTATTTTATTTCCAAAATAATATCACGTGTAAATATTCTTAAATTAATTATTCACATGGCAAATAAATTATCTTTCCCGGTGGAATATATTTATGATAAAGTAAGAAAGATAAAATACTTTTCATTTTCAGTTTGCATGTGCCAACCCCATTTTGATTTCAATTCCTTTGTTGTGTTTGTGCCTCGCCTATGAAACAATTTCATGCTGCTGATATATATGGAGATACCAGGCTAGCTACATTTTGTCATTTTTTTCATTGTGGTTGCTGATATATGGAAATACCAGGCCAACCTCATTTCATCATTGTGGTTGCTGATATATGGTAATACCAGGCCAACCCCATTTTATAATTGTGGTTGCTGATACATGGAAACACCAGGCCAACCCGGCTGCTGATACATGGAAATACCAGGCCAGCATAATAAGTGATGCTGATATATAGAAATACCAGGCCAGCATAATTGATCATTGTGGTTGCTGATACATGGAAATACCAGGCCAACCACATTTCATCATTGTGGTTGCTGATATATGGAAGTACCAGGCCAACCACATTTTTCCATTTTCGTCGCAAACACCATTAAGTCTCACATTTTGGTGTTTATTCGTTGGTTGATATAAAATACTTTTCATTTTCAGTTTGCATGTGCCAACCCCATTTTGATTTCAATTCCTTTGTTGTGTTTGTGCCTCGCCTATGAAACAATTTCATGCTGCTGATATATATGGAGATACCAGGCTAGCTACATTTTGTCATTTTTTTCATTGTGGTTGCTGATATATGGAAATACCAGGCCAACCTCATTTCATCATTGTGGTTGCTGATATATGGTAATACCAGGCCAACCCCATTTTATAATTGTGGTTGCTGATACATGGAAACACCAGGCCAACCCGGCTGCTGATACATGGAAATACCAGGCCAGCATAATAAGTGATGCTGATATATAGAAATACCAGGCCAGCATAATTGATCATTGTGGTTGCTGATACATGGAAATACCAGGCCAACCACATTTCATCATTGTGGTTGCTGATATATGGAAGTACCAGGCCAACCACATTTTTCCATTTTCGTCGCAAACACCATTAAGTCTCACATTTTGTTGTTTATTCGTTGGATGATCGAATTCACTTGTACTTTCTACAAAAGCACTAAAATAGTATTAGTAACTAAAATATTGTATCATAGCTAATATAAATATGGGTATAAAATGTAGCATATACATGCTTATCAACACCCCCACACTTATATTTTGCTAGTCCTCGAGCAAAACATAGATATTATGCAATTGATTTATTTTTTTTATTTTATTTTTTTAATTCTAAGAAAAGTGAAAACCTGCAAAAATATGGATAATGACCCACTCCCCCAGACTTAAACATTACATTGTCCTCAATGTAATTGAGTCATACAACGTAGAAATTAAAATGGGAAATACAAAAATAAACAATAAAAATAAGAGATAGAGTAGAGGGAACAAATCTGATGGGTTGACTCCCATGAACCGAAATGTATTTTTTTCCCAACTTTCCAATAGCATGTAGTCTCAAACAAGGTGAGGTTGGTACCCCAAAGTAGACATCCAATCATATATATAGAGTTTAAAAAGTTGAGGATCATCCCAACTAATCCGGTCAGCTGAAAATATGCACCTGCAAATACTATAAACCTCCAGAAAGATGTTTAAATTCATTCCCACTAGAAAATTGTAAGTGCAAATTACATCACTCCCATAAGCAACAGGTTCAGATTGTTTGACAATTTCTATTCGCAGAACACTCTCTAACTCAGGTTCTAAATCAGCTGAAATGATTTTCGCAGCTAATATTGGTTCAAATTCATCCGCGGAACAATATCTCAACGGAGCAATAATATCACGACTCACAGACCCATTATCATTTAAAGCGGTTTCATTATCAATATCATCAAGACAAAAAAATTCAGAACTTAATGACTTAAGGGTCAAGGTCGGAGCTTTCTCGTCTAATAGAACTAGTCGAGACTCTGACAAAATTAGAGGTTCTAGTTTGGGTTTCCATTTATTAGTGTCTAGCAGTGGTGTGGAGTCTAATAAGGCATTGACTTCACATATAACACTATCATCATCAAAATCATACCCAAAATGAGCTAAGCAAACCTTTAGTGGATCTTCCAAGTGGCTCTTACAAAAGCTTTGCGAGTGCATCTTTTCGCTAGTAGCACTTCAAACTAAGGTACCTGGAAAATTCCAAGAAAACTGCGTAAAAAGAACTAAAAGAAAAATAAAAATAAATTATCTACAGAAAAATAAAAAAAAATAAAAATAATAAACTATGTACAAGATATCAATCAGAGAGTATTATGCAACCACTCCCCAGCAGCGGCGCCAAAAATTTGGTAGGTTGGGAAACCTACAATAATATACTGCAAGTGCATAGTGTTTAACAAGTAAAACAACGACAAGTACAGGTCGTTCCCACGAGGAGTGTGAAAATACTATACCAACTAATACCAAAACTGAATAATCAACAAGATGATTTTTTAAGGATTTTTCAGAAATTCAAACAAGATGAAATAAAAATAACAAAGGCGTAACCAAGAAAATGAAAAGGTTATTAGGGTATTCGATTTTCACCAATTCAATCATATAAAACTCTACTAATCTCTATTTATTACTCAAGACAATTATCGAACCCAATATCATGTCTCGGAAGATGGTATATTAAATTATAATATATAGTTTCTCCGCTGTAATCTCCTTCGCTTCATGGGTAGTGATTCTAAAGCATTACCTATCAATCCTAAAGCATATCACGTCAATGATTTTATCAAAGCACGAAATATCAATTGAAAAGCAGAAATAATCAAGAAAATCACATGAGCAATTAAACGCCAAGCTATATGAAGAGAAAATCACTATTCAATCAAATCATTATTAGAAATATCATCATAGAGTTCATATAAATAAATTGGCTTCTATCTAAACCCTACATGGCTCTAGTTAGCCATGTATTTCTCAAAAGCAGAAAACAAAATGGAAAAATGAAAACAAACTCCAAACCCCTTTTTTTTGTTGTGGCACTGTGGACGGGTGCCCCTCTCAAATAGTCGACACCCCTTCTTATAACCTTCCCTTTCTTTTATTCATTAATCAAAGAATCAAAATAAATCATTCTATGAAAATATCTTGCACGCAAGTTGATGTCATCATCAGTATCTTTCCCCAAATAGTATTGCCACCTCATTCTTCCAATGAAACAATAAACTCTCCTTATTTCCAAAATCTCCCAAATGAAGAAAGAATTATTTATTTCCAAAATAATCTCAGGTATAAATATTCTTCAATTAATTCTTCACATGGCAAATAAATTATCTTTCCCGGTGGAATATATTTGTAATAAAGTAAGAAAGATAAAATACTTCTCATTTTCAGTTTGCATGTGCCAATCCCATTTTGATTTCAATTCCTTTGTTGCGTTTGTGCCTCGCATATGAAACAATTTTATGCTGTTGATATATATGGAGATACCACGCCAGCTACATTTTGTCATTTTTTTCATTGTGGTTGCTGATATATGGAAATACCAGGCCAACCTCATTTCATCATTGTGGTTGCTGATATATGGAAATACCAGGCCAACCACATTTCATAATTGTGGTTGCTGATAGATGGAAATACTAGGCCAGTATAATAAGTGCTGCTGATATATAGATATACCAGGCCAGCATAATTGATCATTGTGGTTGTGATAGCAAAAGGAATAAGTCATAAAACTATGTTTTAACCTAAACCTGCAAGTATACAGGATCTAAAGTAGTGAGTGAGCAAATAAGGGGAAGTCCACAGGGACAAGGAGGGAGCTGGTGTTGTTTTCTAAATCATTCTACTGATTTCTAAGTTTCCTAACAATTTGTAGTGACAGTGACTAAAAGCACTAGGGCATTTAAATCCACCTAATAATCCTAAGCTAAGGCAATACCTATTCAACTTATGTTCTTCTTCCTTTCCAGGGAAGGATAAAATGGATAATATGCCAACCATTCTCACTAACTCACCCCTAGCATAAACTGTCTTCTTACAGTACAGCTTATCACAGGTTCATTTGATCAATTTAGATAACTATCATCCCTAACAGGATAAAATGGATAATAATTCTAGCTATGTTATCTAATTCACTCCTAGCATGAACTGTCTTCTCACAGTACAACTCATCACAAGTGCATTTGAATGCTTTAGCTAGTAATCATCCTACAACAGTGAACATCATAAGAACATTAAATTGAACAGAAATTTTCTCAACATAAGACTAAGGGTTTCATCTACAGCCTAGTAAGAGTAATTAGAACATACTAGACATGGTGAACAAATACAATTGAAATTACTGAACTTGAAATTAAACAAGAAGTAACAGTAGAGAGCACTGGCTAGTCCAGGCCTCTAAGGTGGTGCTCTGGCTAATCCAGGCATATCTTTAACACAACACACAAGCCTTCTATTTAAACCCAAAATTAGGGGATTACAACAAAATTCGAGAAATTGATGGGACAATTGCTTACCCATACTGCTGTTGCTGCTCCTCTTCCTCTCCATGCTCTAGCTTCATAGCCATCATCCTATTTCACCACTTTCACACGCCAACAGTGAGAAGAGGGGTGTGAAATCGATGAAATCGATTGATAGTTAGTAGGGAAGGTTGGTGGTGATGATGGGTTCGAGTGTTTGGGGATTTGACGGCTCGTGGAGGGGAGTGGTGGTGGTTGAGGCGACGAAGAGGGTGGAGTTGGCAGGAGCAGAGCTCGACTGCTCGAAGGAGGAAGATGAGAATTTGAGTAAGGTGCGTTTGGCTGAAGGGCATAGGTGTCAGGTGTTGTAGTGTTGAGCGGAACATCAAAATCTGATGCACATCGAAGCTAAAGCGTTGGATTATCAATTCTAGATTGATTCTAACGGCAAGATGGAAGCAGGTCTTGAGCGACCGTTGGATGCGTGACACAACGAAACTGACGGCTCAAGATGGAGTTAGGTGCTATAGTGTTTGACAGGAGCTTCATATTTTTATGCACTATGATGAAGTGACCGTAGGATGCTGAGATGATCCAATCTGATGGCTGAAGATGGAGGCGGGTATGGATATTGGAAATGGGTTTGGGTAAGGGTTTTGGACCTTGGGTATGCCAAACCCATATCTTCTTTAAGAACAATTCTTCCTTGTTAAGCCCATTTCTAGCCTTTTGGTCTTGTGCACAACATTCCTCGCGGCTTTCTTGCGTAATTCCTCCCGACTTTTCACTACTTTTCTGCTCTTTTCGCTCCGCAATTCATCGAAACTTTATTTACAACCTAAAAATGCAAAATTAATTAATAAAAATATTTATTCTTGAAAACAATGAAAATACAGAATATGGGATAAAATGTAGAATTAATGCACAAAAGATGAGTTAAATGCCAAGAAAAATATATATAAATATGCACTTTTTAGCACTCATCAAATACCCCCAAACCTGAATTTTACTTGTCCTCAAGTAAAACAAAACTAAGGAAATCCTACCTATACCACTGTCGCTGGTCTCTCGAATGCATTTAGCGTATGCACTAAGCCTTTTAAACCACTAAGTTTCCCTAGTGGACGAGTTGAAGTCTCTTGAAGGTTTGCTTAGAACGTACCTACAAAGTTCTAGGACAAAATATAAGCTCAGATTCCATGAAATGTGACATGTGCAAGACAGTAGAAGCTCACAACAAAATGGAGATGTCAATCTAGCTATCAAAGGCACAATCCTAGCACTGATAACAACTAAAGACACGTGATAAGAGTGTAAAGTGTATCTACACATGTTTCTAGAATGACCTGAAGTTATGACTACTCATCACCAAGAGATAGTTTTTAGGCTAAGAACCGAATTCTAAGCCAAGCTAGCTGTCCGACTTTACGAGAATTGTGAATGTTCACCCAATGAGTTGGTGATATTTCAGTTTACCCGCGTTATACATCGATGGCTGCACCCTCCTTGCTTATTACAAGACTATTTACAACAAAAAGATGACTCTTTACATGACTCTTATTTACATTGATTACTCTCTTTTATTTTTGGAACAAGAGAGAACTATTGTCTTTAACATGACAAAATATGGAATAAATAAATACTTGATTATTTTTTTTTAATATTTTTTTGATTTTTTTGATTTTTTTTTTTTGAAGAAATAACTTTGATCTTTACAACATAGTGACACTTTTGATACATGAACAAAAAGAAAAACATAATTACATGACTGTTAGCAAGATGTGGCCCTTATCGAATGCATCCGGTCAAATTCTATGGTTGCTTTTCTTAACGTATCCTCCAACTTCTATCCCAGCCAACCAAAGAACAATCTAGTCAAGTCTCATTCAGTATTCTAAAGTGATTGGCAATCTAACTTCCTATCAAACACCTTGAAGATCGAGGCTATACATGTATTGGTAGATTGTGCGTGTGCAAGTTTCTTATCACATGTGAATTGTGCTAGAATCAGGGTGCCTAAATATCTAGACTAAGAATCCTTATGTTTACATACATGCACAAGAGTCAACATTTCAAGGTAAATGAGCTCCATTTTTATGATTTTTTTTTTTTAATTTTTTTTTTCAAAAATAAAGAGTTCTGTTTTCAATGATTGCATGCTATCGTGGTATCTACTCTTTACCCTCAAACCTAAACTAAACATTGTCCTCAATGTTTCAAAAGATGAACAAAATTGTAATACACCATACGAAGAGGACCATGCTGAGTAGAGAAAAAGGAAAGAGATTACCCAATTTGACGGCGAAAGCAAGATTAGAACTCCGTTATTCAAGTCTAGAATCCAACATTTTTTAGCCGAGATCATATTGGATTAGCACAATATATACAAAAGAAACAAAAGATTTATCTAGAATATTATCTACTGGATTATATACAAGAAAATTCACCATACACTAACATTCTAAAGAGTTGAGGATCAACCCAAAAGACGAAGTGATGAAACATAGACAGTTTCAAACAACTATAATTGGACTGAAATGGGAGTGAGCGTGAAAAACCGGAAGAATCACCCCCAAACCTATATTTTTCAACAGGTTTACTTTGAAGCACAAAATCTTTTAATTTTAGGGGTTCAGGATTCACAAGGTCTAACTCAGAATGGACTTTTTGCGGGATGGTCATAGAAATTAATTCCAACTGTGGTTCTTTTAAGATGTTATATTTAGCAGATAAATAGTCCAAGAGGACTTGGGAAGCACACAGTTCCAATCCTAGATTAGGGACTCTCAGATTAGTTGGTTTAAAAGTTTTGTTACAAACCAAATCTAGGTTGGGGGGAATAATCTAAATTTGTGATTAGGCACATCATGCACATATTCATCGAACAAAACATCAAGACCTAAATCGGTATCATGATTATCCGAAGTACGCAAATCAATATCAGAAGAAATAGCATATTGTGACTTAGGCAAGGAATCAGACACATCAAATTCGTTTTTATGCATAATAAAATTAGTGTCTACAGAAGATTCAACTTCTCCTATGTCATGTTCATCTTCACAGAATAATTGTACAAGCCCCATATCAATATCAAGATCATATGAATTACAATGATTATTAGAAGAAACAACATTCATGAAGGTCGAGGGCGAGAAGCCATATGTTATTGAACCAAAAGGTTCCACAATATTTTTGGCAAAAACATGTTTTTCTAACATAACATCATCATAATCATCATAATCCTCATCATGGTAACATGCATATTGGTCCTCATTAAAAGTGGTGGTGTCCTTAGTCGATTCATGTTCATCTAAATTAGGTTCATATTCAACATCATTTTCATGAATGGGACTAGACGCTTCATTAGGGACAACATACATTTCCTCATGAATTTCCTCCTTTTGTAGGTGAAGCAAAATCTGATCTAACTTCGCCTGAATTCGTGATGTAGATCTATCAAAGTTTAGCTCACTGAGAGCTTCTATGGTGGAGTCTAAATTCATGGGAGTACAAAATTCTTCATGTTCAAATTGTGGTGATTGGTACATGTGTGCATGGTCATTAGGGTCTACAAAATATTGATCGCAACCCTCAAAGGATTGATTATGGTCCCAATGACTACCGGCCTCACAATCTGTGGGCATTTCATAAGTTGGATTTTCATGGTATCCCCTAGTTGCCTAAATTCATGCAAAATATAGCAATATCCATCAAGGTGGTCTAAACCACCACATAAGGTACAAGCATGCATTTTCGGTTGGCTAGGTTGATACATGGGTGAATAGTTATACGGGTTTGCATATTGAGGCTCATGACCTTGAGAAGGTCCATAATTATAATCCCTATAACTATTGACATCATGGTCTGTGGGAGGCTCATAAGGTGAATCTTGCCCGTAAGCTTCTCTAATAGATTTATTCCCAGTGGCAGACCAAAATCCATTCATTTTTAGATTTAGGGCCGAAGTGATGTTTTTAAATGGATGGCAATAAAATCAATGATGCCCATCAAACAAGTTATACAAACAAAGCAAACCCATAATCTAAAAAGGTTAATCCCAAAAACACAAAAACACAAACCCACAAAAAATAAAAACCCAACTGTTGGGTTTAATATTACAAGCCCACAAGAAAGAAAAAAGCAAGCCCACAGGTTGGGTTCTCTCAATGGGTTTAGGCTTACCTATTTTTGGAGGGAAGCCCAGTTGGGCTTTGGTCTCTTTTAATTGTGTTGCAAAATCCCAGTTGGGCTTGGATCTTCCTAACCTTTGTTTGTTTGAGGCCCAGTTGGGATTTTGTTTTCTTTATTGCACAGCCCAGCAACAGAAGCTTGGCAGCAGGATCACTACTGCAGTTCAAGCAACAAGCCCAGCAGAATTGTTCAACAGCAAGTGGGCTTGTTCAATTGCAGCAGCTTTTGTTCTGAACCCAACAGCAAGGCAAAAGCAAGAGCAATAACAAGAGCAAGAGAAAGAAGCAAGACAATGCACTAAAGAGGTAAGACAATGCCTAACAGGAAGTGCAAGAACAGGGACTATGCTTACACTAAGCTAAGCTAAAAGATGCAACTAAGTAAGCAAGAACATCAAAGATGCTTGGTAATGCAAAACAGTATGCAAGAACAGCTAAGATGATGCAAGTATGACAACGGAATGATTATAACTACAATGGTTTCTACAATAAAATTCTTACAGAATTGACTAACATGTAACTAAGCTAAGATGCAGCTAGTATGAAATGCAAGATACAAAAACAGCAAGCTAACATGAGAATGAACAAACAGCAAAGATCAATGAAAGAAAAACAAAGAAATATAACAACAGCGCCGCCACCGAGTCCCCGACAGCGGCGCCAAAAACTTGATAGCAAAAGGAATAAGTCCTAAAACTATGTTTTAACCTAAACCTGCAAGTA
Source organism: Papaver somniferum (assembly GCF_003573695.1). Classification (NCBI taxonomy): domain Eukaryota; kingdom Viridiplantae; phylum Streptophyta; class Magnoliopsida; order Ranunculales; family Papaveraceae; genus Papaver; species Papaver somniferum. Next base: position 54,946,528 of record NC_039363.1, read on the forward strand.
TACAGGATCTAAAGTAGTGAATGAGCAAATAATGGGAAGTCCACAGGGACAAGGAGGGAGCTGGTGTTGTTTTCTAAATCTTTCTACTGATTTCTAAGTTTCCTAACTATTTCTAGTGACAGTGACTAAAAGCACTAGGGCATTTAAATCCACCTAATAATCCTAAGCTAAGGAAATACCTATTCAACTTATGTTCTTGTTCCTTTCCAGGGAAGGATAAAATGGATAATATGCCAACCATTCTCACTAACTCACCCCTAGCATAAACTGTCTTCTTACAGTACAGCCTATCACAGGTTCATTTGATCAATTTAGCTAACTATCATCCCTAACAGGATAAAATGGATAATAATTCTAGCTATGTTATCTAATTCACTCCTAGCATGAACTTTCTTCTCACAGTACAACTCATCACAAGTGCATTTGAATGCTTTAGCTAGTAATCATCCTACAACAGTGAACATCATAAGAACATTAAATTGAACAGAAATTTTCTCAACATATGACTAAGGGTTTCATCTACACCCTAGCAAGATTAATTAGAACATACTAGACATGGTGAACAAATACAATTGAAATTACTGAACTTGAAATTAAACAAGAAGTAACAGTAGAGAGCACTGGCTAGTCCAGGCCTCTAAGGTGGTGCTATGGCTAATCCAGGCATATCTTTAACACAACACACAAGCCTTCTATTTATACCCAAAATTAGGGTTTACAACAAAATTCGAGAAATTGATGGGACGATTGCTTACCCATACTGTTGTTGCTGCTCCTCTTCCTCTCCATGCTCTAGCTTCATAGCCATCATCCTATTTCACCACTTTCACACGCCAACATGAGAAGAGGGGTATGAAATCGATGAAATCGATTGATAGTTAGTAGGGAAGGTTGGTGGTGATGATGGGTTCGAGTGTTTGGGGATTTGACGGCTCGTGGAGGGGAGTGGTGGTGGTTGAGGCGACGGAGAGGGTGGAGTTGGCAGGAGCAGAGCTCGACTGCTCGAAGGAGGAAGATGAGAATTTGGTTAAGGTGCGTTTGGCTGAAGGGTATAGGTGTCAGGTGTTGTAGTGTTGAGCGGAACATCAAAATCTGATGAACATCGAAGCTAAAGCGTTGGATTATCAATTCTAGATTGATTCTAACGGCAAGATGGAAGCAGGTCTTGAGCGACCGTTGGATGCGTGACACAACGAAACTGACGGCTCAAGATGGAGTTAGGTGCTATAGTGTTTGACAGGAGCTTCAGATTTTTATGCACTATGATGAAGCGACCGTAGGATGCTGAGATGATCTAATCTGACGGCTGAAGATGGAGGCGGGTATGGATATTGGAAATGGGTTTGGGTAAGGGTTTTGGACCTTGGGTATGCCAAGACCATATCTTCTTTAAGAACAATTCTTCCTTGTTAAGCCCATTTCTAGCCTTTTGGTCTTGTGCACAACATTCCTCGCGGCTTCCTTGCGTAATTCCTCCCGACTTTTCACTACTTTTCTGCTCTTTTCGCTCCGCTATTCATCCAAACTTTATTTACAACCTAAAAATGCAAAATTAATTAATAAAAATATTTATTCTTGAAAAAAATGAAAATACAGAATATGGGATAAAATGTAGAATTAATGCACAAAAGATGAGTTAAATGCCAAGAAAAATATATAGAAATATGCACTTTTTAGCACTCATCAGGTTGCTGATACATGGAAATACCAGGCCAACCACATTTCATCATTGTGGTTGCTGATATATGGAAGTACCAGGCCAACCACATTTTTCCATTTTCGTCGCAAACACCATTAAGTCTCACATTTTGTTGTTTGTTCGTTGGATGATCGAATTCACTTGTACTTTCTGCAAAAACACTAAAATAGTATTAGTAACTAAAATATTGTATCATAGCTAATATAAATATGGGTATAAAATGTAGCATATACATTCTTATCACCATGCGGCCTTCAAACGATCCTTGAAGATATTTGAACATGTTGTTATTTTAAGACGTTTAATCCGTGACTTACTCTATTAATATTTAAAACAGCGATGCTTCATACATATTTATCATATTCGATGCATTACATGCATAGAATATACACGATATTTTATGAATATCAATTTCTTAAATAACTTAGTTATTTAATATAATAGCATCACGTGTTAGTTCCTGCGGGTCCCACAACTCGACCCACTTACTCGAGACATCAAACATATCACAAACTCGGGGATACTTACTGGGGTATTGGTCTGGCGGTTTACAGCATGCGGCGTGCGACGCGCCCATATATAAGAACGTGGACGGTTAAGATGATGAGGGAAGTGGGCTAAGACGTGATCGTGCAATCACCTACACGACCCACTACTCCATCACTCAACTTCCTCCACTTCCTACGAGATGAGGGTATTCGCTCAATGACTTATATAAATAGGTCCTTCGCCTATTTCCAAACAACACGAACAAACACAGAGAAACCAAGTGTTGTCATCCGTATACAGAAAACATCCAGAGCTGATTGCTTATATTATTGCAAGGCAGTTCATCATTCTGATACAAGTTATAATCATCCAACATCATCACAATATCAACACCTTATTCGCTTCCCTCCCTAAGATCAACCCCATCTCCTTCACTTTGTGACCGAAGCAAATATGGAACGCCCATTTCTTGGTTTAGACCAGAATTGTATAGATTGATCTCTCGAATCAGAAAGCATTCCCGTGCAGTGCATTTGTTTAGGGTTTAGATTCATTTCTCATTCACACACACCCAAAATTACCAAAACCAGCAGAAATAGTTTTCACCCATAAACAATTGGCGATCACAGTGGGAGATTAATCTCTCGGTTGTGAAGTCAATTTATTCAATACCCAATCCCATTTGTCTTATTTCAAATGGTTGGTCTTAGGACTCCCACAACAACTTCAAATCCCGATCGAAGTCCCTCCAATGGAGATATCCCTCTTCCCAACGGTGTATCTGATGGTGTAACCGGGAGAATCCCAACATTGATCGAGTTAGCACGGGTGCAGGAGATTCACACGAAGAACATGGACCTGATTAAAGAAGCGGTAAACGGTATACTCGATATCCTCATCAAGATGACGTCAGATATGAGCGGTCCTACCACAGAGACTTCTACACTGGGGACTGATCCTCCTAAAATCAATAGTTTCACTATGAACCAAAGGTCGGTGGATCAGGAAGCGGCTTCTCTAGTGGAAAGCTTATGCGAACTTTTACACCTCTCGAAGAATCAACGGGAGGAAACGTTCGCTACAATCAACCAGATAGCCCTGGACGTGCAGTTAACACATTTGTGTCCAGAAGACTCGAAAACACAAGAGATGTCTGTGAATAACGTCACATTTACAGAAGAAGACATGATGGCGGAAGAAGGTCACAACCGGGCCCTACATGTTACTGCACGCATCAAAGATTCAGAGTTCAAGAGGGCCTCATTGACACGAGAGAGTTTTCGAATGTGATTACTCTCAAGACTCTCAGGACGTCCAAGGTTCGCCCAAGCAAGATCGTACGATAGCCTACCACGATGACAGACTTTGAAGGGAATCAAACCAACACGTACGGGTATGTCAATCTGAATTTATCTATAGGGCCCGTCCATTCAAAGATGAAATTCGAAGTCATAGAAAAAGAGCCGGACTACCATATGATACTGGGGATACCATGGATTCATGGCAATAGGATCATCCCCTTGATGTATCATCAATTCCTGAAGACTATGCTGAATAAAGAAGTCGTTCGTATTCCTGCATCATTGTCTCCTTACGCACCAAAATGTGGAGTGGAATTTTTTGAACCAAGAGAATCTCCGCGTGAAGAATCGGACAAAGTTCATTGCATCCCACTCCCCATGTGGGCATAAATCCAGGAGGATGACCGACTTGCATCATTGCAGGCTAAGCCCCATGATGCATCTTTGCTGAAAAGGCGTCCCAAATATTCCTCATCATGTGAAGCCGCGACCCACGCTCACACTAAGAGGGAACAGACTTTTTTGGCAAGCCGTGACCAGAAAGGAAGAACCGTGTACCGACGCCGCTGTTACAATTAACAGGGGAGACTGTTACCCAGTCTCTCCGCCTAACGGAATGCTACAACAACGATGGGCCACAAGAAGAATTGCTAGATGCTCGACAGCTGCAAGATGGCACCAACTCCACAAGTGATGAGCTCGAAGTCGTTACCAACGGGAATGAGGAATATCCTAGGCCTATCTCCATCATCTCAACCTTGTGTACAGATAAACGCACGAAGCTCGTGGAACTTCTCAAAGAGTACCAGGACATATTCGCTTGGACGTATGGAGAAATGCCCGGTTTAGATGAAAAATTGGTCACCCATCATCTACATGTCATACCTGGATCCAAGCCGGTTAAACAGTCTCCGAGGCAGTTCAGACACGAAGTAGAAGAGCAAATCAAGGCTGAGGTTCATAAGTTTCTAGCTGTTGGATTCATCAAACCCATTCGTCATCCAACCTGGTTGGCTAATGCGGTTCCGATAAAAAAGAAAAATGGACAGATCAGGTGTTGTGTGGATTTCAGGGACTTGAACAGATGCTTCCCCAAAGATAATTTTCCTCTACCTAACATCGACATGTTAGTGGATGCCACCAGCGGACACGGTGTGTTCTCCTTCATGGATGGATATAACGGATACAGTCAGATAATGATGTATGAGCATGACGCAAGTAAGACAGCTTTTCGAACTCCTCTCGGAAATTTTTATTGTACTGTAATGCCATTTAGTTTAAAGAATGTCGGTGCAACGTATCAACGCGCTATGACGGAAATCTTCCACGACAGGATGCATAAGCAAGTTGAATACTACGTGGATGATATAATAGTCAAATCAAAAGGTCGGGAGGCCCACGTAGGAGTCTTACGACAAGTTTTCGAGTGCTGTGAATACAAGTTGAAGATGAATCCTTTGAAATGCGCTTTTGGCGTTTCTTCAGGAAAATTTCTGGGATTCTAGGTGACTGTTGAGGGAATCAAAGTGGACCCATTCAAGACCCAAGCTATCCTCACGATGCCGCCGCGAACTATGAAAGAAATCCAACGCTTCATGGGCAAGGAAGCGTTTCGGAAGATTCAACGAATATTGTCATCACCAAATAATCATAAAGGGTTCGCCTATTATGTCAGCCCGGACGAGAGAGAGCATGAGACATCTTCAGATATACTGAATCCGCACCTCAAGAGAGCAGCCTCAAGAAGATAACGATGTTCGCGCATCATGTCGAGAAAGAATCCGAGCGAATCACTCTGTCAGACGATGGTGCATGTCTGTCGTGCTATGTTGGAGAGTCTGCGCTTTTGGTCATCCTCTGGACTTTGTGGAGCTGTTGAACGCTCATCTACAACAGCATCTTCCCTGATAAATAACCAGGCATGTAAGTAAAGAAGAGCCTCATGATGTTCGTGGAAGCATACATCTCACCAACAGGCAATACAACCTTCAGCCTTCCGTAAGCAGTTTCGCTGAAGCAGCAAGAGGAAAGCCACCGAGATACAACATCCTGCGTGTCCAAAATCGCCAACTCCAACTCCAGTACCACATGCACGACTGCCATAATGATGAAACAACGTCCAAGATATTCCATACCTGGATCGACGGCAGCAACATCAACGAGAGACGCTTTCAGAATTTCGTCTCCCGTAGGAGAAGTAGTTGCGTTACCAAAGTAGATTGCACCTGGGACTTAAGAGGTACATACAGACTCTCCATGTCAAGAGATTCATCATATTTGCAGAACCTATTAGTTAAGTTATTCGCATGAAGGAACTTCCCTACTCCTCAAACACATGATCCTAAGATAATAATGGCAAAGGAGTGTGACTGGGGACTGGTTAACACTGCCCATCTCAAAGATGGTGAATTTAGAGTGATGAAAGCATGATATCATTATGATTCCAAGATGTCCAAAGACGAGGATATACTCAAGAGAGCAGACGTATTGTCAAAGACTAGTGATGTTCTTGGACGTCTATGAAATGCAACACAGACGTAAGAAAGACCTCATGAACCCAGCGTGACAACGTCTATCCTAGTCCACAGTCTGTCATTGTTCTCCTAACATTGCAGACTAGAACTTTCATGTTCAAGGTATTACTGTATTCCTACAACTGCAAAATGCCACTTTCTAATTTTACATCCATATGCGTTCAAATTTATTCAAAAGATCCAAATGTTAATGCACATCTCCCAGCACTGTATAATTTTTAATTTTTGTGCGCTAATACTACCAGCAAGGACAGTCATGGTTAATGCTTTACTCATATCAAAGATATTGAAATGGGATGAGCTGCACTGAAACAACTTTGGAAGGTTATGCATTGTGTCTGTTGCTTTTTCTCTTTATAGTTCTTTCAATTAATGTTCTATAAAAAATGATACCACAACTTACATTGCATTAATACTATAGTTGGTGGATTGTGATTTAACGGAAATCTCCAATTTGGACTGTAACCATTTGGTTGCTAAATTGATTTCTTTTTTTCTTATATGCCTAACAAATTTTGCTTTTGTTCTGTGTCAGTGCCTAAATTTGGTCTGAAATCCTAGAAAAGCATGCTATATTTGAGCTTAGTCCAACCACTGCCATTTCCATACCAAATTTGGTTATAGTCCACAAATTTGGGTTTATGTGAGAAGCAGACTATATTTGGGTTTATGTGAGACAATTTTATGGTTTTACCTTCGTCGATCGCGCTCGGAATTTTATGATTCATTTTGCTGAAAGATATAGTATACCTCATCCTCCAGAATTTCCATGGTTTATTTTTGCAGATTTCGTATAACATGCCTTGCTCCATATGTGAAGGTTACATGCTCAATTTCCGCCAGGTTCATTGACTCATTTTTATTGGGTTGATCGACAAAAAACACGGAAGGTACAGGTACATTATGGCTTCTCTAAATATTCACTCATATATGAAAAACAGTTCAATGAAATACAATTGGAGTCTAAACTTTAAGTTTAATTTTGAATGGAAGAGCCCTATTGCTCATATCTGGATTTAAACTTAATGTTTATTTTTATAGTGGATAACTTCATAAATTTGTGGTCAAAATATTCTTTTGGAAAGTTTTAAGTTATGTTGTATTACTGCTACAAATTCTCAACGAGCATGGTAAACTTATTTATATGTTTAGGTTGAGGTTATTCTTATTCAAGTTCAATACTGATGTTTGGGGTGTTTATTTCGTGTAGAGAAGATAACCCTTACGTGGAGAAGGATGCAATAGTGTTGCATATACTTGGGGCTGCAGTCAACTCCATCGTTCAAATTACATAGGCGCATGAAACGTGAGGTAGTACTCAATATATATAATATGTAGAAGGCGTCGAGTTTATACTTTATCGCCCTTAAATTCACATATGCTGAGTACTTATTTCTGGCTCCAATCTTACCGAGTTATTGCAGGTGTGAGATCTAATGGCATTCATGGACAAACTGAAAAAATTTCTTATTGTAAAGTGGTGAAGAAGTTTCCAGAGCAACTAATCCGTTGGTTATCACTGGAGATCTTTTAGAAAAATTTAGAATGGATATTTCTGCAGTTTGCAGCCTTGGTTGGTTTCAAGAAAATAACTTACACCAACAACTGATAGATCCTGGTTCTCATATGTAAAATATTATAATCTTTGGATCTAACTATTTTGCAAATGAATCTTGGTCAATCAAAATTAGGTTGGGATGGCTGGTGAGGAAGTATGTGTCCAAATGAATCTAAGCCAATCAAATGTTAGGCAGGGATGGCTGACGAGAAAGCAGATGCCGAATGTTCATTTCAGATTTTAGACATAAGGTAGCAAATGCTGACCTTGGGTAATTCAACTGACAAAATAGGTTAACATAATTGTATATTGTCCTATAAGTGTTAACAATCTGGTAGCATGAATTTAAAATGACGACCGACATAGAATTATATTATAACAACATAGCAATATGCGCGTTGTATAGCCAGTGAATTAAGTACACCCCATTTTGATGTTGTTAGCATCATTGCAAATTAGTGAAGGGATATGCGCGCTGTATAGCCAGTGAATTAAGTACATCCCATTTTGATGATGTTAGCATCATTGCAAATTAGTGAAGGGAAACCACGACTATTTTCTTATGGATATAATCGTAAATGAGATATGTCCTAAATTATGATTGTGTTTGGTCTTGCAGAGTCATTGTGGAATGTTTATACCACATCACAGGAAGTTACTACCTGGAAGGATCCCAGAATCATGGGCGAAGTATCTACATTGTTAAACCTTTACCATGAGGAGAAGCAGTTTGTAGCTGATTTTGTGAAGAGTTTACTTATTGCAGTTTCAATAAGTTTTGATAATAAAAAATATTAATCATTCTTTTTGCTCTAAAATGAAGATATTGTAATGCACATTGTAGAGTAAAAGAAAATGAAGAATTTTTGTTTTACTTTCAAGTGAAATGGTCGATATGCCAACTATTGATGATTCTTACAGACTTACATTCCATATAGGTAAGTAATTTGCCCAATTAAATTCTTAAAAAAGTCACTTATAGCCACATCAAAATATTAACAACAATCAGTAGCCCGGGCCGTTACGGTACGGGTCATATACTAGTCTTACCCACAAAATAGGTTGGAGTAGTAAATATGATATCATGTGCGGAGCAATAGTCCGTCAAATATAAGCACATGATAGTCAATTTGAAACACAATAGGCAAGAGAAGTCGGGCGGCCAAAGCAACACTTTAAAAGAACCGAAAGAGTAGATGATGAAGCCGATACAATTGTCAAATAATGGATTGATTAACGATTTTGACCACTACGATCCGTTGGTTATTACCCTGGTCATCAAATGATGGAAATTCATAGGTTACTTGTAGAAATAGGAAGCGTGGCAGATCTATTGTTCTAGGACACCTTCAAAAAGAGGCGACTGTTAGACAAGAAAATGATGTTGAAAAGGAGATCGTACTAGTGGATGACAAAGTACTAAAAGTGTGTAGCAAACTGAACATGTCTATAAAACAGTTCATGAGATTCTATGTAAATCAGAACTGGGTAGGTATGTACCGGGTATGCATACGTATGGACAGTCCACGGACTGAGGCTCCAAAGGTATGCGTACTTTTCCCCATTCCATAACTCAGACCAAGAGGGTACGCGTACTGGGTATGAAAACCTATCCAGTTCGCGATAATTCAGATGTTTAGAAAACTCTCTCTAAAGGATTTGAAACATTTCCAATGGCTATAAATAATAAATATCAGTGCTTGGGAAATTTCCAAACGATCCACTTGAAACAAAAATAGTTCATGAACAATAAATTGTTCAATATTGTTAAGGATCTAAGAATATCCACTGCCTGAATCATATTTCGAGAGGTTTATCAAGACAAACTTGACTCGAAATTTCTGTTTGCAATATAAATCTACTAAAATTACAGAGCATTGTCTCATAAGATAGAATGGTAAGTTTCCTGAGTAAATAGGATGTTTCAGTCTTCACATATTGTTAGAGCATTGCCCGGTTGAACCCACTAGCGTTGGTATGTCAAGTTAGTTATCAAATTTAATTGACAAAACACATTCTTGATTTAGTCTCCTAAAAGCCAGTTTCGGACTAGATTAGGTTTAAGAAGTAGAATATAGAACCAAAACTATCCTTGAAGAATATAGATTAAAGACTACGTGAAGACATCTTGGACAAAATTATTAAATGTTAGTAAAAAAAAATTTATTTTCTTGTTTACTCTAGATCTCGATCAACCGAAACAAGTGCTCACTCTATGGAACAATTCCTATGACAGTAAATATATATTTATAAACACACTCAAGGATATTTAAGCCCAAGACTTTTATGATAATAACCATTTTCCTTGAAAAGGTCCTCATGTTGTAGTGAGTGAGAATAAGAATTCAATGAGCCAAGAACTACTTAGTTCGAGTTATAATGAAGAAATTATGAGTGATTTGAAATAGCAACACTACACGTGTGGCTAAGTTTGAATTCGTCAGTAGGAAATTGTACACGAACTTTTGGCAACAGTTCGCCAACTAAAATCGTGAATACGTGACTGAAGGCCTATTTTGATAAAGTTACTTGGTGTTTTCTTTCCTAGACGCAAGATAGCTTTGCTGCAAGCAACCTAGCCTTGATAATTCACTATAAATAGAGGTTTCATGTAACCACAAAAACTATCCCTTGAAAAATTGTATGTGTATGTTGCATAATGTTGTTTTCATATCTTTGTTCTTCACGAACAAGAGTGAGATTTCAAAGGACTTACTTGGGGATCGTAAATCACAGTGAAACAATCTTCTTTGATAGTTTCGGAACCTATTTTCAGGTGTTTTTCATAAACCTTATATTTGATAGATCAAGATATCTCAAGATTATTTCTAGGTGATCTTGTGAGGAAGGATCAATTAGGTTATGGAACAGTAAATCCTTTGTTGAGGAGTTTCTTCTAAAGAGAATTAACGTTCTGGTAGAGGATTTTCAAGAGTATTTTCTGAAGAGAAATTATGTTCTACTAGAAGATTTACAAGAGAAATTCCTAAAGAGAATCGATGTTCTGCTAGGAATTCTACAGGTGCATGAATACAACTGAAGCAGGTATAATTACATTTAGTCTGAAACCTGGTAGTAGGTAATAGGTGTAACAACTTAAATTAGTTTATGTTCAATCTGGACTAGGTCACGGAGTTTTTCTATAAAATTGTGATTTTCCTCGTTAACAAAATCTCCGGTGTCTGTGTTATTTCTTTTCCGCATTATATTGTTTTATCTTTATAATTGAAATATCACAGGTTATACGTATCTAAACCTAGATAGTATTATCTCAACTATAAAGAACCTACAAGATTATTCATTGTTGAATTCGTATCTTGAAACAGGGGTGGAGCTAGAAATACGTCTATGGGGGAGCAAAATATTTTTATGGGTAGAAAGTATGCTTAAATGGGCTTGCAACTCCAATTTCTCTAAAAATTTAGGCATGAAAGTGCGTTGGGATGGGTGTGAAATTGCACATCCTTGCTTCCAGCTTCCTCCGCCACTATCTTGAAATATATATGACAAGACTTTTTCTTATTGGAATTCGGTTCGTGAACAGTTCCGCTACATACTAGGTTTACCTTGTTAAAACAATCTTAAATATGGCTTTGTAACCTAATGTATTGATTGTAAAAGGATTGTCTGTATAGGTTATCGAACGAAAAATTTGGTGTCATACTAGTTACCCTCTCCTCTTCACATACCACTTTGTTGATGAAGTTCTAGCAAATGTCTTCATTTGTTCTTCAATCTTCAATCTTCGAATGTTATTCCATGATGTCTGATACTCAACTACCATATTATAATCCTAGTCAGAGACTTGACTGTAGTAGACCATAACAAGATAATAAACAATAAAATAAAGAGTATAACCAAGGATCGTGGACAATAAAGATTGCTTTCGACGATCTGATTCACCACTATCCTTCGTTAACCGCCTGTAGCGTGCCGCGAACGGTAACATAGAAAGCTTCTAACTCGAATTAAGAGAAATACCAATATACGTAGGAATGATTTTTTAGGGACCATGGTTTTTTTGAGGGGACCATGGTTTTATTAGGCCACCTTCCCTATAGTTATAAGGGATGTCCTAAAGCGTTGAAATGACTAACCTACCCTTAACCTAATTTAATTTAAAACCAACCTAATAACCACCTATATATATATATATATAACCACCACCTCCTCCCACCACCACCTCCCACCACCGCCGATTACCACCACCTCCGATTACCACCACCACCAACCACCGATTACCACCACCACCACCGCACATCCCCGCCGATTACCACCACCTCTGATTATCACCACCACCAACCACCGATTACCACCACCACCTCCGATTACCACCACCACCTCTATATATATAGCTTAATTTAAAACATTAACAAAGGTATTCTCACAAACCCATTACTTGTAGTACGTTTTTGGTTGAATAAATGAGAAGTAATCATCAAAATGAGTTGAAAATGGAAGTTGCAGAGAGGTTTAATGAAGGGTTTTTTTTTCAGAGAAAAGTTCGGCTACATCGCAAAAAACAAGTCTCGGCCGAACTTTTAGTTCGGTTACGTCGCAAACGTTCGGTTTCGTCATAAAAAGTTCGGTTATCACAAATTAATTTTTTCTTAACCGAACTCAGAGTTCGGTTGATTCGCAAAAAATACTTTTAACCGAACTCCTTGTATTAGAACAACACAAGTCCATAAGTTCGGTTCCTTCGCAAAATAAGAATATCACCGAACTTTAGTTTACGAAAATAATGAGAAGTCCAAAAGTTCGGTTCGTTCGAAAAAAATGTTAAGTTTCCTTTGTAACCGAAATCTACCTTTGAAACTTCGTAACCGAACTCTACCTAATTCGCCAAGAAATAAATTTCGTAGTAACCGAACGTTTGCCTAATTGCATATATGCATATATAAGCCCAGTTCGGTTGATTCGCAAAATATGTGAAGTTTGCGAACCAAGCGAACTTCTAACACTAGGTTACTTTTAACCTGCAGTTCGGTTGGGAACTTGGTTGCGTTGAAGTTTGCGAACTAACCGAACATACCTCTGTAGATCTTATTACTAAAGTTCGGCTACCTGTGTGTTTGAAGAAAGAAACCGAACTCTGTGTTCGGTTATATGTTCTTGACATTTATTAACCGAACTCTGTGTTTGATTACCTGTTCTTCACACTTGGTAACCGAACTACCTGAACCTAGCATGAATTTTTTATAAAAATTTACAGTTTTATGAATATTTGGACCAATTCAACCACCATTATCTAAGGTTGAAGCATACTTGGGTACCCAAATACCCTTCCTCCGGTTGTGGTTGGTAAAATCCATCATTTTCATCTTGAGATTGAGTTTGTGGAAGAATACATTCACCATCTAAGAAATAACTCATATCTAAATCATTGTGAAGATTAACAAATACTCTAGGAGAGGATGGAGATGAAAAATCAGATGAGCTATCATCACTTGAATACTCAAGCTTAGTGAATTGGAAAAAAATAATATTTTCCATGTTTTTCTTCTTCATCTTCTCTAACTTTACTCTCTCAATAATTCTACTTCTTTAGCTTAATTATTTCACTAATGATTTCACTAATCATTACCCAAAATTAATCAGGAGGATAGTTTAGGTATTAATATAAATATCTAGATAAGGGATGACCTAAATTTACTTCTAAATGTCTTACTAAAAAATAGAATCATGATCCCTAAAAAACTGTTCATACGTAGGCACCATTTAGGTATCACCAACCATCTCATTAAACGTCGATCCTGATAGGGTAATCAAGCTGGCCTTTACGTCGATGTTCAATATATTTACGAAGAATGATCCAGAAGTTATGACAATAGTGAAAGTAAGATCTCTTAATAGGATGAGTGCACGGGGAAATAATACAAATGGATCTATAATGTTGTATACCGAAAGTGGCATTCTGGACTCAACATGCGAGAAAACCACCAAACGCCACTGCGAGGATAAAGGAGATCCAAAAAAATACTGTTGGACAAAAAATACTCAAAAGACAAAATAAGTGACTCAACACCAATGCACATGGTAAGAGCGATGGGTCCGAGGAAGTTCAATAAGAGAGGAGCCCTCGAAAACTTAATTAAAATCACTCATTATTCAATTATCTGGGAAAAAATACTATATCAGGCACAACACCACAAGCTAAGTTTTCTGGAACAAATTTCTTATACAGTACAGAAGAACATGTGACACACTTTGCACGCCTATTTGTGTCCTTTATCGGCACAACACCACACATTTTATAGTTGAATTATATTTTTCATGGAATCATGCGGGTGAATTATATTTTGTCCGTGTTGTTCCTTATGTTTGGTCCGAGCCTTCAAGCGAATGTAATATTGTTCTTACTTTAGATTCATTTGTTTTTATTTAAACACACACAAACACTTGTGAAGCAAAACTAAATTTTTGATAATATCTTTCAATTAAGTAGAGACGGTCTTTGTAGAAACATTATAAATCCTCTCAAACGAATTCTCCATGCAAGTGTTGAATAATTTTTGATTTATCAACTCTTTCTCGGATCCAATAGTTATCCTCAGCTTGCCCATGTACTCACTATTGTTACCATGAAACTCTGTAAATTGTCCAATTTTATCTTCAGATTATCGTATACTAATTTGGGCGCTAATAGTATTACTACACCCTTAACTTTAACTATCCCAACAAAACAAAATTAAACAAACACATGTTATTTTAAGACCAACAAATTATCAAATTTTGCATGTCAGTAGGCCAGGGACGAAGCCAGTCATGGCACGGGTTGCAATATATTGGCTCCCAAGCATAAAATTTGAAATATATAAACCCAGTCTACCTTACTTGCACACCTAATTTTTATTTTTTGTATTTTATTTTGCTTCCCTTAGCCTAATGTTCGGCTCCGTCCCTGCAGTAGGTAGGGCTGCACATACCCGACCCAACCCGCCGACCCAACCCGTACCCGACCAAAAATACCCGCACCCGACCCAACCCGCCGAGGCATGGGTCGACTATGGGTGAGGCACGCCAGAACCCACCTATTTTGGGTCGGTTGCGGGTAGAAACTTCCGTCACCCGAACCGACCCACCCACCCGCCCAAAACTAACGTAGGATTCTTGACCCTTAGATCTAACCTAGGATGAATTATCAGAGCCGTTGAATTGATGTATTAAAGTAAAAGACCTAACCTAATCGCATTTTCCTTCTCTTCTCTTCCGCGGCCTCTTCTGAGTCTTCTCTCCTTCTCAGACAGACTCCAATCTCCATCCATGTCTCCAACTCCATTCTTTTTTCTTCGCTCAGTCTCAGATTCGCTTTGTGGATCATCGGCATCACCAGAAGCAAACCAATGACGGAAGGTAAGATTAGGAACTGTTGTAAACTTGTAATTTTTTGATGATGTGATTTCTTGTAATTTTCAATTTAGAGTTTATCTGTTTAGGGTGTTATTTTTTAATTTCAGTTTGGAATGAATTGGTATGATGTTACTATGTTAGAACTCAGTAATGAAGAGTTTAATCAGTAGATTCAAAGGATTCTTGAATGTTTATGTGTTTAGGCAGCGCTCAATTTATCTGAATCTAATACCCTTTATTTTATTTTTCCATGTTAGGGTTTGTCAAGATTGAAGAACTGAAGTTCAGTTCATTGGAGCTTGAAGAAGAACTGGTCAGAGTTGGTTTAAGAAGAACTAAGAAGGTATATCCAACTATGAAATTGTTTTGATTATTTAGGTTCCTTTTATATGTCCTTTCCATTTTATGGTTTGTTGTTTATCTGAATCTAATGTTTATTTTTATTCCATGGTAGGGTTTGTCAAGATTGAAGAACTGAAGTTCAGTTCATTAGAGTATGAAGAAGAACTAATCAGAGTTGGTTTAGGAAAACTAAGAAGGTATATCCAACTGTTTTGCTTATTTTGGTTCCTTTTATATTGTTTAGGTGAAGTTTGATAGAATCTCATTGAGCATGATAAAAATGGTCCTAGCGGTGAATCTCAAAAGCTACTTGTAGCTCATTCTCTCTTTGTTGAGAGGATGTTTCTGTCGTTAACATAAGGCCTTCGGCAACCCTACCGCTAGGACTCAGTTGAAGCTACATGTTAGAATTAAATTGGTGTACTTCAATAAATTTTGTATAATCTCTTAACTTAGAAGTTTTTATAAGTTGTATGGTCTGAACTTAAGAATTTTTATAAGTTTGTATGGACTGAACTTAGAAATTTTGTATAATTTCTGAACTTAGAGATTTTTATAAGTTTATATGGACTGAACTTAATAATTTATGTAAGTCTGATATTTGATTTTGCACACCGACATATTTAGCTTGAAATTGTCTAATCTCTTTGTGTTTAACTCTTAATATCAAGATGTGTATATATTTTAATGTGATAAATGATTTCATGAAGATTTGTAAATCTAGGCAGCCAAATAAGTTATTATTACCATCATAAATCAAGCCTTGAATTGATTACCTAGCAAGTTCTAATTGATTTTTTAGAGTAGCCTATAACTGTTTGTGAAAATTACCTAGTCAATTAGAATTTTGAAACTTAAAATACAGTCTATAAATGCCGTGTGGACCTCGTTGATTCATGCATTTTCAATTTAGGGTTTAACTTGTTTGTATATATGATAATATCAGGGAGAAGTCTTACTGTGGAGTGTGGACCTCGTTGTTAATAATTATGTGTTTTTAGAGGTGTTATTCTTCTAAGCTGCAACTGCAACAATGAGTATTTGGAATTACTCATTTATGTTCAGAAGAATCAGAACCAGTAGTTTGATTTTAAATTTTAAATCAATCTCAGTTCTTTAGTACAACCTAGTTAATTTATTTGGTATTTGAACTAAGTCATGAGTATTTTGTTCAATTCAGTATGGTGTTAGTACTTTCAATTGTTGCAAATATTCAATTGAGTATGGTGTTAGTATGGTGTTTGATTGTAATGTGTTTTACCGATGTAACTTGTTTCTTTTGTGCAGGTTACCATGGTTGAAATCTCAGAAGATGATTCTGCTTCTAATCTTCCAATTATACATGGAGTGGCATCACAAATGGGACCTCCCCCTCCACGTCCACCGCGTTCTGGAAAAGTGCATGGACCATCAGCAGGGACAGGGAGTACCGCTGGCTCATCTACACCAGCTTCTGAACCTTCACATGCTTGTGCCGCAGGTGAAACATTAGATAATAATCCTAATGCTGGTGTGAAGAGATCAAAGGTATGGGATCACTATGATATTTATGAAAATGGTGAGAGAGCGAAATGTAAATATTGCAAAAAGGCTAATTACAAGATTGGTAAGAAAAATTTGGATGGTAAGAAACATGGGACTTCTAATCTCCAACATCATTTGGATAAGTGTCAGAAGTATAAGAATGAAATGAATGAGGCTAGAGCTGACGGACAACAAACACTTGACTTCCAGCCTTGCAAGCTTGGAGAGGAACCACAGTTGGTTGGGGTGTCTTTTTCTCAAGATGCGTGCAGAAGAGCGCTGATTAGATTTATCGTTACCGATGAAATGGCTTTTAGAATTGTTGAAGGTGAAGGTTTTATAGCTTTTTGTAAGTATCTTGAGCCTCGATTTAAGCTTCCAAGTCGTATGAAAATATACCGTGATGTGTGCAAGCTGTTTTTGACACAGAAGGCTAATCTGAAAAGTTATTTCAAAGCAAACAAGATAAGAGTGTGCCTTACTACTGACACTTGGACGTCATATCAATTGGATTTCTTAAATTCAGTTATTTTTTTCTTGTTTATTAGATGATTTTTGCTTTTATTTTTACATAATAGGATTTTTCTTTAGATGCTAACTGTTAAATAAATTTATATCTGTTTGATGTTTGTTATACTGTTTTCTATGGTTTGAGAATCTTGAAATTTGGCTTTTCAAATTTTGCTTTGATCTGTGTATTGTCTGTTATCTTGATGTTCTTAGTATTAGGATATTTTATATGTTCTTATAGTTGAATTTGGATGTTGAGATTATGATGAAGCTGAGTTTTTTTGCATAGGTCAGGGCAATCATTTTTTGCATCTGAGTTTTTCAAGTTAACGACCTAAAAATAGGGTTGTGAAGCTTTATGTTTGGAATTATGTTATTGAGGTCTTTTGGTTATTGGGGTCCTTTGGTAGTGAAGCTTTATGTCATGTCTGTCTAAACTTTGTGTTCTATGTTGAGGTCGTTAATGTTCAATTTATGGTATTGTGTTTGTATTAGTATCTAGAAGGATAATGCTCAGATTAGGTGGTGTACTGATTAGAGAATTTTTGGGGTTTTTCACTTCAAGACTTCGAATAGCAGGCAGGACATCTAGCTATCCTATATTTAGAACGTTGCTGTAAGAGAAGTACAATAAAACTGTAAAGCACGCGTAGCTACCGTGTACTATTTCATCTAATTACAGTGACTGTCCGGTGTACTGATGGGCAGTTTGTGTTGGTACTTGCTGTTGTTGTGGATGGATAAACTAAATTGTTCATTTCGCTTGCAGAGCTATTTTACTTGTTTCAAGAAATTCATCTACCCTTTCATTCATTCTAATTGTTCATTTCGATTGTAGAGCTATTCAGTTTCAGTGACCTTGCTGCTTCTTCTATCGTCATAGACTCATAGATGATTGATTCCTATTGGCTTAGACAAGGTAATGACGCCAAGTGTCATTGTCAGTAGCTTGATCTTTCTGAGTTCATCTTTGTTACTGTAACTAATTTACAGACTTCGTTTTATTTCAGGCTTTCAGCTATTCGGAGGTAAAACATCCACAAACTTGCAGGCTTGCAGCGACTCGCTGTTGGTCGCTTTATATGATATTAAGCTTTAGTATAGTAGGCAATACTCAATAGTAATGCACACTTTTATCTTTTGAGATTTGAACAATTGAACTTTGTTCCTTTTTATTGTTAGCTTTATCAACTTTGTTATACACTTATACTGTTATACAGTTATACTCAATAACTTTGTTCCTTGTTAATGTAATGTCATTTTATTTTATAGTGGGTAACCCACCACCCACCCGACCAAACCCGCCGTCACAATGGGTCGGGTGAAAACCGACCCATTGTGTTGTTGGGTCGGTTGCGGGTGACAACTTCTGTTACCCGCCATCAGTGGGTCGGGTGGTGGGTGAGGCCAAAACCGACCCAAACCGACCCATGTGCAGCCCTAGCAGTAGGCCAAACCGCCAAAGTACTTCTGGGATCTTTGTTTGCTTACACAAGCTAGGTAAATAAATCAGACTAGGCCTCACCAAGCCTTTCCTTTCTACAAGAGTCCCCACATTTTTACCTTAGCCAAATCTGGCTTCTTCTCTATTCTATCTATCTTGGACAATTTATTGTCTGTTAGCGGATTTTCAAACAGATGTAAACCATAAGTTTCTTACAGATCAGGCGGATTGATATTACATGGGGAATATTCACCACCATGAAGTAGAGACCCTTGAGAGGTTACTTTGCTAGAGACATTTTCTCCACAGGTCCTATCAAGTTTGATATCGCTAAGCTCGTCTTCCATATCACCCCCCGGATGTATTTGGAGGTTTCCTATATTAAGAAAAAATGTTAACAGATATATAAAGCTATTCATATTTGATACCGAGCAGAGGAGATTGATATTGGTTGTTTATTAGTCGATTTGAAGTTTTGAACCATTAAGTGATTGCAGTATTTACCTCTGAACCTCTTAGTTTTCTCATTAACTCTATTAGTGTACCAGTTAGGTAAACAACCAAGGAGTTCTTCTTCTTTGTGATCATTCTCTTAGCTTCGAAAACAAATTCAAGTGGGTCGGAAGTATCAATATTTGTTGCCTCGGGGATGGACACGTGGATATAGCCGAAGTTGTTCCCCCATGGACCCTTGGTTTCAGGTTTCTCCATTTCCTCAAGTGATTGATATGCGGTTGCTTCCCTGGTGTTGAGCAAAACTAGTGCGGACGAACGTGCATTACCAGAACCCTGGTTTGTCGCCTCCATGTATAATCTGATTCCGTAAAATATTATACCGAGGATAACTGTTGGGTGTAATAAATTAAATAAAGAAAAAATCAAATAAGCAAAAGTTATTGATACTTATCTCCTTTATAATGGAATTGATCGATTGACGAAACGAACGAGCTTCTCATATCTCCACAACAGCAACAAGGCAAAATTTTGGAAAAACAGAGTGAGTCACGTGTTCAACACGTTGCCCTTAAGACATTAGCGCCCGACTACACTCAAGAGTGATGTTATAACCCTCACAGGACGGATATCTCCAGGATAAAACACCCTACTACACCTACTACTAGCATATGTAGTAGATGCTCAACTTGAGCTTGACAACTCCGAAAAAACCGTTAAGGAAAATCACGAACTCTTAACAAACGCTATAAAATATTTTCCCTTAGGGGTCCCTCTAAAATATAGAGCAACACCTTTCCCTTCGATTTTACAAAAATAGTGAATTTGTTTATATAATTAACAAATACAACTTAAGAAGAAAAACTCCCCGATGTGGGACTAAAAGGTTTATATAGTTTCTTAAAACTACTAAAAATTGGAAACTCCACGATGTGGGACTAAAAAGTTTCATTCACAAAATAAAACAATAAATTATAATTTTCTATTAAAACTTTAAAAAATTATTTTTTTATTAATCTTTTTCCAACAATCCCCCACATGAATGAAAACTCAATAAAACATGAAAACACAGATAGATCTTGGTAAATCAACATCCCAACCTCACGATCCAAACAGATTGATCGGGCAAGTGTTGAAATCATACTAGTCATTTCTACGTCCTCTCCCTCACACAAAAGTGTGTTGACCCCAGGGTCATACTATGGATTGCATAAATCATAATAGTATTGAGAGCTTTCATCTTTAGTTCTCACATGGTGAGACTATAGGTATCTTTCACCAAAGTGAAAAAGCATGAACTAGTGAACCCTTAGTGACCTTTAGGTCCTAAGTTCCAGTAATACCAAAACCATCAAAACGAAAATCACATAAAAAACGCAGGAAATACCATTTTAGGCAGAGGTGTCCATGAGGTCTTGAACCTTTGCTTAGTGAGATATTACCGGAATTAGTTGCTAGAGACAGTGAACTATGTCTTGAACTGCTAGCATTTGATGTAATTCGTGATAACAATCACGGGTGATATCTCCAAGATTGCTGCCAAGCTCGTGCCATTTTGTCCAATTTGGCCCTGGACATATCCTGTTTCTCAGAATGCTCTAGAGAATCAAAGCTCATATTCTCATAGGAAGCGACCCACTTCCTCATTCAGATAGGTGAGTTTCCATAAAGAGTGTTACTGCTACACCCCACTTCAATCTTAAATTGAAATTATAGAACTCATTAAGACTTCTTAAAAGTCATCCTTCACATGCAGTCATACTATCACGTCTACACCATAGGGAAGGGACAGAGAATAAAATTCTCTGATAGTGTTTACCTTTACCCACCACAAATTAGTTGTCTCATTCGAAACCTTGATCTTGGGATCTCCAGTCAGCAAGGTTGAGTATCCTTCATGGCAAGTTTAATTTATGATCTTAAGCCCCTTCCCCCTCGATGCATTTCTAACTATCTCTTGGGATAAACTTTTCTTCAAAGATTGCGCGATATTCTCCTTGGACTTTGTCCAATCAATGGAAATAACGCCGATTGAGATTAGTTATTTTCAGCTTTAGCTATTATATCTTGGCTAACACAATGTATAGATATAGCGGACACATGCCTATGCCAGAGAGGAATGTCTTCTAAAAAACATCTTAGGCACTCGGCCCCCGCTCGTGCTTTATCTAACTCAATACTCTCAGATTCCATAATGAATTGAGCAATATATGTTTGTTTGTAAATCTTCCAAAAACAAACCCTGATGCTAGAGTGAAACATATCCACTCGTAGACTTAGACTCCTCTGAGTCAACTATCCAGTTTACATCACAAAGTCCCTCAAGGACAGCAAGATACCTTTGATAAATCAAATAAAAGGTAATAGAGTATTTTAGGTACCATAATACTCTACTCGGTGCATCTGAATGCTATTGCTCTGGACTATAATTATATCTACTTAACTTACTCACAATATAGGCAATGTCTGGACTCTTACAGTTCATTAAATTCATCAGACATCCTATAACTCTTGAGTATTCAAGTTAAGATACTCCATTACCCTTTTTTCTTGAGTCTACAAGAATAATCGTACGGAGTACAAGAAGGCTTACAATCACACTGATTGTATCTCTTAAGCACAAATTCAAAATAATGAGAATGACTAAGACTACATATGTTAGATTATTTTCTAATCCTCATCCCTAAGATTACATCAACAGGGCCTAAGTCTTTCAAGTCAACGTTCTCATTCAGCGCATGTTTTTAGTGGAATTAATCACATCTATGTTTGTATCAAGTATAAGCATATCATCAACATACAAGCATATAATCACACAGGCATCCTTAACCAGTTACTTGTAAATATGCTTGTCAGATTCATTAACTTTAATCCACTACAAATTATCACATGATCAAATTTTCCATGTCACTGTTTACGTGCTTATTTTATAAACCATACAAAATTTTGTTCAACTTAAAAACTTTGTCATCATAACCTTTCACTACAAAGTCCTCAGGTTGGTCTATGTAAATTTCTTTATCTAATTCACGATTTTAGAAAAGTTGTCTTGACATCCATCTGATGTATTTGATAGACACATTTTTGTGTCTAATTTGTCCTCAATGTCTGTATTGTTGGAACTCTATTTTTGTACTAATATTGTGTTTTTTATGTATTTTTAGGAAATAAACATTTTTGGAAAATTCGGCTCGAAAAGTTGCCCGGGGCACCCTTGAAGGACATTTGTTATTCAGACTCTCATTTTGGTTAAGGGGCAACCAAATTACTAAGGGGCAACCAAATTACTAAGGGGTACCTCAGTTGGGCATTTGCTATTTGCACTCCCATTCTGGATAGGGGGACACCATATTCTTCCTTTGAATTCTGTTTTTGGGCGGGAAAATGGAACACTAAACTGGCAGCGCTTAGATTCACGAATTGGACGTGATTTCATGAGATTTAATGGCTGATTTTTGGTAGGAAGTTGTGATATGGCCTATCAAACATGTTGGGGGCTTTTGGTTCGATCGAAATTGGCTAGAATCGTCTAGGAAATTCACGAGTTTGGAACAGGGCAGTTCATGTCTGTCACGGGTTTGAGAGAATTTTTGGAGGAATTCGAACGTGTTCTGATGATGCATGGAGGACTCTAACACACTTTTGGACCGTGTAGAAGACAATTAAGGTGAGTTTCCATGAAATTAACAGCTGCAGATACGTAATCGAAATAAAAAAGGAAAAAAATATATATTAAGAACTGTCCGGGTAATGGAAGATTTTTGGGAGTTATTGCAAAGGATTTCGTCTACCTGTTGAGTATAAAAAAACTTCTGGGGTAGAGTAGAAGGGCTGTCGAGAGTTTTGGGTCGAAAGGAGAGCTCAGGAGGCGTGAATCAAGAGTTTTCAGAACTCTGTTGCTGCTGCTCCTGCTGCTCGTGAAGAACAGGGAAACGGTGACGGTTTATTCATCCGTCGTAACAGTTTCTTCTACTGGGTTGCAACGTTTATCTTTATTGTAACAGTTTATTCATCCTCGTTTGCAACATTTATCTTCAGATTTGTAACGATTATCTTCAGCATAACAGTTGAGACTTGAAACAGTCGGTCTGTAACGCATATGCGCTGTTGCAGATTTCCTGTTTCATTGTTTTCTCTTCTTGTAAATAAAAATTGAGATTAATAAAATATTTTGAGAGGTATTTCACCATGATGAGCTAAACCCAACATTGGGACAACGGAGAAAGCCTTAACTAATTTAATTAATTTGATCGACATTGGCTGGAAAGCTCGTTTTGATTCACGAGCTCAAAACAGAGCAACGTGAACTGAACACGAGCTCAATCGTGTTTCTGCTATGCATGAAGTGATGTGGAGGCGCGGGAAAGCTTCTGAGGCGTGGAGAAGCTGATTAGGAGCGTACAGGGAGTGAGTTAACGTGTGGAGAATCTAAATTTGGTAATTATTCCTATTTTTGGGCAGCGAGCAATTAGAGGATTAATGGGAAATTATACGCATTGATGTTAGTATTTTTGGGCTCCAAAACACTATAAATACTAGCCTAATTTGTCGAAAAGAGGTTAGGAAGTCATTGGGTGAGAAGATAGACCCGTAGAGATGAGTAAATATGCACTACCTGATAATAAATTAGAAGAATCAATTGACCATTTTCAAGAATCTAATGATCCAGAAATTAGGGAGATTGTAACTAGTCTATCTAGAGACACTAAAAACTCTAAGTTTGGGGGTGATTATCACCTTCATAGTGCCTTACCTTTAACTCTCAGAAAGTCCCTTCACTTAGGACTTGATATCTCTGCCTCGACAATTTTACAAGATTACCTTCATACTCGTTTTCCCGAACCTAATGATATCCAGGAAGAAGTTCAGTCGTTAGAAACCCATCCTCTGGTTGATGTGGTTTGCCCAGGCTATGATCCCCAGATTGACTTTGTTTTCCCACCAAATAGTTTTCTTCCAACTGTGGGAACGTTTATATTCCAAATGTGTCGAATATTAAGTTGTGAGACTAAACCTAACTGCCTTAGGAAATTAGAATCGACACATTTGCTTAAGAATGACCACTATTCTCATTGTGGTCAATTTTGTAAGTCATATCTGATTGACTTAGAGGATCCGCAATTATTTAGGTTATTACTTTGTGATTCCAAGTTCTTATTTGAGTTTTTCCAGACTCTAGGACCTAATAATTTGGATCCAACCTATGAAGAAATGCAGCCAATGAAAATATTCTATTTAGACCCTTTCATAGAACCTGAACCTGAACCTCAATTAGCGATAGTTTTCAGGAAACTAGGTAAGGGCATGCTTTTCTTGTCCATTTTCTTGGTTCACTGAAGTTTCCTATGGTCAACTCTTTTTGGTTTTGAAGACCCACAGTTATTTCGACTGTTACTTTATGGTTCGAGTTGACCAATCCTTTTCTAAGTCTGGCTGAAGACTTTAAACTTAGCACTTCTTGGGAGGTAACCCAATCTCATGCAACATGGTAATATCTTTCCTTAACTCTTTTTCTTCAAGTGGTAACAGTTTCTCCTTGTTCATGCTTTTAATTTTATCTTTAGAACATTGAGGACAATGTTAGATTTAAGTTTGGGGGTGGGGAAGAAACTTTTTGTTAGTTTTAAGTTGCAATAAATAAACTCCAGAGCCTAGAAATTTACGCCTATTAAGGATAGCACTAACCAATCTAAGTGGATGGAAACATTTTTGTTTTAGGAGTTGAGGAACCAATCTGACTAGATGGAAACATCTATAGAGTCTATTCATAAAAGCACAGAGCTCAGGTGTTAGAAATAACATGATAGTTTCGCCATATCTCGTCGAGTCCTTTTCACTTTCTATTTTTAGTTTTCTTTTATTTCAAGTGATTTGGTGGGGCACACGATTCAAGTTGTTACCTTTGCTAGGGTGAAATAGAGTGACTGAGTTATCAAAAAAAAAAAGAAACCGGACCAGTTAGACCAATCGGAATAAGTATTAACACTTGGATAGCAATATGCGTGTGTTCTCCCTGTTTCCGTCGCCTAAGCAAGCGTGGAATGCAGGACCCGTGGGAACTATCGTGTAATCTGCTGACAAGAAGCATGCGCTTGGATCAAAAAGATCTATTCATGCCGTTAAGTTAAAAAAAAAATTAAAAAAAAATGGTTATTGTTATGTGTAGTCAACTGCTGGTTCCCTTGTATTTGCCAGTTTGTTGATCTAGATTTAAGTTGTTGACCACTGGTTCCCTTGTATATGCCAGTGTGTTAATATTAGTCAGGCCGGTATCTCAATCATTTAGGTTAGGTTCATCTTGGCAGAGGCCTTCAGACAGATATGGGAAACACCGTTCACTTTTCAACCATCTACATTTTTCTTTTTCCATCTTCTTAATCTTTTCATGTGATTAGTCTGACTCCGAGTATGATGTCCATTGTGAAACTATCATAGTAGAGCTCTGTCACTTATATGAATTTTAGTATGCTTGAGTGCAAACTCGTTTACAGCAATTGGAATTTCGCATCAGGGTTCTTCCTCTTAGAGTCAATAATTGTATGCCAACCAAGGAGGTTCTTTAGTGCTTTCCAAGATTTTTCGTAGATAGCTAGGGTCTGGAGTATTGGTTTTTGTGGGTACACCTCTGATAAACCCACCCGAGATTAACTCGGTCTCTTTTCAAGAATAAAATTTGCTCGAGGACTAGCAAATAATAAGTTTGGGGGTATTTGATAGACACATTTTTGTGTCTAATTTGTCCTCAATGTCTGTATTGTTGGAACTCTATTTTTGTACTAATATTGTGTTTTTTATGTATTTTTAGGAAATAAACATTTTTGGAAAATTCGGCTCGAAAAGTTGCCCGGGGCACCCTTGAAGGACATTTGTTATTCGGACTCTCATTTTGGTTAAGGGGCAACCAAATTACTAAGGGGCAACCAAATTACTAAGGGGTACCTCATTTGGGAATTTGCTATTTGCACTCCCATTCTGGATAGGGGGACACCATCTTCTTCCTTTGAATTCTGTTTTTGGGCGGGAAAATGGAACACTAAACTGGCAGCGCTTAGATTCACGAATTGGACGTGATTTCATGAGATTTAATGGCTGATTTTTGGTAGGAAGTTGTGATATGGCCTATCAAACATGTTGGGGGCTTTTGGTTCAATCGAAATTGGCTAGAATCGTCTAGGAAATTCACGAGTTGGGAACAGGGCAGTTCATGTCTGTCACGGGTTTGAGAGAATTTTTGGAGGAATTCGAACGTGTTCTGATGATGCATGGAGGACTCTAACACACTTTTGGACCGTGTAGAAGACAATTAAGGTGAGTTTCCATGAAATTAACAGCTGCAGATACGTAATCGAAATAAAAAAGGAAAAAAATATATATTATGAACTGTCCGGGTAATGGAAGATTTTTGGGAGTTATTGCAAAGGATTTCGTCTACCTGTTGAGTATAAAAAAACTTCTGGGGTAGAGTAGAAGGGCTGTCGAGAGTTTTGGGTCGAAAGGAGAGCTCAGGAGGCGTGAATCAAGAGTTTTCAGAACTCTGTTGCTGCTGCTCCTGCTGCTCGTGAAGAACAGGGAAACGGTGACGGTTTATTCATCCGTCGTAACAGTTTCTTCAACTGGGTTGCAACGTTTATCTTTATTGTAACAGTTTATTCATCCTCGTTTGCAACATTTATCTTCAGATTTGTAACGATTATCTTCAGCATAACAGTTGAGACTTGAAACAGTCGGTCTGTAACGCATATGCGCTGTTGCAGATTTCATGTTTCATTGTTTTCTCTTCTTGTAAATAACAATTGAGATTAATAAAATATTTTGAGAGGTATTTCACCATGATGAGCTAAACCCAACATTGGGACAACGGAGGAGGCGATTTTCGTCATTCTGGTAAATTTAATTTATTCTTTTTATGACTTTTGCATTGATTTAAAATTGAAAAAATGATTTTGATTAATTAGTTATCATTTTATTTGATGCGGCATGCTTGCTTAAATGTTTGATATCCCATGCTTACGATTTATAACTAATATTCTGAGAATCTATATTGGCAAAATAAGAGTCCGTACATTTTATGTTTTGAGCGATAATTGTTAAGGATAAATAAAATGTACCATATGCATGAGAATTGGCCAAGTCCTTAGTCCCAGTAACTCTCTACCAATTTGTTAATATTTTTGTATATATATTTTTATCAAATCTAAAAAATTATCCTTCACAAGTCCGAGAGTTTGAACCTCATTACTACAACCCCACGAAAAATCATAAATCAGTATCTCTAATTTGTTTATGACAGCAATAACAATTAGCATCTCAACGCAAGTAAATCTCGTCACATGTGAATAAGAATCAAGGAAATATACACCTTCTTTTAGTTTATAGCCTTTATATACCAACTTAGCCTAATATTTTTCTACAGTTCCATATACCTAATGTTTCCTCTTAAAGAGTCATTTACATCTCATGGTCTTACTCTCTGGAGGTAAACTATAAACCTCCCAAGTCAGGTTCCGACGTACTGAGTCCATTTCACTAAATGAAGCTTCTTACCAGAATGGGGTTTCAGTAGATATCAAGGATTCTTTACAAGTACGGGGCTTAGACTAAGCTAGGCATGTTATGAAGTCGGCTTCATAAGAAGTCTCAAGTCTAATTGTTTTACTTCTCTTAGGCTCAACCTTAACTTCATCTTCCTTTAAGATAAGTTCTGACTATTTGAAAATAAATCTAGGGGATCAACAACACATCTCTAATGAGGTACAGGTTTAAGAATAAACATGTTCAAAGAACTCAGCATCCCTAGATTATGTAATAATATTCACAAAAAAGTCAGAAAAATCACACCAAAAGTATGAAAAATCAGAACACACAACCAAAAATCTATATGTAGAAGTATACTCAGCATACCTTATATGAAGACACAATCACTATTTTTGGTTTCTATCTAGTTCTTCTAGGAAGAGGAATGAAAATCTTAGTCAAACACCCCCACACTTTGACATATTCATAAGAAGGTCATCTACCTTTACATAAATCATATGGAGTTTCATCTGATCCTTAAGGGTACTATATTCAGGATATACTAGTTAAGAGGACTTCCTCCTCCCACAAGACCGCAGGTAATCCTGAACTAATCAACATGGTAATTATGATCTCCTTAAGGATACAATTAATATGTTCAAGGCTTCTAATTGGTTATCAACTTCAAGTTTATACATCTTAAGGCTTCTAAGGCATCATCCTTATCCCTAAGAAATTATACAAGATAGTACCTCGTACAATCATCTACGGAAGTTATAAACCATCTTTTACCATAGTGGTTTTGGGTTGAACTCATGTCAACTAGGCCTAACTGAATTAATTCTAAGGGATTAGAATTACTATGAACATTTGTGCTAAAATATTTTATAGCATATTCATTTCACTTTTGTGTTCAAGATCCAAACTAAATTTGGGTATGAAGCCTATGCTAGGCAGTTTATACATTGACTTATAATTTTACGGTTCCAAGTCTACCATGCAAAACATTCAAAGACACACAAAAGAAAGCACAAGAATCAACTATGTTCACTTCATCAGATTTTCCTTCAAACTTATATAGACCCTAAGTCCTATAACTGTTGCCTAATAAATCAATACCCTTAATTATAACAAGTTTTCCACATTTAATTAAGATCTTCAATCTTTTACCATCTTCAAGAGAACAAGATACAATATTGTTTCATATGCTAGGAACATGAAAACTTCATTTAGTGTGAGAATATTACAGATATGAACTTATGATCAACCTTTCCCTTTTAATGCAACCTCTGTCGCAGATGAGTTACTCATATAGAGTTTCTCGACATCCCTTATCCTCTGATAAGAGGTGAACAGGTCTCTGTTTCAACAAACATACTTAGTGGCTCCAGAGTCCACCCACCAGTCTCTTACATTGGTTATTAAAATAACTTCCGACATCATGGTTCATTTTTTTCCAACTAAATTAGCATTAACTTTCTACTTATTAAGGTTTTATGTTGTCTACACTTTACTGCGGTATGGCCAGGAATTTTACAAACATAACAATCACCCTTAGTTAAAGTAATGTCGGATTCAGTTTTACGAAACATACCTTTATTATGAAGACTATGCTTAGAGTTGTGTTTTATGTTCTCTCCTTTGTCAGCTTTGGAAGACTTGTGTTCATCCACATGCGCCTGGTAGCCATGTTCCTTTTCAGTTTCATGTCACAAACTTCATTTATACTCTGACCACGGACACGGTAATTTCCCAATCACCTAATACACCATATCTCACAAACCTTAGTTCAGATAAAATATGAGTTTTGAAGATAATATCTAGATTTATAAACTTCGTTTAAACCATCATATCAAAAAACTCATGGTTACCCCATAAAAACTACTTTAGTTAACAACAAAATTCTGCCCGTCAGAATTTTTCAGGAACGTTTCTCAGTTTTGTAAAATATCAAAAAATTACTTTTACAACTCCAAAATTTCTGAAATTTTACGTGGGTAACTATCAGGATGTCTACTACTTTGTGTCAAAAGGGTTCATCGAAATTCCTTCTAGGTTAAGAGATAAACTCGAAACTCTACAGCTGACCAAAAATTCGTTTTTGTTTTTCACTCCACAATTAACGTCCATGATTCACAAACCAACTAATGTCTTAAGATTGTTGGATGCAATAAATAAAATAAAGAAAAAAATCAAATAAGCAAAAGTTATTGATACTTATCTCCTTTATAATGGAATTGATCGATTGACGAAACGAACGAGCTTCTCATATCTCCACAACAGCAACAAGGCAAAACTTTGGAAAAACAGAGTGAGTCACGTGTTCAACACGTTGCCCTTAAGACATTAGCGCCCGGCTACACTCAAGAGTGATGCTATAGCCCTCACAGGACGGATATCTCCAGGATAAAACACCCTACTACACCTACTACTAGCATATGTAGTAGATGCTCAACTTGAGCTTGGCAACTCCGAAAAAACCGTTAAGGAAAATCGCGAACTCTTAAGAAACGCTATAAAATATTTTCCCTTAGGGATCTCTCTAAAACATAGAGCAACCCTTTCCCTTCGATTTTACAAAAATAGTGAATTTGTTTATATAATTGACAAATACAACTTAAGAAGAAAAACTCTCCGATGTGGGACTAAAAGGGTTTATATAGTTTTTAAAACTACAAAAAATTGGAAACTCCACGACGTGGGACTAAAAAGTTTCATTCACAAAATAAAACAATAAATTATAATTTTTTATTAAAACTTTGAAAAATTATTTGTTTTATTAATTGTTTTCCAACAATAACATCGTTAACCGTCTGCGGAGGAAAAACACGTAAAAGAATTAGCTAATTTTATAGAACTTAATGCCTGAGAGCATGCAGCATGCTTGCATTTACATTCAGAACTTAATAAAATTTAACAGGATTGAAGGAATATTACCCCGCCAAGCTTTGCCTTGATTTCTTTGACTTGATTAAGAGAGAAAGTGATAGTGGAGATTGAAACTGGCCTAAATTCAACTCCTTCTTTACCTGATCTTATTGGACTAACATGATCTTCCAACACATTACTCTTGAAAAGACTCCAAGTGAAATCTGTTACAGTGTTCTTGAACACAGAGAGAAGCTCCAAAACACTCTTCTTTTTATTCATGTGATTATCCGACCGAATAGAAGGAAAAAATAAAGAAAGAGAAGGATTATCAGCTTTTTGTAAACAGCTAAACAGAGCACCCATGAGCGAATATCCATCCCCCAGGGCATGATGAAGCTTGAACACAGTTGTCGCAGCTCCATTACTAGTAGGGTACTTGAATATGTGAATCTCCCATAATGGTCTGCTCTTGTTCAGTCTCTCCATCGCTATCTCCGACAAATATTCTTGGAAATACTCATCATGACATTCCACTGATAAACCTTGTTCAAATACCGGTACTTTGATGTGGTCCTCGAGCTTAACTGCGGCCTTCTTCCAATTTTTCTCTCCACTTTTTCCAGTAACCTGAAATATGTGACATTGACAATTCGTCATTTGATCAAATGTTGCATTAAACAACTGTTCCTTAATTTATAGCTGGAACGATCTATATTATCGACGACCGAATACAAGCCTGCCTCCTACTAGAGAGAGAAAGAGAGAGTACCAAGATAGAGGAAAAACGTGGATTGATGGGGAGGAAGACATCCTGAAGCAACGACTTTATTTGGGAGTCATCGTCAACAGGAACTTCCCATTCTAAAACCGCAAGAATACACACAGAGAGCGAAGAACTGCTGTAATATTGTCCAGTTGGAGTACATGGTTCCATCTCTTCATCTCCTTCACCGATCCTGGATGATGACGTCCTAATTTCTAGTTTACGCTCCATTTCTTCTGTTATTTTCTTGATTTTTGTATCCTTCAATTCTGCTTTGGTGGAACTCTATTTATAATGTTATGATCGGAGAGCCAAATAATTCTCTAGCTGCGTCCCTACGTATTAATTTAAATTTATGGACCGCCATACTTTTTGTAGATGTGTCAATTGTTGGCATAGAAACCGTATTTATGGTTCATGGTTGGATTTCGTTTTTATTTGAAGGCAATGTCATATATATCGGCTGAAACATATATGCAAACACACACATGAAATACAAATGGATTGTTTGGATTGTTTTCTTGCAGTCACTTTGTATGTAGCTTAAGACATTTTTGCCGGAAATCAACTCAAATTTAGGGTAATCTTCTTTGTGAAAACCATTTATTCTTCGGTTTCAACATGTCAAATGTCAAACATATCTCGTCCATTCGCACTTATGGGTAGACGTCACAAAAGAATAATTACGATTCCAGGATACAATTATTCGAACACATTTCAAAGTAGATAAGTTGCATTCAGACCGAATTGAATGCAACATTGCAAGCTATTCCGTGACTACTCGTACGTCAATTTCAGATGCCATCTATGAAAAAAATGATTTTTTTGGGGACCATGGTTTTTTTGGGGACCATGGTTCTATTTTTAGTAAGACATTTAGAAGTAAATCTAAATCACCTCTTATCTAGATATTTATATTAATACCTAAACTACCCTCCTGATTAATTTTGGATAATGATTAGTGAAATCATTAGTGAAATGATTAAGTTAAAGAAGTAAAATTATTGAGAGAGTAAAATTAGAGAAGATGAAGAAGAAAAATATGGAAAATAATTTTTTTTTCCAATTCACTAAGCTTGAGTATTCAAGTGATGATAGCTCATCTGATTCTTCATCTTCATCCTCTCCTAGAGTATTTGTTAATCTTCACAATGATCTAGATATGAGTTATTTCTTAGATGGTGAATGTATTATTCCACAAACTCAATCTCAAGATGAAATTGATGGATTTTACCAACCTCAACCGAAGGAAGAGTATTTGGGTACCCAAGTATGCTTCAAACTTAGATAATGGTGGTTGAATTGGTCCAAATATTCATAAAACTGTAAATTTTTATAAAAAATTCCTGTTAGGTTCAGGTAGTTCGGTTACCAAGTGTGAAGAACAGGTAACCGAACACGGAGTTCGGTTAATAAATGTCAAGAACATATAACCGAACACATAGTTCGGTTTCTTTCTTCAAACACGCAGGTAGCCGAACTTTAGTAATAAGATTTACAGAGGTATGTTCGGTTAGTTCGCAGACTTCAACGCTACCAAGTTCCCAACCCAACTGCAGGTTAAAAGTAACCTAGTATTAGAAGTTCGCTTGGTTCGCAAACTTCAACATATTTTGCAAATCAACCGAGCCGGGCTTATATATGCATATATGCAATTAGGAAAACGTACGGTTACTACGAAATTTATTTCTTGGCGAATTAGGTAAAGTTCGGTTATGAAGTTTCAAAGGTAGAGTTCGGCTACAAAGAAAACTTAACATTTTTGCGAACGAACCGAACTTTTGGATTTCTCATTATTTTCATAAACTAAAGTTCGGTGATATCCTTATTTTGCGAAGGAACCAAACTTATGGACTTGTGTTGTTCTAATACAAGGAGTTCGGTTAAAAGTATTTTCTGCGAATCAACTGAACTCTGAGTTCGGTTAAGAAAAAAATAATTCGTGATAACCGAACTTTTTGCGAAGAAACCGAACGTTTTGCGACGTAACCGAACTTTTCTCTGAAAAAAAAGAACTCCATTAAACCTCTGTGCAACTTCCATTTTCAACTCATTTTGATGATTACTTCTCATTTATTCAACCAAAAACGAATGACAAGTAATGGGTTTGTGAGAATATCTTTGTTAATGTTTTAAATTAAGCTATATATATAGAGGTGGTGGTGGTTGGTGGTGGTGGTAATCGGAGGTGGTGGTGGTAATCGGTGGTTGGTGGTGGTGATAATCGAAGGTGGTGGTGGTGGTAATCGGCGGTGATGGTGGGAGGAGGTGGTGGTGGTAATCGGTGGTTGGTGGTGGTGATAATCGGAGGTGGAGGTGGTGGTAATCGGTGGTGGTGGGAGGAGGTAGTGGTTATATATATATATATATAGGTGGTTATTATGTTGGTTTTAAATTAAATTAGGTTAATGGTAGGTTAGTCATTTCAATGCTTTAGGACACCCCTTATAATTATAGTGAGGGTGTCCTAATAAAACCATGGTCTCCTCAAAAAAACCATGATCCCTAAAAAATCATTCTATGAAAATCATCAATCTGGGATAGTTTACCTATGAGAGGGCTAACTTGGGCTTTAGCCCAGGTAGCCCTCTGGCCCATGTCTACTGATTTTTGAAAGGAGAAATTAGGTGACAACCCAAACAATTTGTTTTTCTTATCGTCAGGTCCAAAACAATTGTTTGTTTTTATGCTTGTGGGTCTTTGAGCGAAATAAAATTGAAAAATGGACGTGATGGTAGTTTTCACTTCGAGAAAATTAGGGGGAGACCCAAAAAAAATAATATTCTCATTGTCAGGTCCACAATTAATTTTGGGTACCGTGACACCCATAATTGTTTCCGTGACATCCATAATTATATGAAATTATTAAAAATGTTTGCAAGACGGATTATGCATCCGCATGACGGGTTATGCATCAGGGATATAATTGGCAACGCAACTTGGATATAATATATCTAAAAATCCGCGCCTTGGAAATTTACAAATTTTATATCGTTGGAAATCTTTTAAAGAGAGCTATGCAACGAGTACAAACAACAATATCAAATTTTTGTTTTTCACGAAAAAATCGGAGGTGATCATCGTTTTAGGTAAAATTTTCGAAAACTGACTGCATATTCATTATGCAGCCTCCAAAAAATATGCATAACACATTATGCACACGCATAACGAATTATGCAACCATTTTTTCGACTGCATAACAAAGTTATGCATCTATAACAAGTTATGTAGCCATGTTGGTTGATTTTAGTTCGTATAGAAAAAATTGATGCATAATTCGTTATGCAGCCATATTTAAGTGATGCATATCAGGTTATGCATCCATTTTCTCGATGCATAAAAGATTATGCAACAATTTTCTCGATGCATAATGCACTATGCAGTCATACTTTCGGATGCATAACAGATTATGCATCAATTTTCATGACTGCATAACATGTTATGTAGATATTATTGTAGGTGCATAACAAGTTATGCAACCTTGTTTTTTATTGGTTTCAATACTAAAAAAAAATTATCTGCATAACGTAGATATTATTGCCTTCATCAAACCTTGTTTCTCGTCATACATAAATTTCCAATCAATGAAATGAGAAATGGACAAGACACCAAGCAGTTTGTAACGGTGATATAAGTTTGACTGTAACCATTGCCATGAAACTGCAGAAAAAATTAAGATTAACATCGAACAATTTAATTAGACACGCCAATGGTATGCAAATATAGGATTTCACAAAAATTTAACATGTTGGAGTACTCCAATAGTTGTATGAATTAAGTGTATAGTAAATATTCTCATATTTGTACTGCTTTTCCATTATCAGAAAAAAGAAAAAGAAAAAGTGAATTCGGAATGTCAAGGCTTAATGAGCACCCCGAATATGAATTTGAACCAAGTGTTTCATGGTTGCTCTTAACATCAGCACTAGAGTTATACTAGTATTTTTGTTTTTTTGAAGCAACAAAAGATCAGTACGAGTTGTGGTTTCAACGAAGGCAATTCCTGGAAGCTAAAATCAAAAGATCAGCACTAGAGTTATACTAGCGTATAATAATCATTCGAAGCTAAAATCAAAAGTTGATAAATCAATGAAGGCAATTCCTGTAAATCAACTTCTCTCATTCCAATAAAAACTTTATCTAGAAATTATCTCGACCTAATCTTATCGAGAACTGTAAAATCTGAATCAATTCTCTCGACCTAATTCTCTGGACCCTAATTTTCTTCTTCGATTGTTCCATCAATTCATCACAAAATCTGAATCAACTTGAGTGATACCGATACCCACTCTTCTTAATAGACCACAACTCATCGGGAATTCACGGTAGAGTGGAGAGGAAGAAGAAAAGGAATTGAAGATGAAGAAGAAAAAGAAAACGAAACAGAATTTTATAAAATATGGGTTTGAAAATATTTTTTTCCTAGAAAATGGGTGCGCGCCTTCAGATTTATGGGCGTGGGTTTCACTATGGAAAAGATCCGAAGAATGGGTCTCCTTGTAGTTTTCACTTTTTGAAACCTAATACAGGGCTTCAGAATTCAATGGAGGAGCTGCTATAATAAGGCAAAATTGGGTCACCGGTTAGTAATTTCAAAACCCCCTTTTCTAAATATTTTTCATAATGGATAAACAATGCAGATTTAGTTAGTCTTAATAATCTAATTATCCAATAATTAGATTAATGAATTTCTTTTCTACTTAGAAAAAAACTAAATCAGATTAATTGTTAGTTTTGTTGAGAAGGAAAAGTAGAGGGTAAAAAGAAAAAGGAAAATTTTGGAGATTTTTGCTAAGGAAACCTAGGTTTTGATTCGTTCAACCAAAATGAGTGATTCCAAAGACAAATTCGAGGTGAGAGAATATTTATGATTGTTGATCTCTAAGATAGTAAAGAGCTTATAACCCGCAGTGATGGTGAATCTCAACCAATTAAAGAAATAAATCTACAAACTGAGGAACGTCTAAAAATGATCAGGTATACCTCTAAATTAGCTCCAATATCTTTTTTATTACTCCAAATTATCTAAAGTACGTGATTTTTTAGCCTTGCGGATTAGATTACGGTTGGTTTCCCCCTCGTTTCCAACTGGAACTCCCTTTTACGGTTATGTTTGGATGAGCTCGGAACCATAATTGGAATAAAACATAATCGTAAAATATTTAGGGACGGGTTTTGGGTATTTCATACCCGATAATAACTCATTACGTTCATGGATTTATTAAGTGTTATTTGTCGCACCAGTTACTGTTGGGTATTTAAAACCAAAACCAACCACAAATACAGTTACAGTTAGGTTCCGTTGTTTTTTTATCGACTGTAAATAATCTTGTGGGTTGGTTTTAGTTTCCACGCTGGGAATCAAATAGTTAGTGTTCAGAATAAGCTTCACGGTTGGGTTCGATGTTCTAATAACCTAGCCGTGTTGTGACATCTTGGTTGATATATCGTGCTTATACCTCACCCGATGGATGATCAACATTTGGCGAACAAATTCCAACTGAAAATAATACCCATCAATATTTAAATGACTTGGTAGGTTTGTATTATGATGGAAAGGTTATTGTTAAGTTTCTTCTTTTTAACTTTGTGTTCTTGGACCATGTAGACATGGGAAAACAAATACGAGGCAAAGCAATGTGCTAGAGAATGTTGCAAGTTAATTATGTGTGTGATAGTTTGTAGCAATGAAACAAATGACCGCCAGTTTCAAATGGTTTACGAGTGTAGTGGAAAGCATAAAAGTCATGCGAAAAAGAGAAACGAGTATAAAGGAAAGACGAAAATGAAGAATAATACTTTTACTAAGAAGACTGAATGCTCTTTCAAGCTTGAATGTAATGCCAACATCGAAAAAGGTGATTCTTGGAGAAAGTTGTATGCGGTCGTCATAACCATCTAATCCCGGAGACTTTGCTGACACATCTTTATGCAGCACAACTGACTGATGAGGAAAAGGTGATCGTAGATTCCATGACCCAAAACCTTAGGAAACTTATTATTTTCCCCGGTCGCATGAAGCATAGTGGTAGGTCTCTAAACAGTACCTACCATAGATGCAAGTGCACGAGGCCAATTGTGTAAGGTACAAATACAGGTCGATCCTCAGGAACAAGGTGGGTGTAGAGTTGAAGCTACGATCTTACTACAACCGATTCAAACAAGAGTAACGCAAAGGGGTTTTATTTGCCGATACGGCTAGATGTTGGTAAAGATGATGCTAAGAATGCAATAGACAAATATGAAAGCAAAGAGTAATCTAAACAAGAAGATAAATAGGGTGTTAGGGAAATCGAATCCACCGCTTAACCTACACTAAGTCAATTCAGCTTTGGTAATATTTTTGTCCCTCAAAATGGATCCCAGTGAACTTCTAAGTTCTGCCGATTATCCAGATACCGGTGAAGGTTCAAGCCTGCCGTGTATCTAAGGGTATTTTCAGGAGGATGGTTTAGTGTTACTAAGATAATTACTTAATCCTAGTATTCGTTGTCCTCTCACAAAACAACTAACCGCAGATCAATCACTTAGATGATTAAACCACTCCTAATATGGATATTCTAATCGCAACTAAGGTATCCCTCTGAAGTACTAACTGTCTGATTAAGGCACAACTAGTCAAAGGATCAAATAACACTTTGTTAAACACGAGTTGCAACACATCCAACATAGAAGTATTCTAACTACAATGAATGCATGACATACATTGTGAGAGTAAAATGACATACATTGTGAGAGTAAAATGATGAAATGCTCATATTATATTTATCCAAAACATTATAGCACAACAAGAAAAATATCAAAACTTGAAATAATCTTAGCAATAGATTAACGGTTTCATCTAAACCCTAACTATGAAATCAGAACATGATAAAAATACCGAATCAAACCTAAACTGCTTGGTGCACCGGCTAATCTGGGTATCCGTTTTACATCACAATCCCTTCTTTATTTATACACAAAAATCCCCAATTTGGTTTCAATTCAACAATAAATCGCCACACACTCGCCATAATTGCCTGAATTTCTTGTCCCCTATGCTATTTCTTCTATGCAATTTCATTAATTCGATGTTGAGGATAACCCTAACTCCATCTCTCTCAAACCTAGCTTCTAGGTTTATTGTTTCTGATAAGATGATAAGGTTTGAGAGAGAAAGAGAATTCAGAGTTAATGATGGTGGTTGATTAAAGCAGAGGTGGGACGACTGAGTTAATCAGGGGAAGATGATATTGATGGCTCTGAAGAGTAAGAGAGGAAATAGATTCGAAAAGAAGAAGTTTCTGTTCGTGAAGATGTTTTGGGAGAAATAAGAAGGGAGGCTAGGGTGTTGGGCGACTGCATCAAAGTTTGATGTATCGAGTATGGAAAACAGGTTCGGGTCTTGGATGGCTTAAGCCCATATCTTCTTCAAAACAATTTCTTCTTCCAAGCCCATTGCTAGTTTTAGTTTGCAAGCGCTTGCGGATGAGTTGCAAGCAGATTGCATCCATTCTTTACGTGATATTTCCTTTAGGTTCTTCACTGCCTTCTAGCGGAAGCTTTGTGTTGTCTCTCTTCCGTAGTCACTATCCACTATTTCTCTGCTCTTTTCTCCTCTTCTCAATTCATCCAAACTTTATTTAGTACCTAAAAACACAAAATTAAT
Organism: Papaver somniferum; assembly: GCF_003573695.1. Lineage (NCBI taxonomy): Eukaryota > Viridiplantae > Streptophyta > Magnoliopsida > Ranunculales > Papaveraceae > Papaver > Papaver somniferum. Next base: position 54,985,531 of record NC_039363.1, read on the forward strand.
TAGTAAAAGCAGTTATTCTTGAAAACAATGATAACACCGAATTTGGAAAAAAACAAAGAGTTGGAGCACAAAAAAATGAGTTAAATGGCAACAAAAAGATGTAAAATTATGCAAGATTTGGAACTCATCGAATACCCCCAAACCTGAATTTTACTTGTCCTCAAATAAAACAGAAATTTAGAAATCCTAACTATACCATTGTCTCCTAGTCTCTCGATTGCATTTAGCGAATGCAATAAGCCTTTAAACCCCTAGGTGTCCCTAGTGGACGAGTTATACTCTCTTGAGGGTTTACCAAAGGTGTACCTACAAAACCTTCTCCAACTTCAGAGCATATCAGAGTCCCAAACATCCAAGGATCTATGAGGACATAGAGTTTCTGCATGCTAGTAACAAGAAGTTAGAAATACCAAAGAACGCATTTTGATCCTTAAGAGTTGAGCGAGAAATAACCACACACCATATGAAAGAATTCGGGTTCGAGAATGATCAAGAGCCTCGACTTCTGTCTCACCAATAAGGTTTTATGATAATTGCACTCAAAACAGCCTTTTTAGTTTTTCATGTGCGCAGGCAGGAATAAAGAGTGAAATCCCGCACACGTTGAACGGTGGGAAGAAGACCTTCCGAGATAATTTCTGGAGACTCCACAAAAGTGTGGGCAATAAAAACATTTTTCTGACGATCTCTAAGAAAGGAAATAAACTATTATGCAAGAATGGGAGTACTCACTTACCTTCGCATCCGATCGGCAATCAACACCACTCCCACGACATCCATAGAACCGTCTTCGTCTTCGGTCTTCAACTGTTGATGATGAACTTCTGAACTTCGTAGAACCTTGAAAATTTCTAATTATTCTTTTCAGTTTCCTTGTTGCTTGATATTTATTCTTGAATTTTTTTTCTTTACCATGGCGTTTATTAAACAGAACTAAATATAAACTACAATAATAGATTTTTGTTGGCACCGAGGGCCTAGCATGATGACGACTCTGACCATTTTTTTATTTATTTAAGATGAAACAGTAAAATATAACCTGAAAATAAAACAACAAAAGAAATAATGAAACTACTAAAGCCAAAGATGAAGGACTTTATCACTCAGTTCTTCACAACCTGTATTGTCTTGATTCCGTAAACTTCACTAATTCTCATCTTCTTCTATTTTCTTTGCTCTTGTAAAATATGTCTTCACTTGTATATAGAATTCAGCTCTTTGTACCGTATATCTTCACTTTTGAATAAGAATTTTGCTCGTCTTTGTATTGTTGCATGTGGACCTCGAACTATTTCAATCGTTCTTCATAGGATCTGACGTTGTTGCTCTTCTCGGTGATGATGATGATATGTTTCTATGGACCTTTTGATGTTGTTGAGAGAGATAGAATGGTGCTAACTGCAAATCAAACTACAAGAAGGAGTTTTCATCTTTAGACGTCATCCTCATGATTGATGAAATCATCACTCAAGAGATAAAAAATGGTGCTGAAAGTGGTGCGAAGTTGGGTAGCACATTATTGACATACGGTGATACACACTCTAAAAGGACATTTTTTTGGACAGCGATAAAAAGTTGAAGGTCGGTGCCTCGCTTGATGTAAAAATAGGTAGTCTCCACTAAAGGTGATCACAACTCTAATACCTAATATCTTTGTTGCACCTAATTCGCCTACCGACATGGTTAAATCCAATTCTAACGCTCTAATAAGCAAGAAACCTGATTGTGTTCTCTAGTTCTTCCAAGTTCAGTTATTTCGGTCAGACTCTATATGTAAACATAGCTAGAAGCATATTAGTGACTCTAAATTCTCTACAAGTTGGAGGTTTTAGATAAATATTTACAAAAAAATTGAAAGTTTTATTCAAAAGAGTGAAAAAAATAAAAACTTTATATACAAAATTCAAAACTATATACAAAGTACTCCCCGCACCTAAATCCAGCATTGTCCTCGATGTTTCATGATATGTTAAGAATTTAAACAGCCACATACCATGATAACCATGCTGAGTATAGAAAAGGGAAGAGATTAATGATAGTCGACGAAAGCAAGATTAGAGATTCATTATTCAAGGCTAAAATCCAATATTTTCAGCTGAGGTCATATTTGATTAGCACAATATATACAAAAGAAAAAGAAGACTTAACTGACTTAAGATAGAAAATATTACATTACCTACTGAATTTTGTACAAGAAAAATTCACCACAAAACAACAATCTAAATAGTTGAGGATCAACCTAAAAATGGAATGCAGAAATTTTAACAACCTCGCACAATTATAATAGGACGGGAATGCAAGTGAGACTGCAAAACAAAATGAGTTATCCCCAAACCTAGATTTTTTCAACATATATGCTTTTGGACATGAAATCTACCAGTTTCAGGGGTGCATCATGAACAAGGTCTAGTTCGAAGTGAACTTTGTCAGGGATGGGCAGAGACACACATTCCAACAGTGGATCCTCAAATGTATCATATTTAGCTGCAAAATAGTCCAAGATGACTTGGGAGGCACACAGTTCCAATCCTAGATTAGGTACTCTCAGAATAGTTGGTTTACAATTTTTGTACATACTCAATCTAGGTTGGGTGGAAGAGTTTGTGACATGGTCAGGGAAGTAGGCACATTTAAGTTGTTGTCCACTATAAGATCATTAGTACCATCACACACTCTCCTAAGTCAGAAACAGGTAAATCATGCTCACATTCATAGAACAAATAATCAAACCTCAATTAAGAAGCATCATCATCCAAAAATTTAGTCTCATGCATAGAAAAATCATATGGAACATCACATTGTGACCTAGGAAGGTAATCAGACACATCAAAGTTATTATCAGGTAGAAGATCATGAGTGTCATCAGGCAATTCATCCTTTCCTAAGACACAAGTTGTGCAGTATGCATACTTTCACAAAATAATTGCACAAGCCCCAAATCAGTACCAAAATCATCTGCATTGCAATGAATATGAATATTAGAATAAACATTATCAATGGATGTCTTCTACTATGGTCTGGCATTTCAGAGTCACATGACTCTGAAATTGAATTTTCAAGAAGAACTAGCTCTCCTAACATCATATCATCATCCGAGTAATATGCATACTCGCCCCTATTAACAACTTTGGTGTTTTCAGTCAACTCATTTTCCTCTAGATGAGGTTCATATTCAATATCAATTGCATGAGTAGGATTAGACACATTATTTTCAAAATTTGATTTACCATCATCATTGTACCATGGATTTTTCCATCCTGGAGTGCAAGTTTGTGAGTACGTGTCTTGTATTTCATAGAGAGCATTATCATGATGATGTACTACAATGTTCCAGGGCATGAAATTTAGGGAAATTTTCAATCAAATGGTCTGAGCTATCACACGACATACAAACATGGAGTTCAGTTTGCGCACATGACTTAGGGACAATAACATTTGTATTTATACATTTTTCTAGAGCTTCGCGTTTCCTAGTCTTGCAGTTCATGCTTGTATCAAAGTTAACATCAGACTCTAACTCATGGGGGTTACCCATATCATGTGATAGTGTCCTGGTTTTCCTAATGGATTCCCATTGATGGGTTTTCTTTGCTGAAAAAGCGGGGGTCTAACAACCACACCCAATATTTCCTTAGCAATCTGTATGGAAAAACTCCAATATACTTTCTAGGGAATCAACTAGACAGTCAGACTCAATCTAGATAAAAAGTATATCAAAGAGTTTATATCTCAATTTATCGATTTGATATATACTCAAGAAAATATAAATCTGCGAGTCTTTATCAAATACTAGAGAGATAACTTGGATGGTACCAAAGACCAATATCCAAGTGTCAATCAATTTAAATCAACAACCAAAAGGTCGGATATTCTAATTGATTGAACAGGCAAGTATGCATACGGGTTTGCAAGCGAATTTTCGTCTACAGGCAAGTATGCATACTGGTTTGCAAGCGAATATTCGTGACCTGGAGCAGTATGCAAACAGGTATGCGTACTTTAGTCCCTGAATTTTGATTTTAAATGATGGTATGTACACCAGGTATGTGTACCATGAAGTCCAAACATCCTGAACTACTATTTTCAAACCTAAACTTTTAAGAACCTTAAACACAAATCAAGTTAGGTAGAAAAGAACGATAAGAAAGGTACGTGAATCATTATAAGTTCTCTAAGAAAATAAAAGCACAAATCTTTCTCAAGTTTATAGACATACCTTTTTAGATGAATCCAATTGAATTCTACAGCCTTACCAAACATAATCTGTGCACCCCAATTTTCGTACTTCCCTCACCGTATACATAACAGGGCATTCCTTGGTGAGGATGCACTTAAAACACGCTCAAGTTGTGTTGAGGTGAACAATGTCTTTCTCACCACAAGTAACTTTTGGATTATCATGAAAGAGATCACTTTTAGAATCTTTCACATCCAAATCCATCATTCCAAAGAACTCTTTAAGTTCCAACATCGTGGATACTGCCATCTCCATAGTCATGCAATTTTCTAGGAGATCATTCCTTTTCACACTCAAATTGTCATTTACTTTCTTTGGAACCCACTTATGAGTGCATTTATAAACAACCTGAACCTTCTTCCCGTTACTTTCTTCAAGATTTCTCGAAAGAGGACTAGATTTACTATTCTTTTGCAAGTTAGTCTTTCTCCAACTTGGAACATCGGATCTTGTCTTCGTCTTTACGAAGTTATCCTTTTGATAACCATTACGATTGTGAAAAGTATTCGTATGACGTTTATAGGCAAAAATAGGTTTATCACAACACTGATTCCTTTGCCTAAAGGTTGGACGGTTACAACCTGTAGCATTAAGGGGATTAACCTTAACATATGATCTTGGTTTCACAACTTCTTGTGATGCCCAAACAAGAACATCATCAAGCTTCTCATTCCTCATACGGAAACGACATTTCCTTTCTAGGTGACCTTTATTTCCGCAATAGTGGCAAACATAAGGAATGTTCTTACCTCGATCTGTATGTGCTGACTTTGGAGGTTGATATACTTTGCTCTTTCTAACCTTAATTTCCGGTGAAGGTATTTCACTTTTGTCATCAATGGAAACCATTTGTTTAGAAGAATCACTAGCCTTGACAAATTTTACCTCTTTGTTAATACTTGGAGCATCTATTCCCTTATAGCCCAATCCTCGTGTATCACGATGATTTTTACTTGCTCCTAGCATAGTGGTTAATTTGTTTGAACTAGTATTGAACTTTTTCAAGTCATCTTCCAACATCTTGATTTTATTAAGAGCATCAGCTAAATTAGCCTCAAGGCGTTTTTCTCGAGCGAGACAAGCACTTTCTCTGTCATCAAAACTAATTTGTTGAGAGTTAAACCTTGCTTCAGATTCTGCAAGTTTCTCTTCCAACAAAAAGTACTTTTGATAAATATTATCACAATCAAGTGACTTCATACGTAGGTTTTCCTCAGAATCCTTGAGGATCGATTCGTTTGAACGATTCGAAAAATAAACACCTGCTTAACATCTTCTCAATTTCTTGCTTTCTCGACAGAGAGGAGTCAGAAGAGGTGAGACATGAGAAGTTGTAATCTTCTTCATATTCCACGAATCCAAAAACTTAACATACTCTGAGACTTCCTCATCAACATCTCTATCAATATGTGAATCACCTTCATCAGAAAGTTCTTCCAACTGTTCTTCTAGGAGAGTTTCCCAATCAACAGTTTTTACATAAAGAGAATGTTTAGATATTGCCTTAGATGTGACAGTTCTCTCAGGTGAAACCAAGCTTTTAGAATCATCTGGTAATTTCTGAACTGGTACGTTATTAGAGATAGACTCGTCCATAATGAGATCGCTACAAACACGTACTTATAAGGTCTTTAACGTGTTTTCCTGCTCTAATACCAATAGAAAAAGCGGGGGTCTAACAATCACACCCAATATTTCGCTTAGCAATCAGTATGGACAAACTCCAATATAATTTCTAGATAATCAACTAGACAGTCAGACTCAATCTAGATAAAAAGTATATCAAAGAGTTTATATCTCAATCTCTCAATTTGATATATTCTCAAGCAAATATAAATCTGCGAGTTTTTATCAAATACTAGAGAGATAACTTGGATGGTACCAAAGACCAATATCCAAGTGTCAATCAATTTAAATCAACAACCAAAAGGTCGGATATTCTAATTGATTGAACAACGCACAACCTGTGATATTTCAATTATATAACAAAATATAATATGGAAAAGAAATAACACAGACGCCAAAATTTTGTTAACGAGGAAACCGTAAATGCAGAAAAACCCTGGGACCTAGTCCAGATTGAACACACACTATATTAAGCCGCTACAGACACTAGCCTACTCCAAACTAACTTCTGTCTGGACTATAGTTGAACCCCAACCAATCTCACACTGATCCAATGTACAGTTATGCTCCTACGTCTCTGATCCCAGCAGGATACTACGTACTTGATTCCCTTAGCTGATCTCACCTACAACCAAGAGTTGCTACGACCCAAAGTCGGAGACTTTAATAAACAAATCTGTATCACAAAGAAAAGTCTACAGTAATAGATGAATTCGTCTCCCACGAATATACCTATGAGTTTTGTTCCGTCTTTTGATAAATCAAGGTGAACAGGAAACAATTGATAATCTGGACTTATATTCCCGAAGAACAGCCTAGTATTATCAATCACCTCACAATAGTCTTAGATATTGTGGACTCACAAACGACGAGACGAAGATATTTGTAATTACTTTTTATCTTGCCTATCAGAGACATAAATCTCAAGCCAATTATTACAATTGTACTCGTACGATAGAAACAGCAAGATCAGATCACGCAACTACAAGAAAAGTAGTATCGGCCTGGCTTCACAATCCCAATGAAGTCTTTAAGTCGTTAACCTGGTTTAGAAGAAGAAACCAAAGGTTAAAGGAGAATCGACTCTAACTTAGCACAACTAGTATCACACAGAATGTGTGGGGATTATTTTTTCCAGTTGCTATAGTTCTCTCTTATATAGTCTTTCAAATCAGAGTTTGCAATCAATATTAGCTTAGTAACAAAGTCTCAATATTCACTGTTATATGAAAACCTGATTAGATTCAAGATAATATTTATCAACCGTTAGATCGAAAACATAGCTTGTTATACACAAATGAAATGCACGTTCCTAGGCTTGTTTAGCCGTACCCAACCTTGTACATTAGTTGGTTCAACAATAGTTAACCAAATGGTTAGCCGTATGATCACTTTCATATAAAACATATTCTTCTTCACCATAACTAGTTCAAATGACTCAAATGAACTAGTTATAGAGTTGTTCAATTGCAAGGAAATCTCATGTACTATATAAGACACAATTGAAGAAAAAACGATTTTATTCACTTGAACCGGTTCATGAACTCTATAGCCACAGTTTGCAATTGCATTCCTTACTTTATAAAGATAAGTTCACTAAACATCGTTTTTAGACATAACCTACTCAAGTTCGCGGACTGGGTTTGCGTACTTAAGATCCCGGGTGGAGTTTACAAACTCCAGCAGAAATTCTCGGGTTTGAGAACTTCGTCAGTTCGCAGACTTAACTCACGCACTACTCCGGTGCACTTGATCAACAAAGTTCACAAACTTCGGTTCAAGCAATAAGGACTTATACATATATGTGTTTCCACAACAATGCTTATATCCTCCAAATGTTTATATAGTTTAAACTGTCATTTAAATCATTGAAACATTCTCAGAGGACGTTATATAGTTGTTATTCACAAACCATTTTTCGTCAGAGTAATTTTCAAAGTGATTAAAACATAACATGACTTTCGTCACTAGGTAAAGATGAAATTGGCTAAAACGAAAGCTTTACCAACACATATTTTGAGAAATAGATAGGCGAGGTAAACTCGGCTCGAAATACCAAATGTGTATAATCGAAGTCTATATAGCAAAACGACTTTTGTCTCAAGATAGGATATAAATAAACTTTTGAGTGATAGATAAGTTCAAGTCTCCACATACCTTTTAGTCGATGAAGATCCACCAGTTCCTTGAGTAGTCCTTCGTCTTGTATGATGATTGCCATGGAGTTATTGAGCTCAACTACACTTTCTATCCTAGTCCGAGACCTTAGCTATAGTAGACTAGAAATCAAGACTTATAGTTTTTATCATTAACAAGCGAGTTCGAACGAGCAATGCTCTAACAATCTCCCTCTTTGTCAATTTTAGTGACAAAACTATCGATACATATGGAATACAAAAAATATATAAATAAACTTTTGTAGATCCTATTCCACATGCCTAATCTTCAACATTACTCGAAATCTTCGTCACTTACAAGTACTCCAATGATCCAAAAGGTTGTAAGTTTAGCATCATCATTGTTTAAAATCCGTAGCTATAACGACGAGAAAACAAGAGTTCTCAATCATTGTTATAAAGTGTCATAGTATCATTATACAACGTCAAAGTTCAATTGTATCACAACTTTAACAATAATACTATGGTGATATGTCACTCCCCCTTAGTAAATACTCCATCTCACATGGAAACCTCTCCCCCTTACATAATGATCCGAAAACCATACGTATTTGTAGTGTGAACTACATATTAATTCTCCCCCTTTTTGTCAATAAAATTGGCAAAGGTACAAGAACGGGATCCTAATGAAATTTCCAAACGAGACATTTCATGACCAAAAGAAAGCATATATCATCTTATTTAGATGCAGTCATAAAGCCGAAGCTAAATGCATTCATCAAGGAGTTTAAAGATACAAGATAACCCCTATAATATTCCACAGCCGCACTCCCCACAAAGATTTGGCGATTAAGCACAAGTTCAAAAGAACTCTCCCCAATAATATGTCATTCCTGAAAGAACAACAAGAGCGACCTTAATTTCGAAAGAAAAGAAGGATTTCTTTGGACATAACAAATCACATATGAGTATGAATTTGAATCCAAAAATACTCAATTAAATTAACCAAAAGAGAACCTATGATTAATTTAATCGTAAGTGCTCAACAAAAGTGAACTTATAGAGACTCAGAAATGCTCAATTAGATTAATCACAAGAGAACCCATAATTAATCTAATCGGAAAACACAACCAAATTAATCACAAAAAGTGATGATTTTTATTGGATATGCTCGACATAAGAGAACTTACGGAGCAACAACTAAATTGACCACACAAGTATGATCAATTCAATTGGCCATGATCAATCTTTAAGGATTCTCACGGAGCAACAACTATGTTAATCATAAAAATATAATCAACTCAGTCGATAGTGCTCAACCTAAGAAAACTTACGGAGCCTCACAGTAATACATAAAATATTATGGATCAGGGAATATCAACACTGCGGAATACACAATGATTCATTATATTTTCCATCACTATTCGCATGACGACATTCAATATACATAATCCTTGCAAACAAAAGATTTTAACCTATCTTCCATCAATAATTGACATAATAGGCTTAACTTTTGTATTTGTCAAAAGTCCATTCATTCTGTTATAAATACATGCATCTCGACTTACGAAAGACTTAACTTTTGACAAGGTATGAGATAATCATAGTTCACGGATGCAAACACACATATCCAATAACAAATTGTAATATATAAAACCATAAAGATTAATACTGCAAAAATCATCTTCCAAACAATTTTATAATTTAAAAAAATAAACCTAAAAACATGTAATTCCAAACTCTAGTAATCCTTCTCAAAAACAAGAATAAATTCTCATAAGAAGTTTCCTAGGCATCAAGAAAAACTCGTATGCACATATAAGATGATTTGTCCTTAGAGGATAGAATCAATCTTTTTCGCCCGGATTTACACCAAGAATAGCTACCAAAGGCGTATTAAAATATTTTCTTAACAAAGAAGAACATACAAAGTCATTAACGACCATGCACCATAATTCACATATGATTGTGAACATTCAAGAATCCCATAGTAATGCGTGTTACTTCCCATTCTTGAACTTCCTTCATTGTGATTTACCAACAACATTCTTGTTAAATATACAAATGATCTTAGAAGAGTAGTACTCCACGAATAACAAGTGCCCAAGTCCAAGAGAAGTGGAACAAGTGCGACGAAACGGAGCAAAACACTCAAAAACAAGAGAAGGGACAAAAACCAATCTTAAATCATCCAAATACAATAATTCTCATATCCATTTTGAAGAGGATTCAAAGAGGAAGAGAATACAAAAAGAATGAGGTCATTCCAAGTTTGGACGAAGAAGTTACGGCCAATTTTGTTTTACCGAATATCGACGTCTACAGGCAAGTATGCATATGGGTTTGCAAGCGAATTTTCGTGACCTGGAGCAGTATGCAAACAGGTATGCGTACTTTAGTCCCTGAATTTTGATTTTAAATGATGGTATGTACACCAGGTATGTGTACCATGAAGTCCAAACATCCTGAACTACTATTTTCAAACCTAAACATTTAAGAACCTTAAACACAGATCAAGTTAGGTAGAAAAGAACGATAAGAAAGGTACGTGAATCATTATAAGTTCTCTAAGAAAATAAAAGCACAAATCTTGCTCAAGTTTATAGACATACCTTTTTAGATGAATCCAATTGAATTCTACAGCCTTACCAAACATAATCTGTGCGCCCCAATTTTCGTACTTCCCTCACCGTATACATAACAGGGCATTCCTTGGTGAGGATGCACTTAAAACACACTCAAGTTGTGTTGAGGTGAACAATGTCTTGCTCACCACAAGTAACTTTTGGATTATCATGAAAGAGATCACTTTTAGAATCTTTCACATCCAAATCCATCTTTCCAAAGAACTCTTTAAGTTCCAACATCATGGATAGTGCCATCTCCATAATCATGCAATTTTCTGGGAGATCATTCCTTTTCACACTCAAATTTTCATTTACTTTCTTTGGAACCCACTTATGAGTGCATTTAGAAACAACCTGAATCTTGTTCCCGTTACTCTCTTCAAGATTTCTCGAAAGAGGATTGGATTTACTATTCTTTTGCAAGTTAGTCTTTCTCCAACTTGGAACGTCGGATCTTGTCTTCGTCTTTACGAAGTTATCCTTTTGATAACCATTACGATTGTGAAAAGTATTTGTATGAGTTTTATAGGCAAAAATAGGTTTATCACAACACTGATTCCTTTTCCTAAAGGTTGGACAGTTACAACCTGTAGCATTAAGGGGATTAGCCTTAACATATGATCTTGGTTTCACAACTTCTTGTGATGCCCAAAGAAGAACATCATGAAGCTTCTCATTCCTCATACGGAAACGATATTTCCTTTCTAGGTGACCTTTATTTCCTCAATAGTGGCAAACATAAGGAATGTTCTTACCTCGATCCATATGTGCTGACTTTGGAGGTTGATATACTTTGCTCTTTAGAACCTTAATTGCCGGTGAAGGTATTTCACTTTTTTCATCAATGGAAACCTTTTGTTTAGAAGAATCACTAGCCTTGAAAATTTTTACCTCTTTGCTAATACTTGGAGCATCTATTCCCTAATAGCCCAATCCTCGTGTATCACGATGATTTTTACTTTCTCCTAGCATAGTGGTTAATTTGCTTGAACTAGTATTGAACTTTTCCAAGTCATCTTCCAACATCTTGATTTTATCAAGAACAACAGCTAAATGATCCTTAAAGCATTTTTCTCGAGCGAGACAAGCACTTTCTCTGTCATCAAAACTAATTTGTTGAGAGTTAAACCTTGCTTCAGATTCTGCAAGTTTCTCTTCCAACAAAAAGTACTTTTGATAAATATTATCACATTCAAGTGACTTCATACATAGGTTTTCCTCTAAATCTCTGAGGATCGATTCGTTAGAACGATTCGAAAAATAAACACCTGCGTAACATCTTCTCAATTTTTTGCTTTCTCGACTGAGAGGAGTCAGAAGAGGTGAGACATGAGAAGTTGTAATCCTATTCATATTCCACGAATCCAAAAACTTAACATACTCTGAGACTTCCTCATAAACATCTCTATCAATATCTGAATCACCTTCATAAGAAAGTTCATCCAACTGTTCTTCTAGGAGAGTTTCCCAATCAACAATTTTTACATCAAGAGAATGTTTAGATATTGACTTAGATGTGACAGTTCTCTCAGGTGAAACCAAGATTTTAGAATCATCTGGTAATTTCTGAACTGGTACTTTATTAGAGATAGACTCGTTCATAATGAGATCGCTACAAACACGTACTTATAAGGTCTTTAACGTGTTTTCCTACTCTGATACCAATTGAAAAAGCGGGGGTCTAACAATCACACCCAATATTTCACTTAGCAATCAGTATGGACAAACTCCAATATAATTTCTAGATAATCAACTAGACAGTAAGACTCAATCTAGATAAAAAGTATATCAAAGAGTTTATATGTCAATCTCTCGATTTGATATATACTCAAGAAAATAGAAATCTGCGAGTCTTTATCAAATATTAGAGAGATAACTTGGATGATACCAAAGACCAATATCCAAGTGTCAATAATTTAAATCAACAACCAAAAGGTTGGATATTCTAATTGATTGAACAACGCACAACCTGTGATATTTCAATTATATAACAAAATATAATGCGGAAAAGAAATAACACAGACACCAGAATTTTGTTAACGAGGAAACCGCAAATGTAAAAAAACCCCGGGACCTAGTCCAGATTGAACACACACTGTATTAAGCCGCTACAGACACTAGCTTACTTCAAACTAACTTCGGTATTGACTGTAGTTGAACCCCAACCAATCTCACACTGATCCAAGGTACAGTTATGCTCCTACGTCTATGATCCCAGCAGGATACTACGTACTTGATTCCCTTAGCTGATCTCACCCACAACCAAGAGTTGCTACGACCCAAAGTCGAAGACTTTAACAAAAAAATCTGTATCACACAGAAAAGTCTACAGTAATAGATAAATCTGTCTCCCCCTAATATACCTACGAGTTTTGTTCCATATTTTGATAAATCAAGGTGAACAAGAACCAATTGATAATCCAGACTTATATTCCCGAAGAACAGCCTAGTATTATCAATCACCTCACAATAGTCTTAATCGACGCAACGAGAAAAGATATTTTGGAATCACAAACGATGAGACTAAGATGTTTGTGATTACTTTTTATCTTGCATATCGGAGATAGAAATCTCAAGCCAATTATTACAATTGTACTCGTACGATAGAAACAACAAGATCAGATCACACAACTACGAAAAGTAGTATCAGTGTGGCTTCACAATCCCAATGAAGTCTTTAAGTTGTTAACGTGGTTTATAAGAAGAAACCAAAGGTTAAAGGAGAATCCACTCTAGGTTAGCACAACTAGTATCACACAGAATGTGTGATTGGATTAGTTTTCCAAGTTGCTAGAGTTCTCCCTTATATAGTCTTTCAAAGGGTTTGCAATCAAAGTTAGCTTAATAACAAAGCATTCAATATTCACCGTTAGATGAAAACCTGATTAGATTCAAGCTAATATTTATCAATTTTTAGATCAAAAACATAGATTGTTATACACAAATGAAATACACGTTCCTAGGCTTGTGTAACCGTACCCAAACTTGTACATTAGTTGGTTCAACAACAGTTAACCAAATGGTTAGCCATATGATCAATTTCATATTAACCATATTATTCTTCACCATAACTAGTTCAAATGACTCAAATGAACTAGTTGGAGAGTTGTTCAATTGCAAGGAAATATCATGTACTACACAAGACACGATTGAAGCAAAAACGATTTGATTCACTTGAATCGGTTCATGAACTCTATAGACACGGTTTGCAATTTCATTCCTTAGTTTATAAAGATAAGTTCACTAAACATCGTTTTTAGACATAACCTACTCAAGTTCGCGGACTGGGTTCCCGGATGGAGTTTACAAACTCTAGCAAAAATTCTCGGGTTTGAGAACATTGCCAGTTCGTGGACTGGGTTCGCGGACTTAGATCACGCACTACTCCGGTTCACTTGATCAACAAAGTTCGCAAACTTCGGTTTAAGTAATAAGGACTTATACATATATGTGTTTCCACAACAATGCTTATATCCTCCAAATGGTTATATAGTCTAAACTCTCATTTCAATCATTTAAACATTCTCAGAGGAGGTTATATAGTTGTTGTTCACAAACCATTTTTCGTCAGAACAATTTTCAAAGTGATTGAAACATAACATGACTTTCGTCACTAGGTAAAGATGAACTTCCCTAAAGCGAAAGCTTTACCAACACATATTTCGAGAAATAGATAGGCGAGGTAAACTCGGCTCGGAATACCAAATGTGTATAATCTAAGTCTATATAGCAAAACGACTTTTGTCTCAAGATAGGAGATAAATAGACTTTTGAGTGATAGATAAGTTCAAGTCTCCACATACCTTTTAGTCGATGAAGATCCACCAGTTCCTTGAGTAGTCCTTCGTCTTGTATGATGATTTCCATGGAGTTCTTTGGCTCAACTACACTTTCTATCCTAGTCCGAGACCTTAGCTATAGTAGACTAGAAATCAAGACTTATATATAGTTTTGATCACTAACATTGAAAAACATGCTTGAGATAGCGACGGATGCGAGTTCGACCGAGCAATGCTCTAACATCTGCAACCTTAGCTAAAAATTTCCATGCATCATCCACAGTTTTATCAATAAAATCACCATTACACATAGATTCAACCATGGATCGAGAATTAAAGTTTATTCCCTCATAGAGGATAATGACCAGCCTCTACTTCTCAAATCCATGGTGTGGACACTCAATCAACAAATTATTAAACCGTTCAAAATAATGAACAAGAGTCTTCCCATCTAACTGGACAAAACAATTAATATTTTGACGAATAGCAATGGTCCTACGATGTGGAATTTTTTTTCTGAGAAATTGATTTGTAAGTTGGTCCCAAGTGGTTATTGACTGTAGTCTCAAACCGTAAAACCAAGCATTAGCCTTTTCTTTTAAATAAAATATAAACAGACGTAATTTCAGAGAGTCTTCGGACATATTGTCAGATTGCATAGTCCTACAAATTTGTTCAAACTCTCTTACATGATAGTAGGGGTTTTCATAATCAACCCCTCGAAATTTTGGAATTATGTGTATCACGCTAGCATTCAATTCAAATGGGACATCAATCTGGGGTAAGACGATACATGATAACTGACTTGTTCTTTTGGGGTACATGTACTCATGAAGACTATAGGGTCTATTCATAATATCACCCATTGTCTCAACTTGGACAGGTGCGTCAGCAACTGAAAATGGTACTTCAAGTAGACAGTGTTGGTGAGGACTATCCAGACAATCAATTTGGTCGCGAAGATAAACAATCATAGCCTAGAAGACGTGCCAAAAACCATGTTATAACACCCAAAATTATCAACCAATGCCTAAGTCAGGCCACATATTTATGATAAACAGATTCGTGGATGTATGCAGACATAGTATTTCTTGGAGATTACAGTGAAATGAAAATTTCAGCAAGCAAGGATGTTATTACAAGTCATAGAATCATGCTCATATATACCATATGTTGCAGGGGTTTGATTAATGCTATCAACTAGTTCAACAAGCAAACATGGCAATCATTCAAGATAGAACATCAATCAAAATGTTATGGCTACCAGACAACCAAGCAATTCACAATACAGGAAGGAAATGCATGTGAGATTCCAAAGCAAGAAATATTCACATAGAATCAGTTCAGCACAGTGAAACGACAATTCCAGGTAGCACAGATGTTACTCAAAATATCACAGGGTCTAGTTCGTGGATCCCTAGATTGCACAGTTATGAAATGCTCAGGCTATCATGGTTTATCATTCACACTCTATCAAGAATAGCAAGTTTAGAAAGTGATACCGCCGGTACAGGACCGTGTTTAGGCACAATCACAGGTTGCTCCTTTCCTTTTCCTTCTCCTTTTTGGTTTGTTTTCTTCAAAAGTACCTGGTTACTCAAAAGAGAAGTTTAGTACCCAGAAAAGTAAATACCAGCAAAT
The DNA here is from genome assembly GCF_003573695.1 of Papaver somniferum. Classification (NCBI taxonomy): domain Eukaryota; kingdom Viridiplantae; phylum Streptophyta; class Magnoliopsida; order Ranunculales; family Papaveraceae; genus Papaver; species Papaver somniferum. The sequence continues at coordinate 55,001,558 of NC_039363.1, forward strand.
ATAAAAAATTTACTGTGACTGATCGTGAATTGATATGTTGCAGGGAGATAAAAAGGGTGAGTGCAATAACAACTGCACGTAGTGCACTAATGGAAAGGGGATGGGATGCAAGAATGCTTGTATTGGTATAGTACAGGCTGATGACAAACTGTTAACTTCTAGCGAACTAGCAGTACCAGACTCTGTGCTACAACTATTTCTACAAATGATTGACCTACAGCTGCAAATTACATGCGATAAAAGTGAAAAATAAGGTAGGATGTTATAGCACAGCTGAAATGGGGACAAATCAGCTTTGCATGTTTGAGTTCATAATCAAGCTACCAGAATTCTACAAATTTGTAACTAGACCAAGTACTATGTAAAGCAACAAATATTAACAAGGTACAAGACACAGCTTAAACACTCCAAAGTATTTACAGGATCCTATATGACTAACTTACTGATGGAATCTACATGTGTATATATGCTTTCAAAGTATGAATTACAGACAAATGCACAAACTAAGCTACATGACTCCACTACCACTGAGGTGCTACAGAGTTAAGATACAAATAACAAATGGAAGAAACTACAAAGTTACAATGATCCTATAGATGCAAGATATTTGAAACAGAACTGCAAAAACCTAACTTATACTAAAATGCTTACACCTGCGATAACAATTTAAGTGCTAACAAGAGCTTCAGACGCACAGCAGTTTGAGAGCTACGGAATATTGATGACTATAGATGCAAATAACTTCAAACTAGTTTGGCAATGATGCAACCAATCTTATGAAAACAAGATGTTGTTATGCGATGACAGAAAGTTTAAAAGCTACAACTACTACTACAGAGGCCAGATGAAATTTATATTCATATGAAACTGATGAATAGTCACAGATGGAAATATGCGGTAAACTGAACAAATGCAAGATATATGGACATCCAGGTGACTGAAAAATTAAAGCAGACTGATGAGCTACAGGTAGAGAATTTCAAACTGAACAATCAACAGAAGACTTAATATGCTAAACAAAAATACAGGACTAAGATTATCTTGCAAGACAATGATGCTGGTAGAAAATGCACTTAAAACAGAATGTAAGTAAACTAAAAGAGAAAAACTGGAAGACGCAGATATGAACTTGAATGCAGAATGGTTGAAGCTTAAAACTACAGCTAAGATGTTACAGGTCTAAGCTACGACTTATAAGAATCAAAACTTTTACCTAGAACTAAGATGCAAGATATATATGCAAAT